>NT_176967.1:693523-695430 GCF_000188095.3 Bombus impatiens
CGCGGAATGGTCGCGCGGCCACGAGTCTGTTGCGTAGAATAAATCACCGGCAGGATGTTATTAATTTCCGACGAAAATTGTCGCAGCAAAAACTACCGGCTAAGACGATCGATCACATTGACAGGGCGACTGCGTACGCTGGATTCTCGGCGCGGGACAACCGGATGAACCGGCACGAAACGAAGCTGCCTCGTTTCGACGTGAAACCATAGGGGAGAGAGTGTCGAATCGATATTTCTCGGGCGAACGAATAGAGACGCAGCGAGGTGCGTTTTAAAGGGACCAAGATGAGACACGGGGTTGCCCGGACGGGGGAAGAGCGGTTTCTTGTTTGCCGCGTCCATGTCAGGATGTTATTTGTCCTGGATACCCGTGGGATACGGTGACACAGCCCGTACATCGCGGTATCAAGCTGCCCCTTCCAGATCGTTCCTTTTGGTGGCCAGCACTCGAGACATGGAATTCCCTCCACGGCGACCCGATCACCGAAACTCGCGGTGCCCACCCTCGCTCCTCGGGGTAATATTTAATTTCTTGCCCGACTGATTTCCTCCGCCAAACCCTTCGAATACTTCCCCAAGGACTTGGAATCGCGCGTCTGCTGCGCCACCGACCGGCCTCCGCGTGATAAAATACCGAATGAACGCTCTTCTCCGAGGTATTGCCATTTTTTCCCCAGCCAATCTTCTGACCATTGGCCGCGTCACGTCTCCCTTTTCCGTGCTTTTCCTCTGGTCTACAGGATCGATCAGAGTCCGGTTGTACGTTCGAGTACGAAGATTTGCTGGAGTAACCACGTATGGTAAGTTTCGTCTTATTTGCTGTAGGATTTTGCAACATTTACAAGAAATTGACTGATATCAGCGAAGGCTGCGTCGTCTGGCGTGGTGCGTTTCCATGGTTAAGCTCGGGCCACTCTTCGAGAAACGTTCTGTACATTGTACTCGGTTATGCTCGATCCGTGTTTCAGTATTCGTCCTCCGGGAAACGCCGGACAGAATAAACGGACTTCTGCGATCTTACTCGTGTATTAAGAAACTACCTGACGCGTGTGCCTGCAGGATAGTTTATGGGGGAAAAAGGAAGCACGATTGACTCCACGAGAAACAAATTACACGCGAGTTGTCGTCTTGTCATGGGCGGACTTCTCTCTCGAGGGATGTACGCGATTGTCTCTCTTTACGTTCCCTTTATTCTCCGGCGCATAATTGATTCTCGAGCCGAGACTTAGTTTTCTTCCTCGAGTTTTTCAATGTCCAGCGAAGTGGAAGCAACGAAAATTCGGCGCACCCGATATCAGCCTCATCCATGACTCACCCCGCTCTCACTCACGTCTCTTTCACATTCACTCGTTTCTCGTCTTCTCTTCTGTCTCCTTTCGTTTCCCAGCCCCTCCCCTTTCTTCTTCTTTTATCAACCTTTCGATGCACCCTCGTTTTACGCGCTACATTTGCTAATAACGAACGATAAACTCGCATGTTCACGACTGCGTCGCCAAGATACGCGGAGAATCAACCCCTAGTTGTTACGAAACTTCGTGATATTTCTGTGAATGCGGTCGCCCGACGACCACCCGCTTCCCTTGTCTTTCATCGAGAAATCTCGTGTCTCTTTCTTCTTCTCTAGCGTCGATCTCGGCTTTCAGTTGATTTTTCTAAGGACTGGACGATGAAATCGCGAGACATCCGGGACACAATGGGCTGGTTCGTGAAAAAGTTGCTTGCAAACTGTTTACACCGCGACATACGACGTGGAGGGCCTCTTTCATTCGAGAAGCTTTATACCCAGGGAAACCGTATAATTGTGGCACTCGCGGCTCTGCCGTTCGCGGAAATACTCGGGGAAAAGTTCGTCGTGGCTGCTCCGGCGAAACTTCGCCGTGGAAAATATCGCGGCGGTTAAAGACC
>NT_176967.1:695678-700375 GCF_000188095.3 Bombus impatiens
CGGTTAAAGACCGCGAAGAAGCCGCACCGGAGAGTTGGTACGATAGAAAGAGTCGTTGATGTTACTCGAGTTCTCCCGTGGAAAGAGCTTCGTTGTTGCCGTTTTTATTGTCGAGTCGTTTGCCAAAGAATCGTCGGATGGACGAGGAACTTCTTTACATCTTTGTCGGCCACGGGAGATACCTTGGCGCGAGGAGCGAGAGAGAGGGAGAGAGAGAGAGAGAGGAGAGAAGAATCTCGGAAAACATTTTTCTCCGCTTCAATTATAAATTTATTATTCGTCGCTTTCGGGCGTGAGTTTCGAATGAAAAATAAATCGGTAAAAGGATATTTATCTTTGAGAAGTAACTAACGATCCCGTGGGAGTTCTTCCCTGAACGTAAGATAGGTATAAAGCGTTCTAAACGATTTTGCGGTTAATAATGTCTTTCAAAATTAATGGCCTCCTCGGGTACCTCTTATGTTTCTTACATCTCCTATGGACAACGGAAAGTAGGTTATAGAAGTTCACGTTTCTCCATTCGACGACACGACGTTCGAGCTCGTTCCGGTTCTTGTCTTTCACGTTCATGGCCGAGAATTTTTCTTTGTCTTGGTTTAATTATCGCGTAATTACCTCTGCGAGTCTGGAAATGAATTTACCTCGCGTGTCCCAGGCGTCGTCTAATTCTAGCGAGGCGAAGGTTTTCGTTTGAAGAGTTGAAAAAGTCAGAAGGAATACAAGCGTCGACGAGATTCTCGCACCGACCTGGTATTTCCGCGTTTCTCGATTAACGCCGCTCCGCTGATCGACGTAAATTCGGTGTATTCGACAAAAGGAAAAGGGAGGATGATGCATGACACTGTCTCGTTATTGAGGCAAACGATACAGCATGCGCTTCTAGAGAAGATAAACTTTTTTTCCTTTTTTGTACCTGGAGAAATCCTCATGGCCACTCCGCTGTATTCTGGGGAAACAGCGCAGCAGTGTCGGACTCTTGCCGACTAAAATTCCGCGATGGTCTATCTACGCGTTTGACAGGAGTGCCCCGGGACCTCTTGCGAATTACTGGCGATGCACTTCCCGCGTCCTCTCGCTGAGCCAATCCTGTAAACTACCTAACTGATTAACTGTGGCGTTATGGGAGGCCATTGCCCCTAGCTAGCCTCCCTGCTAGTCATCGCCCGAGGAGGGCGGCGGTAGCGCGGCCCCAGGCCACCTGACTGTCCTCCGGACAGGCCACCGTGTCACTCTCCGTTACGGTACTCTACAAGGGTGAGAGCTTCTTTTTCTCTGCCTTTCTGCCCGCTCCTTTAAAGGAGCCGTCAAAAAGGTTTTTTTTTACGTGGAGGAAATCTTCATAGACACCTTTGTTCCCTGCGGGGGAAGAGACACAAGGTAGTGCCGGATTTTTACCGGCTAAAACCTCCACGGGTGGGACAATTAACAGTATATGGAAGGAGTATATGGCCATTTAATTGTCTAATAATACGAAAGGTAGGGGGGTCCCAAGCTCGCCATATGGAGGATTTTCGGAAAAACTTCCTGTAAGAAATTCAGGGACGGCGAGATTCGAACCCTCGAGAGACGCACTACCATCCAATCAAAGCTCAACGAGCGTAGCTGTCTGCCCCACCAGAGGAGATGAACCTGGCATGCAGACAAGTCCACCAGCTGGAATAATAGCGGTTCCCGTTTCGCTAACACCTTCCGCTTTATTTTCTTCTTGTCTACGCGTTCCTTTCCACGTCCCTCCGGTGTATCCACGGGCCAGAAAAATTCTCTTCTTTGTTTCGCGACTCGCTTTAAACTCGTACGCTTTACGAGGAGACGCGACGCTGCCTGTGTTCCACTGCCAGCCAGAGAACGTTTGGATTCAAAGCACCGCCTAGACCTGAAGGTGTTACGAATTAAGACTCGCGAGATAATATTCTTTTCATTATCCATTTTCTCTCTAGCTTCGTTCTCTCTTTTTCCCTCTCTGACCAGAGCTCGCATTGACCTCGTGAAAATTCGTAGCTGCCGCTACGTAATAAATCTCGGAGCGGAAACGACGGAGGAAAGAAAGACAGGGCCCGAGACGAGGAGGAACGTGACGAGGGGGAGACGGGACGGGTCCAAATTGAAATAAACTTACGAGGCTTCTGCAAGGACTAGGGAATAATTCAGACTGGCTGCAAGGAGTTACAAGTTAGCCAATAAACGTCGGCCTCATAACTCCGCGAGCCGTAATGGATACAAGTGGCGGGTAAGTGGCGGTTGTGTGCGCTTCTGCTCGACCCTCCGGCATCATCGCCATCCTCTGGTACTCTATGCCTCGTGTAAAACAAAGAAAGAGACTCTGGAGCTCTCTCTGTGCGGATGAAAGGAACAGCCAGCCCGCGAAACTATTAACGGACTCCGCCGATCGATAAGCCGCCGTTCATCCGTCCCGCGTTTCCGTTCCATTTTCTCGGAATCTCGGGATCTTGGCCATCTCGGCTGTGCCTGCTCTGGCAACTTTTCGCCCATATCTCTAACGTATACGGAATATTGGCGCGTATATTTTTTCGAACGTCGCGAGAACATGCAAATGGCCGAAAGCTGGAACGAAAGCGACGCTACTCCTTTTCCGGATGAAGAAATGAGAACGCTCCGAAACATTCTCCAGCTTCGAACGGTAATGCGATCTGTTTGTTTCTCTGGCGGAAGTACGGTAACTTGGAACGAGCCACTGCTTCTTTTTTTCATTTCGCAGATACACGTACTCTGAGGAGCAAGCTAGCACCAGTCTTTCATTCAAATAAAACGCTTTATCAAGATGGCAGAAACGATCGTCTCTAACGAGATATCTCTATGTCTGACAAACATCGCCAAGACGATAGACACTGTATTCAAAATAAAATATGCAAAGTGATTTTTCTATCGCTGTACAGATTATTCCTGGTGAAAACTTTCACCGGCAACGACAAAAGTTGTCGCAAGTAACCACACAGTCGTGCAATCGTGCACGCCTCGCGATTGTTCCGCCGCGGCGAAAGCCGGCGGAGAACGGAACCCGAGTAATACGCCGGAATATCCAGAAGGGTTTCTATTGCCTGGAGGATTATTGGCTTTTACCAGAGTCCGTCGCGAGCCAAGACGCGGCTCACGTTGTACTCGCGTCCCATTTGGCAGCGCAGTTTCAATTCGATGCGCCGCGCGCATCTCGTGGATACTCGTCCACCGTATTCTCAACTTCTCGTCTTTCCTCCTTCTTCCTTTATGCGTTTCTGGCTTAGATGTTGCTCGCGGTCTCGAAACTGCAAACTGTCTGACCCGCGGACAGACTCTTTGTTTTGATCATCGGTTTATTTCTCTGACTTTTCTTTGGCCGTGATTCCGTGGAACGAAACAGTCCGAGTTTCTTTTCATATGCCCGGCAGCAGTTTCGTTAAACGATTCGGTGGACGATGACAAAGAGGTTTGTCGAAAGTTGTCCGAAAATTTCGTATTTGTCGCTCGACGATAAAATATCGCGGATTTAAGCATAGCGTATTTCATGCCGGAGGAAGAAAAGTCGAAGGAAACTGAGACGATCGCAGGAACGAACGTATCGATCTTCCGTGGCACAAAATTTCTATTTCGACGCGCCTTTGTGCATAGAACCGACTGGACGTATCTGGAACGTCGAATCGCTTCGACGAGCTCGCCGGCTCGATTGATCGAAGATTCTAGCAATCCGTGTCGCGTAATGCCCGTATCGGAGTTCGGGGGTTGCTACGTGTCGGTTCTGCCGCTTTAACCCCGTAGTTTGCTATTTGTAGCCGCAGTTCATACGGGCAGGTATCGAGCACACAGCCTCGCATATCGGAACAGCCGGTTATAATGCAGATTGAATCGGTGAGCGCGAGCGGCGGCGCGCGCGTTCGAGCCAACAAGCGGCTGGACCGTGGAGTGTCATTTGGAAACCGTAGCACGGCTCATAATTGAACCGACAGTACAGCCACGGACATCGTTTACGACGGAATAACTAGCTGGCGATAATGGCACGTTGTACGAAAAATTCGGCAAATGATCGTAGTTGGCAAAAAATCGAATCTGCTTATCGAGATGTACATTGGTGTTCGTTAATGTAGATCGTTAGTAATCGAATCGCGTGTATCGACGATTTTGGGCAATAGGAAAAATTAGCAAAGATAGTAGAGATGAGTGAAAATAGTACAAATTTTGGAACGATATAACGACGTGTTAGAGAATCTTTTTTTAAATCGATGCCCGTCAACGTCGCATAACAAACAATTATCGCAGCCGCGTATCGACGGTTTACTAATCAAAATTGTTGTAGCGTAATCAAATTTATTCCGAATCCGTTATCGAATCATTACTAATTATGACCTAATTAACCGCGGATATTGTTCGAATAAATATATTATCAATCACAGTTCCGATTTCTAGGAATTACGCCCGCATATATTTAACCGAATGCCGATCGACGACGCTATATTTGCATCGGATCAATCGAACGCGGCTTCATTATCCGCCAATCATTTTTCTATAGAAATCAATTATATCGTTGCCGGCGATTCTGACAAACGATCGATTGATTATCGTCTGTCCTGCTCCCTCTCTTCTATGTTCTCTCTTGCCCTTTCCCTCTGCCGTTCGTTTCTGTTCCTCTCGGTAACGTATGATCTCGCGGCGGAAAAATAGCGACCGCTCGTTGCCGGGTAAAAAAAAAAAAAAAAAATTAACTGAGC
>NT_176967.1:700761-754181 GCF_000188095.3 Bombus impatiens
AAAAAAAAAAAAAAAAAAATTAACTGAGCCGCGGGGCGTAGCGTCGAGAGAGCGGAAAAATGTTGCGGCTTCCAGCGGAACGGGGGCTCGTCGAAATTAATGGAGATTCGATCCGCGAATAGGACCGGGCTGCTGGCAGTGTATTTACGCGCGCTCGCGTGTATTCAGCATCCACGGGGAAACGGTAATGTCGAAACCAACACGGTCGGTTACGAGACGGGTACGAGACGTCGATATCATTGAACTCGTTATCGGCCAAGTCGAGCGTGTTAGATGCGAGACCCAAAGGACACGCTGCCACATAATTAATAGAGTTATTATTTGTCAGCCGATGACGCTTTGTTAACGCAAATTAAAATCCTATATTTTCCCGTACGTTTCATCCCCGATTCTCTCAATCCCCTCTTGCACTCTGTGTTCCCAACTTTTCCACCGTGCCACGCCATTCGATCTGTTTTCGTAGTATCGCTTTTCCACAGGAATCAGGCGTAAAGTTCGCTGTTTGTCGCGTAAACATTTACTTGCCAAGTTATTAATAACCCAAACGCTGTACAACCGGCGATGGTTTTTCCAGCCCACGGCCGTAATACCTATGGCAATCGAAAAGTACACAACGATAACACCAATGCACGAGCTAATTTGTTCTCGTTGGCGAGCAACGAGTCGATTGCATTCGACTGAAAAACGCGTCGTAGTTCTTTCAATTAGCAGTCTCGTACGTGGGTAAACATCCACGTAACGATGATTTCGAGGGCGTTCGGCTGCTTCGTACGTCCTACATCAACCTGCAAAGTCTAAGAAATAACCAGCCATTTTTCGCGACGCTTCTAGTGAATACGAACGACGTCAGATGTTCGGTTGCGGCGGCACGAGATTTCCAGCATGCCGAAACCGGCTGTTTCTGAAAATGTTTCGCTAAATATTTCATCGCGGGAAACAGCGGTAAACAGGATCGTGCGCGGACTCTCTTCCAGAATAACTGTTTTCTTTTAGAAGGTGGCTGGCGTCGTTGCAGCGGCGCGTGCACACGCCCTCCGGTTCATAAATATACACGCGATTCGAGAAGTACGGCTCTGCTCGCCGTGCAGCGCCGTGTCCCGTATGCACGACACTATAGCTACTTGGCATACATAATCGAAGAAACCGTAGGCATCCCGGCGTGGTTCTTTAAATTTACCTACCGCTTGAAAAACGTGGTCGCGCCAGCTTTCGCGCGTCTTAAACACCCTCGGTGTTTTCCCGTTTGTTTCTCTTGGCCGAGACTGTTCGGACGATCTGTTGCGAGCTTTTTTGCACAAACGATACAGTGTAACAGTGGCAATAGCTGTTAGATTAAGTTAGTCAGATAACGATTATTATGGAAAAGTTGGCGCAATACCGTTCGCTCGTTATCGCTTTCCGATGAAGCGATTTCTCGTTAGCCGGAGATGGCAGGAAAAAAACAATTATTAATTTCATATACTTATAGGGAAACGCGTTATTTACGGTCAACGGTAATAATAATCGATGCGGCGGTGCTGTGAGATTCGAACAATTTGTCAGACTTACGGCAGCCTATTTCCATTCCGGAAAATGGGGCACGTTCGTATAAACGGCGCGGCGTGCCAATAAAAATAACCGCGGTTCGGGAAAAAAGACTTCGCTCGATTAATTGCCCCGTGGAAACCGGCGAAACGTGGAAGAAGGAGAAGCCGTATAGCCGAACGAGCCTGATAACAGAGGAAGGAATGTGGGTAAACGAAAAATTCGAGCGAAAGAGAGCGAGGGAGGGTGTAAGAAATGCAGCGACGCCGCCGATGGCAGCTGCGTTAACGCGATAAGTCGGATTCCGCGGGCTAATGAAAGGGCTGACGATCAGTTCACGATGATCGATCGCCGATATTTCTGGAAGCGACGCGACGCGGGGAAGACGTCCCGCCTTATCGCGATATCGAGTAATTTACAGGGGGGCACGTAATGGAGATTCCTGAGGCCCGGGGATTGACTGGTCCGATAAATTGCCATAAGGCGTACAAAGGGCGCCGGAGAACGAAGGGTGCGTCTGGCTGCTAACGAACGACGGAATGGCATCGCGGGACGCGTCCTTAATAATGCCGGAGTGCAGTTAGCGACACGTTTCCGTGGCCCCTCCGAAAATGCTACGGACGCAGAAGAATGCGAATGTGAAGGGAGGCGTTTGCACTGTTGGCAGGGTGTGGGATCGATCGTTCGCTCGGCCGTCGCACGACAAAAGTACAATCGATACGTTTTGCTCTAACGCGGGATTAAAGATCGATGGAGACGGTGACAATGGACCTGGCTATAGAGTTCCGTAAACGTACGCTTTGCCCGTATCACCGCGACACACGAAACCGACGCCCGTGACAGTGACACGATCGCCCGCGCCATCCCCTTTCCGGAAAACTTTACGATCAAGTTTCTTCTGGAAAAGCCGATACCTCTTATGGCCACTGTAGGAAGTTCGTTAAACTAGGATTTAAGAGCGTTTAAGGTATATACGAGTTCCATTCGTAGATCATTGGATTATGGACGATTGCTCTCGAAAGAAGATCGCCATTACCCTATCCCTCGTCCGCAAAATCTCCCAGCAGTGCTCTGCCCAAATACAGTCTTGGCAAACCCGGTCCCTCGATTCAATGGGCACAGTTGCCTTAATATAACGAGCATTAATATAATCTTGTCAGGGAGGACAAATCGCGCCCACGTTTCCTGGCCTGGACAAAAGCGCAGTTTCGTGAACGAGCGATTTTAAACACAATAAGGAGAGAGACGTTTCTTCTCTCTTCCTCTTTCCGTGTGTATCGTTGCGGCTCGTGCCACACCCCCAGCTCGTGGGGTCCCAGCCAACTCCGGGCCCCCATTATGCTCGGGACACAATCGCTAAATTGTCAGAATTACCGAAAGCAGCAAGGGGGCGGGCACGGAGCCGAGCTGGCACGAGGACATCTGTCGTGGCGTCAGCTGACGGATTCCTAGCCGGTTCCACGGGAAAACTTGTCCCCGTAGTTCCGTAATTAACTGGATGTCTCGCGCACGAGTCCGCCCTTCACAACTTCCGCCGCGAGTCGTTCGCATTATCTCGGTCGCGTACAGCCTGTTATCGATGCCATTGTTCCGCGAGACTACGACGAGAACGCGATTCCCGCCTCGTCTCCGTCCTTCGCGTCTTCGAAACAATGCCGACGACGGTACGTCGATCTTACGCGGAGAACTAGTGTCTCTTTGACGAACCCTCGCCTACGTTTCTCCTATAAAACGTTCGCTTTAATTATCCCTTTTGTCCAAGCTGTTCGTCTAATCGCGTTATATATACACGTATATCTTTAAGCAAGTATTAAGTTAAGAAAATTTCTACCTAGTTGATCGAAACGATCGCTTGCATATAACTTTTGAATAAGTTTTGTAGAAATTACGTTAAACTGCTATACTCGATGAATGTTACACGCAGAGTTGAACGTTCCGTTAAAGGAATTCCAAATATTTCTCCTTCGTTCTCTTTATATCCAACTACCATTCTACTCGCTCGAACGATTCGTTATGCGATACAAGTCGGCGAAAGAAACTACGAACTTTCCAAACAATCGAATATTTTACGGTGTAACGAAACGAGTGTCGAACGCGAGCTTCGTCTCAACACGTTTCTACGTTCAACGAGAATTTGCATTTCACGAGCGTTAACGCCTGATAAGAACTACCCTGCATTTCAGGCTATTGCCAAACAACGTCTAGTACAAATTGCAACGACGTATTCCGTGCGAACGCTAAACAGGAAACGGACACGACCATCCGGTGAAAACGGTCGGAAGAGCGTGGTGTATCGCGCGTCCGTGTGGCTTGAGCGTTTAGAGACGAAATTTGCAAAGGGTCGAGCGACCGTTAACGAAGGAATTCAAACGCTTTACGTGCACGAGCGAACGGGAGGGAAAGAAATTACGACGATGGCAGGCGTAAGAGCATCCTTTTCCCCAGGGGGATTATAATATTCGCAGAAAGACACGAGGTGACCGCGTAGGTCGGTGTTACTGGAAGCGTTGATGGCAGTCTCACGGTGGGGAACGCGTCCGATGCTCGGTCCAGACTTTACGAGGGTCAAGCATTTTCTAATTAAGCCGGTCCTAGCGCGTAAAACGTTGTGCCACCGCTCGAGCAGCGGCCTCGCCACTTCAAGGACCGTTCTCGCCACCGTTTCGCCGAGGGTTAATTCACTCAGCCACCCTCCGGCGATAAACAGGCGTCGGAATACCGCTCCGTAGAGACTCGTCCACTTGGTAAAACCGTGAAATCGCGACGGAAATCGTCGTTGCAGGCGACCATTGCGAACCTCGTCCACGCGCCATCAAAAAGAACAACACTCTTTCGCTCGTTTCTTCTTTGAAAAGGAAGAAGCTTTCTTTGGAGAAGGGAAGTTCGGATGAAACGAGTGTTCGAAACGTTTAAAACGACGAATCGCCTCTCATCGAATGCGGCATTCGTCGACCTTAAACCGCCGCAAATTTTCAACTTCCCAGACCGTCGAACGTTAGCTACGCTTTGACAATCCACTCAGGCGTGGTTCAGGATTCGAACAATCTTTCGGAGATTCGATTTGGCGCGCACGCGACGCGGGGATCGAGCGTGGAAACGCAGCGGCGAGCGTACGTCATCGTCAAACAAAACCAGCTGAATTTTCCCATTCTATTTTCGCGCGATACGCGGTTCGCGTCGAGAGTGTGGTCGCTTTTCGAAATATTCGTTAGCCCCGTGGCCGTTGACCGACCAGAGTGTAGGTGAAATATTTACTTACAGACGGTCAACAAATTATTTTACAGCGCAGTTGTGCAGCTGAAAGAGGATTGTAGGGGGTGGTGAAGGGCCACGGGTATCGGACAAATTCGCGGAATAACCGGGCCCAGAGCGGGGCGCGTTCGAAACGTCTATTAGCCGCGCCCTCGTTAGTGTCTATTTCATCTACAAACTTTATTCGCGTCGCACGGAAATCGAATTACGCGTGTCGGGCAGCCGCGCGGTTCGTATCGATGGCGCATGGATTCTCATGCCGGTTGAAATGTTAATGAACGATGGAAATATAACGACGCACGGGGGGTTAAAGCTGAGCGGGGCAGGTGAGCGACGACCGAGGGCTGGTTTGGGTAGAGATGTGCGGTGCATGCTCGGGAGAATGGAAACGAGTGTCGAGGCAGCGGGTAGTTAGTCGGGTCGGTAAATTACGCGGGGGCGGTAGGACGCGTGGCAGATGAGAATGGAAAATTAGCGAAACGGGGGATGCGGCGCTATCGTAGGCGCCATCCGTGCGTTTGTTTATTATTTACATCGATATATTTCACGCAGGGTGAGAGCGTGTGCTCGCCACGCATGAAGACATCCATCGGTGCAACACGATCACCTGGCGATTCGTGAAAACGAAACAACCAACGAAAGGCAACGTGAAAAGGGAGAGAAATGGATGCCGGGGCAACGGGGAGAGGAAGGTAATTATCGGTGGTCCCTGGCGATACGCTCGTGGCGTTTCATTACGTTTTTTAATTAACTTTTACCCGGCCCGAGAATATATATCGGCCGGCAACAGCAACCGCCCACATATTCGTACGTTTATGCATGGATTCACCGTGTCCATTTGTTTTCTTTCGCGATAGCTATTTATTTTTTTCGCTTGCCAGTCAGTCGTCGTAACAGTGCCGGCGGGCTCCGAGTCGAGCCGGCACGACGCGACGCGGCGAACCAAGAGAACGCTTCCGTTCCGGCCAATTTCAGGGGTAGCGCTCCTCCGATGACTTCTACGGGGATTTAATTAATTCGTTCTCTTACCAAACGACCTCCTTCGAGCCAGGCTTTTAAGCTTGCTCCACGGAATCGTCTTTCCAATGATCCTCTTCTTTCTTCCGTGTAATTAAGAAAACAACTGCGAGGGAAACAAGGCGAAATCGTGAACGGTTGATGCTCGATCGCCAAGGGTAGAAAAGAAACGGAGCAAGCAAACGGTCATCGTGAAAGGGATCGACGAGGGGAAGAACGGTGGAAAGGAGCTACAGAAGGGTCATTCAGCGGAGGATTATTAAGTAAGAGTTCCTTTGGTTCGAAGCCTCGAGGAAGAAAGGGATTAAGCGGACGCTCGTCTCCTTTTGTACATGTGACTTTCCAATTAAACCTAAACTATCCGTTTAAGTAGGTCAAGATGGCAGTTTCAATTTCTTCTGCGCCATCGATACCGTTGCAACCGCCAAAATAGTTTCCAATGAATGTCAATTTTTCGTTGAACGCGGTTCAATGGCGCGTAACGTTTTCTGCCTTACACCGAGAGGATTAACAAGTTCGTCTATTTTTGTGTACAGGTTAACGCAATCGCAAATACAACGATCGTTCAGCTCTACTGGCCCTGCAACTAATTTTTCCAACGACGTAATCAGACTTACAGCAAGTGAAGCGACGTCGTCGTTTCAGGTGTTTCCCCGTGACCGGTCAGACGTAGATGCGTTCGTTAAACTCGAAACGTGACTGCACCGGTCGATAGAGAGAGGGACAGAAGCGGGATCGAAGATGCGAGAGAACGCGGAAAGCTGAAAATCCGCATATTCACAAAGAGCACGCACTCGCCTAATCGCATTAACAGGCGATGGGGATCGGTCAAAGGACTTCTTTCCGCTGTTCCGGTGAGTTTCAATCCTAGCTACGTCTTTCTACAGGGTGTCTTGAAAGTGGAATGTATCGACGCGAAGTTTGTTGCTTTCCGTTTTCATCTGGAAACGTAATAATCGTTATAAAATTTGAAAGCTCGAGTACGTATCGCACTTCGCGCGATATTCTCGTATTTCTTAGAGTAAGTGTACCAGGAGATGTACCTGGGTATAAGCGATTCGTAGTAAAGGTCGACTCGAACGACATTTCTATTCCTCACTTTCGGAACACCCCGTACGTCGACTATTTGTCGATCAATGAACGTCGACCACTCGATAGTTCCGTTGTCGAACGACCACAAGAGCGTCCGCGAGTTTTCATATTTTCACGCTAAATTTATCCCATCGCTCGACCGCACAATGCGTCGCGTCTAAACGGTCGCTTTTCCGGTGGATTTTGGCCACTATAGCCATTGACGGATTACCATCGCCCTCGGAGTCTTCCACCCTCTGCCTTTCAAGTTCTTAACCGCGGAGCTGTCTTCCCAAAGACGACAGGCCTGCTTTTTTGAATATTCACCTTGTAAAACGCTGATGAGAATCGTTTAAGGCGATCATTGTTCGCGAACGAAAAAATACGTCAGTTTTTCTGTGACCAACTACCGAGTGCCATTCTTTCTCCTTGCGATTGCCACTCGTCCGACGGCTCACCCCCTTAGCCTCGACGCTTTGATCCCTGTTTCGCTTTCTTCTTTCCCTCGACCTTTCTGTTCCCCCAATAATTCGATCAACGTGCTGTCACTCTTTGCTACGGAAAATCTCTTTTAAAAGATGGAATACAAATGCGTTTTGTAGATTTCTAAAAAGGCATTTCTGTCAGACGAAATAATTATCTTCCAACGTTTCCTCCATTTTACTGTCTTTATGCGATAAAGCGAAATATTCAAGTACATGAAAAACAAGTGGACAATCTGATTTGTCTGTAGCAGCATCGGCGACTATTTTCAACAGACTGTCAAATCGTAGAAAGGGACACCCCGTTCGTAAGAACGTTCAGTGACTGGAAGTAGAACAAAGGACAAAAGAACTCCTAGCACTCTATCCCCCTCGATTCCGCGAAAGTCAAACGACCGCGTTCTACGTTTCGTTGCACCCTCCTCTCTGAATCTTCTTCCACTTCCTCCTCTTTACTATTCGAGCGCACAAACTATTCCTTTCGACAACCTATATCCTATTCCACGGCGAATGGATACTAGTCATGAATTCCCTTTTCTTCCTCCAACTTGTCCTCTTATCCACTACTCTGCTGCTGCGATGTCTTGCCGCGCCACTGAACTTCCGGCCGACTCCTCGACTGACCGTATTTCCACGCGGCTGACCTTCTTACTCCCTAAGACTTCAAAGACTCGTTGTTTCATCGTCGATCGCCGGCTACGAACGAGTCGAATCAAGCGATGCAACGTAACGTCGATCTTTTCTGTCTCGCGTTAACGAACAGATCGCTAGGTTTCCAGCACAGCTCTTTCCAAGCGATTCAGATCCATCTAGAATTGCTCTCTCAACTTTCCAATTCAATCCTTCGCGTCGGCGATAATCCCAACGATCGTAATAGACAGGGCAGACACGCTTTCGCATGCATTCAGCGAAAAATTGCACGGATCGAGTCGATCCACCGACGAGAATCGCGTCGACGATCCGAGCGAACGTTTTCATAGCGTGGTGGCGCACGGCTTGACTCGGCTCGGCTCGGCGCGAACGCAATAACGTTCGAAATATTTAATCTTTATAATCCACGAAATGGCGTGTCAACCGGGAAACGTTGGGAAACGCTTTATGATTATCTGCATACGGTTTCAGTGGATGTTATCGCGATGCCTGTTCCCGACACGACCGGTCGCTCGAGGTATCGTAAAAAATTCCTCGGCTGATTCGCAGATTAAATCGCGGCATAATCCGAGCCGCGTTCCATTTTGCGCGTGAAGCATTAAATATCTCTTCCGGGAGGCGCGTTCTCTATTTCGACGCTAGGCAGAAGCGCAAACACCGACGCGGGTAATAAACCAAATAAAGTTTCGCGGCTCGTTCGTTCGCCGGCTCGGTCGTTCGCGTGATAATCCTGCGTGAGCTAACAGACGGGGGGAGAGAAGCAGACTGGGCAGCAGTGGGTGGCATAGCTTCCGAACAGGTTTCGAACCAATTTCCAGCTGAGTACGCTCGTGTCCGACGAGTAGAATTCTTTCTTCTTTTCCCCGCGCCCCTTTACTCTCACGCCTGTCCACTGGAAAATATAAATTATTTGGGAATTAAGTTAATTAAACGACCGGCAATGGATACGGTTAAAATGGAAGCAAGGTAAAAGTCAGCGGCCGAAATCGCAACGAAGGACGCTCCTCTATCGTGTTGTTATTATCGTTCGTTCGTTTGCACGCTTCCAACATTTTCAGATTATTCCTCGTTTCTCTGGTTTTCTACGTGGATATTTTTCTCTGGAAACGGGAAACGCTTGTTTATTCTATCTTTTATGCAACTCTCGTCGATCATACTTACGCAACATGTCGTGGGATCCTTTGAAAATTGTACTCGGAAGACTTCTCATTTATAAGTCTTCCTGTTTTATCGTTCTATCATCCACCACGTTCTCCCCTATATTCTCCTTTGTGGTAACAATTTATTAAAAATCACGTGCAACTTCACTGGCATGGAAATACACCCTGCGAAAAGCTTATCGCAAGCTACTCATTCTCTTTATCGTTCAGAAGCTAAATATTCTTCTCCTATCGATCCTTTCTCTTCGCACCAAGTCTATTATCCTCTATCCCTAGTTGCCCCAAATCACTGCAGGAACAAGCGGTGGCTACGCCAATAATATGTATTAAGGCGTGCTTTACGAGCGGACAATTTCGCTGCAGAGGCTTACTTGGTCGCGCGCGATCCCAAATCCCCAAACGGTCGAATCACATCAAACGCTACTCCGCTAGGATCCTCGAAGCGAATAGGGAAGCGATCGAAATCCACAGTGTAACTTATTACCCTCTTTCTATACACAGGGTGTAACGCGTATACAGACTAAATGTAACTATATAGAATTTTGCGACGGATTAAATGGACGTGGATTAACCAGGCTTTCGAAAAACGAATCTCCTACCCGGTCCCTTTTTTCGTCCCCGCGAATATGACAATACGTACGCGTCAGTGGGTCGCTTATAAATCAACGGACCGGAGATTACGAAGCAAATTGCGCTGGTTAACGCGAGCCAAAGATTCGTTGGGGCAGGAGGATGAACGTTTGACGAGGATGTAACGCGAGTCGAAGCAGCAAACCGTTCGACGGTGGATCTGCGGGGTTGCTCGCGTTAATAGCTGCGCGATCCAGTGGCTAGGGAAACGTGGAAAAGGTGCGGGCGTTGGCTTTCTCGCGAAACATCGCCCCTTTTGTACACGGTGGGAATTAAACAAAGCACGCGCTCGGAAAACGATTCATCAGCAAGTTCTCCGGTAGCGCAAAGAAACGCCTGGTAAGCCGGCTCGCTTGAATCCGCAAATTAGAATTCATCGCAGCGGGTGAATTAGAGTGGAGAATTTTTTTAATTTCGTAATATGCAGATTAGCCATTCCGAGGTCGAGAAATTAATTCCGGCCGCGTGTTACGCTCGCGCCTAAGTTCCCGCTGATACCAGCGCGAACCGGCGCGCTGATGAAATTTTTATGACCGAAACGAAATTCCGGATGTACCGGTCAGTGTGCGCGTGTTACGAGTTGAATAACGCGTCAGGCCTTTTTTTAACGTTGCCTAATTTTATCCATTTGGCGCCTTCGTTGATAAAAGAAAAAGCTTACAAATTTACGTTTGGCGGCGCGAGAAGTAACGGCCGGGCGACACTCGAGGCGAAATTTATTACAGAACTTTACAGGATTCCGCGTAAAAGAGAGCGAGTAGCAGACAATTATCCAGCTTCCGTTTTAACGATATTTATGACGCGTTTTTTGTACGGAGCGCGCGAGCATCCAAGTGCGCGTACACAGTCGCTGGATGAAAGTAATACGCGATGGAGTCTCTTGTTGATTTACGGGCCGTCGTAAATTTAGCACGCATAATTAGCTCGATTCGCGATACGCGACGTTTCGAGAGATCCCCGTTGCTCCATCGACGTGCAACCGGTCGCAATTTTCTCTTTATACGCAACGTTCTGGCTCGCCGTCGTCGCTGCAACACGCGGGCGGACTCCTCTCTTTCCCCTCCGCGTTCCTCTCGTCGCGCAGAAATAATATTTCACCGTTCTATCTGGCCTTGTCGCGCGCCCCTGGCATTGATCAGTACTCGATGTCGCGGTGCGCCTGATACCTCGATGTACTGGGTGTCTCCTGTTCGTCGATAAGACACGGCCGATACGCGGCTCAAATTCGTGTAATTTTTCGCGCGCTGTCAGAATTTCGAGGAGATTCCTATCGGACGGAACACGAGAACTGCCGTTTGTCCCGTAGATCGCGCGGTTTATCGTATATTTTTCTACTGTTACCATGCGTTCGTAATCTGTGACGAATTTTCAAGCGATCTCCAAATCTGCCACTAACGCATCAACCTATTCGCAATAATATCCGAACTACGTGTCTGTGTCGGCGATCTCCAACTTTCAAGTCCTTAATCTTCGTCAGCAGGATTCAAAAGCCAGGCTCACGAGATTTTCGCGTCATCCGAGCAAAATCCATCCGGTATCCCGAATCAGCCAGGACGACGGGTTCACCGGAGAGGCGCATTAGTTTCCTCGCAGACACGTCAGGCCGAGCTGTTTCAACGTGGTTGTACGTATGGAGTGCGTAGATAATGCGGAGGAGGGCTTTGGCCGACGCGAAAGGGGGTTGAAACAGGCAGCGCAAGAAGGGGCCGCTGGCAACACCTTGCGCTGATACCTCGATACACCATAAATTATTATATTCGTATTACGCATCGTCCGCTGTCCTTTCCCCGTGCACGCGTTTCTCTTCGCGATGCTATCCGATCCTCGTGGTCCGCGAGCAGGCTGTGGCGTCGGGAAAACTGCGTCCCTTCGTTTTTGCCGCACGATTTATTGCCAGCCTCGTGCTGCAACTGATCGCGGTTACGTGGCAGACAGGCTGACGTTACGAGGTGTCTTCCCTCGGTTTACCCTTGTTCTCGCGTCGCTGAGTTTTCTCCTACACACATTGCTCCAGTTAATTGCCGAGTTACACAGGAATGCCCGGAATTCTTCGAAAATAACTACGGCGTTGTATTTGAAGTTAAAGTACGATAGGATCGTTTCAGTTGTTTTCTCGTTTGTCATATTTTTTCCCCTCTTTACCTAAGGTACGCGATATTTTCTCATCTTCACCTAATGTCTCCTGTAGTACCTAGCAAGCTTGGCTACTGCGTACAAACTGTTGATTCTTGAAACGTCGAAGTTCGGATGATTCGAATAATTCCACCTTACCCTAATGTGTAACCGAATGGTGAAACTTTCATGGAAAATTTGAGAAAGGTACACCTGGAATAAGCGTAGTGTGAGCTTTATGAATTGGAGATTGCGATAACTGCGGCTCGCCTGTAGCACCAGTAAATAAAATTCCAAGTTTCTAGACCTTCTCTCGGTTCTACATCTCATATGTCGCGTTCAGAGATGGAAGGTGATTTCTCGATATCTCTGTGCTTCTACAATTTTCTCCCTTCCTTCCCTTCCCTTTGCTCTAGATCCACGTTTACGTGGATTCTTCCGGAGCAAGTCAGGCTGCCGCTGGCTCCAACGTCACCGCCGCGTTCCGACCTACCAAGCACCGTCTTTGTACGCGTGCTACACGACTTCGATATTACGAGGGATCCTCCTTCTGTCGGCCACCGCCCACCGTGACCTATTCAACGCGGCTAATATTTTGATCCGAGATACGTGCTCTCGGTAGTTGCTTCCGTCGGAAGAGAATCGAGTGCACGAGCCGTGGGTGGCAGATGATTTTATTCAAATTTTAAATCCGTAGGAATAGACAACTGGGTTCTTGGAAAGGAAACGTCTCGAGACGCGTTTAACCGATTCGAAGTGGCGAAAATCTCGCGAGCAACGAGTACAGGTTGGTCGTTGGTTCTGTTCAGCGAATTTTAGGGGCGATCGATCAACGTCCTGCTACGTGGAAAAGCGTTCGCGTGCCAGAGTGATCTGTTCGTGACGAAGTTAATAGCATCCAGGCGAGAGCGCGTTCTCCACGAAGAAATCATGGAAAAACAGTTAGCTTGCTGCTGCTTCGTCGTCTCCGAGAAAACGCGAAAACATCCATTAACGCGTTCGACGAGCGTTTAACTTCGGCTGGAATAGCACTTGCAGCACCGCCAACTCTTCCTTTTCGGCGTTATAAAACGAGAGTCTTTAAGTTGTCTCTAGCCAGCCCTGAATTTCTCGCGGACTGACTTTTTATCGGTCCCTCGCGTCTTTTCGAGAACTTGTCGAGTATCCTTGGCCGGGTATCGTTCCTCGAGGATTCGGAATTCGGAAAGTTGGAAGCGCGAGTAAAAAAGAAAGCGAGAGTTCCAAGCATGAATATACCGGTGGACGTTTCCGCGTCGCAACGATATCGTTCGCGTTCAAGTAGCCTCGAGCGGCCACTTTATCCGCCACCTAATTTTCCCTCCAACTATCGAACAACAACACCGCCGTCACTCGTGCAAACGATTCTTCGATAATCCGCCTGTACGTTGTAATTGGCCACGATACGAGTCGTTCGAGGCTCGCTTTCAACGACGAAGATACAGCATGAACTGATTCGATGGCGCGGCGAAAAATGGTGGTACGAAGAGGGGAACGAGCAGACTCGATGGGATTCCTTTCATCCGGATATCTCATATCCTTTTGCCGAAAAGTTGGTCGCGTCGCAACCGGTCGCCAGAACGCGGCCCGGGGGTAGAAAATTAGGCGGAGAACCAGCGTTGCAAGGGAACCGTGTGGCTGAGGCTCGTCGACGACGGGGTTGACGACGGCGTTTCGTCAAAGAACAGCCAGCCTAGACGCGCCTGATAATCCTCCGGCAAGGACTGTCGCATAACTTCCCGCAGGAAGTCGTTCTGTTTACCGTTCTAAAGACGTCTTTAATATATAACGGGCAATTTTCCTCGTTTCTATGGCCGTAAACTTCTTTGAGAAATTGGATGTCCCGAAGAGGGCGGAGTCTCTGCCTTTCTTCCAACCGCCAACCCTTGAATCCCAGGCGCGTCTCCATCTCGGAGACGGGTTGGTTGAAGAGATCGGCGGCTAAAAAACAGGCAGCTCTGGTTCAACGAGCCTGCCTTCTTCGACTTAATAATCCCCGCATAATTCGCGCGAGCAGTTCTCGCAGCCGAGCCAGCAATTTCATATATTTTTGGAAGCAACTGTCACAGTTTCCGTTTACCTAACCCCGCCGGCTCTGCAGTTGTTTTAATATCTGACCTCGTCGGAGTTCGGTCCAAGTTTTCGACCTCGTTGCGCCCTGTTTACTCCGGATTCTCACTGTCTCGTCGTCTCTCGGCCTCTCTTCTGCAGGAAGGAAACAAATGCCACGATATTAAGCTACGATAGCATTGTTTACCGAGACAATCGTCTGTAACGTACGGTCTCGATTCGTGCAACTCCTTCTGGAAATTATCGTTTTGCTATTGTAATGTCTCGCTTCGATGCATTAAATAGACGCGTCTTTCGTCGAGCGTATTCGATGGAAGAGGAATATGTCGGATGAGATCTCGAGGAGTATTTTGGAATGCAGTGGATGGCATCGGATTCGCCAATAGGTGTCATTATCGGAGCAGATGTCAGCGAGGACGGAAGCATCTCAGTGACGCAGCAATCTCGATAGCAAGAGCGTATCGCCATTGTCGTTACCGTTATCGTGAGATACTGTCGCCTGCTCGCGGCTATTGTTTCACGAAGGAGGGCATCCTATACATCGTTGAGGCGAAGCCATTCGTCGAGTGACCGACTTTGTCGTGGCTTTAAACGCGGCCGTATTTACCGCTCGAATTTGTTCTATTTCGAGTGGCTACTCTCGCTGAAACGCCGGATCCTGCCGAAAATGGCCCATTCTCGGTAAACAACGAGTCTTCCTCTAAGGTCTGCTAACGCATTAGGACGTTTACTCGCAAGCGAGAACACTCCGAAAGCAGGGAAACGTCGCTAACGGAAGCGTTAACAGAGGTTGAAGGCGGTTGGAAGGAAAAAAATGGCAGTGACCGTCTTCGTGTACGGCAGAGAATTTAACGAGGCTATTTCATTAAAACACCTCTTGCCCCTGCAGCGAAAGGAACACGTTCGACACGGTCGTGTATCGTCGCTGACGGAGAACTTCGTCCGCATAGTTTGCATACTTGTGCCACTTGCGCTGTCGATCCACCGCGCCGGATACCTGAGACTCCAGACGGCGGACGTGCCACAGCCTCATTAAGGACTCTTAGGAACGCGCGTAGAACAAACGATATTATCCTAACGACATCGATACCTTCGTTCCTAAATTGCTGCGCGAATTCTTCGATAAACCGGATAAGTCTGCAAGCGGAGCTGTGTAGGCTGCGTTTGAATTTTTGAACGACGACGAACGAACGACGATCCATTATTTCTTCCAAATGTTTCTACCACGGCAAACAACGCGCTACCGCTCGAAGATTCGAGCGGATCGAGCGATCGGCTCGGAGAAGAAAGTACGGTTTAATATATTCCGTTTTAATTAGATTCGAGGCGACGAGCCTAGCCGGAGGCACGAAGCGGAGTGTCTAGACTCATCAAGGATGCATTGCGCGAGTCAATCAGCCGCGATCCGCGTTCTTATCAACGCGATCTTCGCAACGAGATTACGCGGTTGTCTGAACGGCGCCGCGGATTCATAATTGACTGTCGGCTGGGAATTTCGTTTTCCCAGGCGTTTCCGCGGCTCGACGATCGCGACGAAACGCGATTAACAGTCAATCAGAGTTTTCTACGCCGCCCCGAGGCGAATTCACAGTCCCGTGCTATTTTAAACAATTACCAAGTCGATCATTCATCGACTGCTCTCGTCTTTGTACGTTTCATGATTTCCTACGGTTAATCTTCCTTTCCGATTCGCTGGTTTACGTAAACTCGAGAGAACGACTATTCTACGAGAATCCACCAAGGTGTCTATCGATCGCACCCCAAAGAATTCCAAAGGAATTCGATGCAAAAATCGAAGGGAAGACGTTCGTCCGTGGTCAATCGCCGAACGACGCGACAATGGCTCGACATAGTTCACCGAGAACGCGTACCCTCTTCGGTTCCTTTTCCGTGAAGTTCGTGGATAGAGGGACCCTGGTCGATTGTGTTTTCCCGTATTACCTACAAATACGATTCGATAAATCATCCGCCGATTCTTTGGTATGGCTGGATCCATGACGGCTCTTCATTGTCGATAGCCCACAGCTTTGTGCGCGTTCTTCTCTTCGACATCTGTCCGACACCGCCGCTTCCATCAGGGGCGACTTGTCTCGTCTCCTCCTCCTAAAACTTCGTTTCCCTTTTCTCCTAGTTTTTCCTTCGTCTCGCTTTTTTCTTCCATCTTGCTCGCCTTTTTCCATCCTCCAGAGTTCCGCGCTAGTTACCCTCGTCTTCTCTATCCTTCTTCTTCCATCTTTCTCCAGTCTGGTTGACCCGTTTTCATCGTACCGTCTCTGTCTAAGGTACAGCCCCTTCTCGCCCCTATGGACCTTCCGGACGCGAATTATTGCTAAGTAACGGCGGCAAGAACAGTCTTTTTATTACATCCTCGGATTATAACGTCTCTGTCATCCCTGGGATAATTTATCGAGCCCAGAGGCGGAGTGCGGCTGCGTTCCGCGTGAATTTATCGACGGGTGTCCTTATAAAACATTCGAGCGCTGGCGAACCGCAAGGGTCAAAGAAACACGTGCGTTACGTCGTCGTTTCTTTCCGCCTGCGATATTTCCCGGCTCCGGAGGAGTGTCCTCTATGTGGTTCGTGTCTTTGTACGTCTAAATGGAAAAAAGAAAATTGTCGCTGGAAGCGCTATTTTCAAGCAGGTGTCGCGTGTTTCCCCGTCCAAACGGTCAACCTATCGGACGACGAATCTACGTGGATCACCCGTCTGCCAGGTGACTGCCGGTATTAATTATGCCGTCCAATCTGTCGACGACTTCTTTTCCTCTAAATCCTTACCTCGAAACTCGACCCTAATCCAATTTGTATAAGAAAAGATTATAATGTTCCAAATCCGGTGTATACACAAATAGGTCCTCAAAATAGTGGCAGGCTACTGCGAAACCTAACTCTCACCGAGCGCTCACAATGAAAATCTAGAGCACCTTAATCCGTCGCAATCGTATTATCCGCCTCGATGCTCGGACTTTATTTTCTCGTTACGAATCAACGGCAGACCCCTGATCGTCAGATTTAAAATCACATTAACTACCAAATGGCTACCTCCCTGCCATGGAAACTCGAATCAGCATTCGAGCCATTATCCTCCAAATCTTGTTATTTTCGTCTATCTTCGTGTTTCAATAGTATTCCGCCATTGGTCACGAGCGACGTTTCAGTTCGGAAAATACACAGAAAGTTGTCTGGAACGTGGAACGTGGTTGACCGATATTCCAACTTTCGGGTAATAGTCGTGCGAGTAAACATGCGAGTATTCTTCGCGTATCCGGCACGTGGCGCGCCCCGTGACGCTATATTCCACCGGCTGTCTGAGATTTTCCCCAATTTCCGTATCCATCTCCAGATCTTCTGGCCCTAGTTTCGTCAGCCAAAATTCGTTGCCGGAGGATCTCGGGACAGGTGGCAGCCACCGAAGCTTCAGACGACAGCCACGCTCCAGGAAACGTCGCGGGACATTCTTCCCAAAGGCGGCGTCTCCTCGTGGTAACACGTGGTAGTCGTAAAGAGAGACGATCATTCTTCCGGAAACGGGCTGGATAAACGCGAGCAAGCAACTTCCGCATCTGCAGCCGGTGCTTTCGTTAATTTAATTATGCCGCGGCTCGTGTTACTGGGATTCGGTTAAAAAGTTACGACGCAATTGCGCTTTACAGCGGATGAATCTGCAGATTTGCAAACGAGTTCACGAGGTTGTTCGGTCAGTTGAATTGTTAAAGGGAAACTCGATGGTTTATTACAAATTCATTAACTGGTGCAAAAAAGGGACGCAAAAGTTGGCACCGGATCACGAAATGGTAAAATAATCAGAACGGCGTTGGTCGAGCATCGCCGATCGTTAACCAACCAGAGGTGGCGGTGAATCTTTATCGAGCCGGTGATCGAGTAGCGTGCTGGTGTAAAAGTTGGAAAAATGGAGCTCGATGCGAGTAAATTTTCGCGGCACCGCTCGCGAACAAAGATCGCTGGCCGACCGAGTTAATGACAAAGGTTGCTCCCAGGTAAAAACTACAACGCGTTCGCGCGTCCACGTGAAATAATACGGCCGCAATGGAGCTTTCGTTCCGTCGGTAAAAGGCTAAATCAAATACCGTTCGAGGTTCGAATTAAAAGCGTCACCGTCGCTTTATCACCGTTTCCCTTTTGCCGCGCGATTTCGCGCCAACAGCCGGCTCGCGTTCCGCGCCGATTCGCTCCTCTGCCCGTCCAATTGCTCGCCCCCCTTGTAACCTTTTATAATCGGCGCACGATCCCGGCCCTTCTCGCACGCGCGCGCTCGCGATTCAAACGAGGTCACTGTATGGATTTAGTATTTTCTCTCCGGCAGCATTAATAAAATATGGCTTCATTGAATTGGTTATCCTGTTTCTGCGAGCGCACACCGCTCGTCGCGTATATCAATCCTATCCGATAAAGCATTGCTGCATAGTTGTACGAAACGAACGGCTCCCGTGTTTGCCCACCTCTCAGGCTATTTTAAAGCCCGCTCACCCGGTTCAACCTGTAAAATAATGCCACTGCCGTTGCCTCTGCTCGAGTCAACGAATTTCGTGTCGCGAAATTTGCGCACTCTACGTGTTTATACGGTTTATATTACGTAGCTGCATGTAACAACACATGGACAAGACGAATTTTTCCAAAGTTCGATCGCGTTCCAAGGAAACGTACGGTAGAAAACGTGAGTTAATCGCTTGTCAGGGAGTTTGGCCTTGATTTATAGAATCCACAAGGTTGTAATTCAGGAGAGTGTTGAAGGGACCACAGGAAACGCTAATAGCCGTTAATTTCCTCGGGTGGAGTCCTGGAACACGTGGTACAGATCATCTGAAAGGAAACGCCGAGCGATTTTTGGTTGCCACGTGCTTGTGCGATCGAAACACGACGAGGCACATGGCACAAGGGATCCCAACTTTTTCCAAGCCGTTCTACGTCTTCCGAAAACGAGCGTTGATTTTGAAACCGAATAGCGGTATCTGGTAACCGGAGGGATCCAGGAAATTGTTTTCGCGGAAGGACTCGGCCTCGAGCTGTCGTCGCTTCGATGTTTTCGAGCTTGCGAGGTTATTAAAGCGTGGAACCATGGTACGAAGTACGGATCGAGGATGGAAGCGAGATGGAAGCGAGGTGGAACCGAGTAGGGAACGATTTTCAAATAAAACGAAAGATTAAAGGAAGCTGCTGAAATTTCGGAATAGTTGCCGCGTGCATCGCGTGCCTGCCTCTGGATTAGCGCAGTCGAAGCCAAACGATAACCGGCGGAATTCGCGTTCCGCTCACGAGAAAACTAATAAACGTTAATTCAACGAAACAGAGACGATCGCGGAGGAAGTTGGCGTACGATCGCGGCGGAAACTCGCCCCGTTGCCTCCGACAAAGTGCACGTGCCGCTTAAAATCCGCGCGCTATTACGCCAACGAATTCTACTAAAATTAAATCCGCGTCTTTTATAGGCGAATCAATTTCGTTATCCCCGATACTTTCCACCGTTGGTTATTCCGCGATTCGATATCCAACCATTTCACTCTACAATTTTCTCTGGAAAATAAAGAAACGACCAGCGAGCAAAGATCGTACGTTGTTTCAACTGCAAGCTAAAATTACCTCGGTCGTGTTTTCAGCTGTTATTCACCCTTCTTTAATCCTATTATTTCCGACGCTAAGGAAATACATATTGTCCGATATTTACAAGCAATAAATTGTAGCATTTACGTCAAATTGATGGAGATACGGATCGCTCTTGTCTGTGTCGTTCACAACCAGTTGCGATAGCTCTGAATCAACATAACGCAAGAGAAAATCGTGGGAGAAATATAAATTATTTACGAGAAAGATCATTTTCTCTCAAGTCTCCTTGGCGCAGAAATAAATGCTGTGTACTCGAGGTCTTGTCATGGGCGATCTACGATGTATGTATATCAAGCCGTTGTACACAAAATGTACACAAAATTCCCCAAAAATTCGTGAGAGCGTGACACAGCCGAAAGTTTTTTTTCGTTCCGAGGGCAAAGCGTTTTTCCTTTTGTCGCTGGTAAGAAAGTAGCACGATCGGTGCGCGTCGTTTATGACCCTCGGCCCGTAAAATATCCAGCACCGTCGTAACCTTGCTAGTTTCATTCCGCGATCCTAAATCACTCGTAGTTGGGAGTCGCTGCCGTGTCCATTATAGTCGGTGTCGGGGCATTGAACGGTGATTACGAGCTTGGAAATCGTTACGAACAAAGCTACCTGAAACGTTCGAAAACACACCGTGACATCGTTACCTCCCTACCACCCGTAGACCGAGACAAGTTCCATGGAAGTAGAACTTGGGGTCAGCCATCGATTTCTCGTTTCTCCGAGTTAAGTATCTCTTTGTCATAATCTTCGCTGTTGGTAACGTGCAATTGTAAGACAAGGTTGCGAGTGTTTCGCGTTGACTTAACGCTCTGTAGTTCGAAGTACAGAATGGCGGAAGAAAGCGAAACGGCGGGACGTTGACAGGCTCCTGATGCGAAGTTATGGCTCAATAGAGTACCTCCCACGGTCAAGGGCTGCACTTCCCAGACTTTTGTTACAGCGTCACGCTTAAATGCGTGTATTTTCAAAGAGACACGTTATAGACTTTGCTCCCAGAAAATTTGTCTAGCACATCCTTTCCAAATTGCCGAGCCCCAAGATGGTTTCTCTTTAAAGTAGCTACGATCTTCGTTTCGCTTTCCAAAAGTACATGTCAGATTTCCTCGGGAAAAGATTTATCTCGGAAAGGTTACGCTCGTAATACATCTACTTCATATCGAGAGGCTTTCTGTCGATGATGCAATCTCTGTAATTTTCTCGACTGATTTTTAAACGATTTCGATTTCTATCTGTTCTTGACCTCTCAATGCCTTCTCACCCGTTTTACGTGAATTATTAAACACATTATAAAACATTAATTATAACGTTAATGACGGTCATAGAGAACGCGCCATAAAATCGACGCCGTACACCTGCGTGAGGACGCAGACCAGCAAGACTGTTCCTTTCGAGTCACGAGGGACCATTAGGTACAAAGATTTTACGATCGCGGGTCCGGGGCCCGGAGGTTCGTTCCGAGCCAGGTCGCTCCCTCGCAAACTCTGGACGATGCTCAATTTCGTGATTTACAGCGGTTCCTCCTCGAGATCCATTAGCGTTGCCATAATTGGCCGGTCGCAAATCGACACCAAGCGCCGCAATAAATAGCACCGGAGAGATGTTAAGCCGTATTTAAATTCGGGGGAGTGTCTTTCCCATCCGGTCGTCACTTAGTAGGCCTGAAGTTTTCGTTCGACACGCAAATACCCGTCACGGTTGCTCGTTAACTCTTTGCCGTTCTCTGTCTCCTTTCGTCTTTCTCTCTTCGTTGCATTCGCAAACGGTGTCGCTACTCTAAAGTTCCTGGCCCCATTTCCAGCGAGGATTAGCTCGCCGCTTGAAGAGGCAGCGTATTAATCATCATTGCCTCGCACGGTCCCGTTTCCACCTTCCTTCGGGACTATCCGACAAATCGCGCATAATGATGATCGAGGACGAGCCCTCGTGGATTAGCGAATTAGCCTGTTAGCGGCCGAAGATCGTGGCGCAGTGATCGCGGCAACGATCCGTTGTTTTCACCGACTTCCGGCTGCCTTCCACCGCGTGTTCCTGAAGATTAATGAGCTTAGCCGCGGCAAGGGGATCCTGTCGCGCCAGATAAGGTACACGAGGTTTGCTTCGTGCAATTCGAATCTCGCTGCGAAGTGGGACAGTTCGTAGTGCTAGTCCGCGTTGCTTGCGAAAGTTTAGGCCAAACTATAACGCTGGCGGATTCAAGGTCTGCCGCGAAAAATTATGTACTCTGACCAACTCTCTCCGATGCGTATCATCAACATTCGAGTTACACGTTCCGGCCTGTTAACCCTGCAAACTTTTCACCGAGATTTACGAGTGCAAAAGTCGTTAATGGAGCGCCGACTATATTTCCGTCCTCTCGCGTTTCAATGAACAAATACCATTTTGTTTGTCTCGATGGAAAGAAATACATACGAAATAACAAAGTGGTAACTTCGTAATGAACGCGTTAATGTGCAAAGCACGCGTTTTCTCCAACGAGAATGGTATCAAAGCCTTCAGCCGTCTTCGGTCGATAAAAAGCAACGGCGGACAGGTTTAGCCAGAGTAGTTAATCGGCGCGATAAATCGGCGAAAATTCCAGTCCACGGAGGGGGACTTTACCGCGTAACGACTTCTCTCGTCGCTTGGCGACGGCGGCCAGGCCAATGATATGGAGCCGCGTGCTTACGGGAATCTGGGGAGCTACACGTTAACCGGAGGGATTTATATCTGTATAAAGGCGTGACTAAAAATCGCCATATATCACTGTTGCACCGTGTTGCATGCCGGTTACGACCCTACTGGGGTTGGTCCACGAGGCTAAGCCGGGGTAAACCACCAGTCGTTTGTCATGCTTTTTACTAATAAGCTGTTCTCCTGCCGGTCTTCTGCCGGTCTCCTGGCGTTCCGCGCGTTTTAATATGGTCACGATATCGTTTCCGACCCTTGAAAATCGACCACGCGTGCTAGTTGCTCGATCCACGCGAAAATACCACGAGAAGGTGGGAAAAGCTGTATCGCGGCACGTATCGAGCACTCCACCGAGTTTATCTCTACAGAATCGAACGACTAAGCACAGGAAACGTTTGGATGTTTTTTCGTCGGCTGATCATTATCAGCAATACGTCGTCAAGAGAAGATGTATCGTCGAATCGCGAGCTATCTGGAACGGTTGTACGAAGCGTGGATGCGCTTCGGCGTGGCTTTGGATTCCAGCGAATGGTCTGTTTTCGTGGTAAATCTTCGGAATGGGATAGATCCAGCGTTACACCACTCCGACAAGGTCTCCAGGGCGGGAAAAATTGAGCGGTAAATAATTCGGGCTGTCGGAATGAGGCCGCGTCCACCGGTAACTGATACGCTCGAATTTCATCTGGACATACACGCTTAGCGGGTAAACAAACGGCACTTCATAAACCGGCGCGAGCGATACGATCTAGCCATTATTTATTGACCTTTCGGATGCACCGTCATACATGCGCACTCGTGAAATTAGTTTGCCGTGAATTATCTTTCGACGCAGCCGACCGATCGGCCACCGATAACCGGCCGTCGAAATTATTGCGCCATTGAAATCCATTTTTCGACCACCGCTCCAACCATTCGCCGAGGAAAAAGATTCAATCCGCGCGTTTCCCCAGATGTATCGCTACATCGGAGTAAAAAATTAGGTGTTTGGAAATTGTTCAACGTACAACTTCGATCCATCTAAGAATCCACAAAGGCGCTCCGCCATCGCGCGATAAAAATAGACGGCTTTTAATCGAATGCAAACACCACACCTCATGTGGGCGAGTCGCGGGGTTAAATACATATTTGACGCAACTTGGAACAGGCGTGGGCCATGTTCGAAGGCGAAATTTAAATATTTCTTCAGCTCGGCCGTTCGTCTCGGTCGCCTACTCCACACCGGTGCAACCCTCTGAAATTCGTTCCGCTCTGTGTCCGCGTTTGCCGGACGTGAAATATAAGGCAATTTCATGAACCATTAAGAATGGAAGTTCATAAGTCGGCAGCACGTGTTTTCGGTGTTAACCCGTGTAGAAGGCGAAATGAGATTTTTCGAAGGGTGTTGCCTGCCTCGTCCTGCCCTCGCACGTCGGCATTGACGTATAACCGGTGTCCTGTGGGGTGGATGCAGGCAACGCGGGAGGAAATATCCGTCTTCCTCTTTGCTCGCGGCCGGGACTGATCTGCCCCCGAAAAGCCGACCTCACCCCATCCTTTCGCGGGGTGGAAGCGATTTTTTACGGCATCGCGTGGAAGGTTAACCTTATGGATGGGCTCAGATTCTCGGAGGGTGCTCCCTCGCCTTCTGTCTTCGCCTCTTTTCTTTCTTCCCTCGCTACACCCTCTGGAACGCGGCAAAGCTAGCACGGGAAGCCTGTACGTTGCTGTTGTCGGCGAACGTTCGAAGGAACAGTGGAGGGCGGTGCGACGTGGCAGGAAGCCGCTTTATAATTTCACCCCTAATTTATTTCACAACGGAGCTAATAAAAAACTGAGCCGCACGACGTATTCCCACCACGGGCAAGGGTGACAGGACAAGGTGGAAAAGTTACGCTTCCCGGATCTTGCGCAGCGAACGTCGAACAAAGAGACACGCTTTTCCTGCCTTTTTACGAAATTGCTATCGATCTCTCTGGCCCTGGCCGTAACCGAGCCTGGCCGTCGATTGTTTCATCCGCTCAATCATAGTAATTACAGTCGTCGTTCCGGTTTCGTATCGATACGTTGTTCGAGATTTTTCTCCGCTCGCGGGATCGAGTACGCTACTTGTCAGGCGAATTCTATTTTTTTTTCTCTCTCTCTCTCTCTCTCACTCGCTCTCTCTCTCTCTCTCTCTCTCTATATATCTCTCTCTATACGTCTCTCGCTCTCTCGATCGTTGTATCCCTTGGAAAATTGCCAGGGCGAAAACATAACGCGTACACGCTCGAGATCGCAGGAATTGTATTAACGTTGAAAATATAACAACGGATCGGGCCACGGAACAAAGAGGGATGGAAAAAGGGCAGAAAAGCGAAAGAGAAAGGCAAGCTTTAAAGTCTCTCCGGGCTTGTATTTTATTTCCGCGTTCGCGGGGCGCGATGTTTAATTAGTCACGGGGTTTCGAGCAAGCGGCTCGTTCGCGGCCAAAGGTTTCGGCTCTTTCGCAATTATTCGCAATTACATTTTGCCGATCGATGAAGCAGGACCAATTTTATTATTATTCGAGTAACATCGGCGGGAATCGCGCACTCGCGTTTGTACAGTGGAGAATTCCAATCGTTCGCGCGATACGTATTCGCGATAAAAATTAATTAACACGCCAACCTTCCTCCGTCCCAACCCACCCTCGCCATCTCACCACCACCGGCCGTCTCTACGGATGCGCCACAAATATTTTGCGAATAATAAAATAGCATCGGGCACGATCGTTAACAGAAATGGTGCGGATAACACCTGCGCCATGAGAAACACCATCGTTCACCATGTCCTTTTTTAACGGCGCGCAGCTACCGACCGCTAATAACGATAATTCTGTGCGACCACTTAAAGAAATTGCTGAATCGTTAATAAGCGATCGCTTATCCTCTCGTTATTGGATTCACCATAGAGGGCCATGCTCGACCGAAAACGAAAGGTGACTTTGCCTCTCTTTCTATCACTATTATTTGTTTGTTACGAAAAATGCACGATTACATAGATATTGATAAAGTATAAGACAAACGTAGCGAAAGAAGAAGAGAAAAAGATTAATTCGTAGAAGATTACGCAAGCGATTTTAGGAGTTACATACAGCGGTGTGAGCAGAACGCCTAAAGGTGGTTAAAGTGTCGGAGAAAAGGTTAAGCTTGTCGCAGAAACTGCATTTACGAGATTAAGCCAATTATATCGGCCATAAAGCGTGCGATGGGTTTCAGCTACAAGGAGAGCGCCAATTCTTAGATAACGCGCTGCAGTATAAAAACTAAGTTCGCAAAGAATGTCTGGAGAGCAAGCGAGCCGGGGTTAACAAGCTAATGTCGGTTACGGTGCAACGTTGCTCAAGAATCATTAATCCCAGACACGATGCAATGAAATGATAATTATGGCTATAAATAGACTGTATGTATCACGATATCACTGTGTTACATGGAATAATTTTAGTCAAAAATATTGATAACGCATGGAACGCAATAAATGATTAACGCGTAATAAAAAAAAACAGTACAATATTTATAAGATAGACGATAATAATGGAAGAACGGTGCGTATGATAAAACGACGTCTTGTCCAAGTAAGAAACGAAAAAGCAATACTGAAATAATCTTGTCCGATATGGCTAATAGCATGAGTTCAATTGGTTTTTTCCTCCTTGGAGACGTCGTCTTCAGTCCCACATGTGCGTCCATGGAAAATGGATGGCCACCGTATCTCCAAGCCCGGTCAAACGGTCATGGTCAGACATTGTTTTGGCCACAGAGCCTGTATTCTGTGTCTTGTGTATTCTAATTCAAATATCGCCTCGTTGGAGATTCCAACATAGACATAAGCGAATCGATCGCGTAAGGAACTAATCGGATTTATGCTGGACGCTTTCGATTAACGCGTTATGACGCTCACAATTTGGAGACCAAATAATAACAGAGCGATATTGAAGCACGAGACGCGTCAAAGTATTAAAGAGAGTCGCGTGTGTGGAACTGTGTTAGAGAATTGCTTGAACAAATTACGTATAAAACGACGAGAGGTTTTTAAAGGCGGAATTAACTGTATTCTGATAATCGATCTTTTCGTTTTTTTTTTCCCCAAAAGAACCACGGTCGTTGCCGAAAAATTTAATCAATACCGTTTCGTCGCGTTCACGATCAACTTTAGAAATTGGAAATCATTTCATCATCGATCGGTATCTAGAGACCAGCCAATAAAAATTAATATGCACGATCAACTCCATCGAGGGAAGGGGTTGGCCGAAAAAATTCATTTTCTGGCCCATAAACGGGCAGATAGCTATCGTCGTGCAGTTCATCGCGAGCTGGAAGTTTTCCAAACGGGGCGGCTTCCGGAACACGGTCGCGATACACGGGCCTCGCTTCCCTATAATAAACGTTTACGCTTCCGCGGAAACGTTCAAGCGCTGTGCAGGTACCGGTGGTCCTTTGGCCGATGCCCTGGAACCACGGACAAGCCATACCCGTTAATATATTCTATTCTCGTGGAATATGGTCGTGGCGGCGTTACGGTCTAGCCTGGTGGGAGGCACGCGGCGTAAAAACCAGGGTATGAATGTCTTTAATAGTAGCACCGTCGGTTGACGCTATGAGTTTTGACAGACAGCTCCTCGGGGTACAATGGGGGCCGAGCTCGGAGCACAATGCCGCCCAGCCCGGTACAATCGCGTAAAATTATACATGCACGTACGAGTTCGTTTAGGTACGCGGAGCATTCAGCGCGTTAACGGAATAGGAATACGAAATTCGAATACAATATACGCGGTTTAACCTGCCAGCTCTAACCCTTCCTTTCCTTCTGCCTCTCTCTCTCTCTCTCTCTCTCTCTCTCTCTTTCTCTGTTGTGTGTTCCATCGGAGTTTGCCCTCTCTCCCTTTCTCTCGTTCGCTCCGGCTGCTCCGTGCTCCTCACGATGAATGCACCGAACGTTCTAATGAAGATAGACACGAGCACCCCGTTGCCTGTCACTCGTCTCTTTTCCCTTCCTCCTTGTTGGTTCTGTTTTCTTTTCTTCGTCGCTCGCATCGTTCCCATCCCTCAAGGATACCTGTCCCTCCGCGCTCTCGTCTCTCGATTCCCGTGACACTCGACTGGAGAGTTTCGGTCCTGTCGTTTAACTTCGTTTCGCGGGCTCGATAGAGGAGGGACGCAGGTAGATGGAAAGGGGGTTGTTATCCGGGAAGACTCCTCGTGACGCAGCTCGACGATCTTATTATTATGGCCGTCGTTATTATTATTAGTGTTACCGTGAAAGGATAAGGGGCTCGACCGGTCGAAGGGATGTTTAACGAGTACGATCGCGATGTAATTCGATAGCGGTACGGGGTAACGTTCCTCCGCCCTTCTTTTTCATACCCTTTTAGACTTTCAGTGGTAGAAAGGTAAGTTTTGTGCGACTTGGCGACGTAGGCCGGTTCCATCGGATGTTACCATGTCAACCCTTTGACTCGTACCTTAAATCGAGCAAATAAGGGGCTGCACGTCTGTCTTGCCCTCTTATTGTTGGATAGACTTCTTGGTAGACACATGGCATTTACCGTTTCGACCAATGACACTAGTTCAATGTCTGTTCAATGTCTAACCTGCTGAATTAAACTACTACCGGTGGTAAGATATATGACATCACGTACTCGATCCGGAAACAGAGACGTTCTCGTAGAAAGAAAGGAAGAAAATAGCAATCGTCGGCGCTTAAGTATGCACCAGGAGGAACGTCGCGTTCAAAATGCCAGTTCTCCACCGTGGTCACGTGTGTTTACCTGTATATCTGCACAGGAAATGTATTCAGTGGTCGCATAGCCTTCACCCGTGACGCCAGCTGGTTCATTTATCTTGTAGGGACACTCTTGCCCGTGTCCCTTTATTTTTCACTGGCTATGACGATCTCCGACGTGCTGCGCCTTTTATTCCCCGGAGGAAGACGCGAGTCGTCCAGCTTCCTCCCCTATCGACGTCACAGCGATCGAGAATGGCTCCTTTGTCTATCGAGATCGGCTCTTTCCTTCGTGCCCTCTTCAATGCTCTCTTTTGCTCGACCGTGAGAACCAACTTCCTCGGACATTTCGAAAACCGTGTCAACGTTGGGACTCGCGCGGTGGAATGCGACCGGATAGTCCATCGTACTTTTCAACTGTGCTCGAGTCTTCAAGCGAGCAAAAAATGCTTCACGCTTTACACATCCAAAGTGTAGTAGCGTAAATCGTAGTTTGTTAATTCGCCTTTAAACGGTTTCATTTTAAGGGAAAATGCGACGAATTTAACAATGGCGAAGGTATTCCTTTTTCTCGGACGATTTCCAATATACGAATTTTTCCATTGCAACTGTAGAATAGCGAAACTGGTGCTAGACAACGATAGCTTCCGCCAGCTTCTAGAGATTCATCGTCGCGCCGATCGTCGCGGATCGATGGCCAGCCAAAGCCACTTGAACAGGAGGTATCCGCCATGGGCGTTGTCGACGGATGAATTTCGTAATTTATCGCCACCGTTTCGACTCGTCTACCAAAGTGTCGATTCATTCGTTTATTCCGCCCCCTTTCGATTCCTATCCGGCGCTTCTCCTTCCTCCGACGCTTTCTTCCACTTCCCTGCTTTCCTTCGCACGCTTTTTCGCCTGTTTGTTAATTTTCTGCGCCAACAGGACGAGTCGATCGTCCGCCGGATCTTCGTTCCTCCTTTTCTGCTCGTCGACATTCCGACAGATGAGAATTTGATGAGGTAAACACCGTATACCCTTCTTCTTTTTACCCTGCTCCTTCTTTTTTCAGAGTTTCGCCTCCCCCTTTGGCGCGGCGTTCGTAAACGCGCGCCCTAACGGAGATTTATGCACGTCGATCGCAAATTAATGTTGACTCCGCTACGCGGCTCTCTCCTCCCGACGCAGTTTCTTTCTTTTGTCGCGTCTGCCGACTCGGTCGGTTCCTCCTGGCGACGCGACGTTTTAATTTCTCCTCGCCAGAAAGAGATTCGAGACTTCCTCCACGTTTAAACGAGTTCCGCCACTTTCTCATACCGCTCCACCTTCGTCTCGCTTGGCTGAAATATCGTAGGTTTCTTCCTTTTATTATTGTAGAAACATCGTTACGCTTTTTCCCACTAAATCGAAGATATTCCACGAAATTGATTTCAGCTTAAAATCTGGACGACACGTGGGAAAATTAATTTCACATCAACGGGCTATGCATATTAGAAAGGAGTCAGGGAACCTGCTCGTTCGATATTACGAATTCACGAGACCGGCAAATTAATTATCAGCGTCCAGCTTGAATATTTAATGGCCGTAGTATCAGCCGGACGGTTTTTCGATCGGCCGTTCGGTCAGTCGGCAATAATGGGAGAAATCCTCTTAAAAGGAGGAGGGCCGTGCGCCTTGCAACCAAGCTTTGGCGTTTTGCTTGACGGTTGCTTCGATCTTGCTCCGAAGCTTGTTCGCTCGGACCGACCATGTTTAATTATTCCTCGTAAGAGGCTTTACCATTAGACACGTCCTTCGGAATTGAAGCCGGCTTGGCGTCGCTCGAGTGCGTAATAACTTGCTCGTACCGTGTGCCACGTGGTCGTTGCCCAGGAAGATCAGATTTAGTGGAACCGCCTGTCGGTTCTTCTCGCTGCTTCGTTTGTACGAAGCCGAGTCGTCGATTCCTAAATTAGAAATTTATAAAAATCGAAGAAACGCGGACGGAGAAATGGTTCGTTTCGATGAAACTTCTTTCTTCCTGGTTTCTTGTAACTTCCTACTCAACTTCTAGAATTTCCTCGTTAAAGGAAAAAGACGGCGGAGGAACGTTCGCGAAGAAACTATTGCGAAAGCAACGACGTCGTCCCTTTTTCTTTAAACTTGTCCTCTCTATGCTTGATCGATCACAAATATCCGCTGCAGAATCCCTTTCCACTCGGCGTCGGCGACCTTCCAACGCTGAGAGACAAGCACGACTTCTTGCAAACGCTGACTCGTTTAGCGAATCGAGGAAAATTAGAACCAAGGGAGAAGTTGAGAAATGAAAATTTTGATAACGCAGAAAGGGCGTCGCTGGAATAGAGAAACGCACCGGAGTATTGCGAAAGTTTCTCTCGCGCGAAAAGTCGAATCTCTCCCCGCGTCCGGATCCAACGTTCCCCAGATTAAGGGTTGGCCGTTCAACGAACGCGGATCGTGCCTCTGGATTTTTCGCGCGTCTAAAGACCGTCTACCACCCCCGCCCTTTCGCTTCCCTTTCGCTAAAGTTTATCCTACGATGTTTTTCCTATTTGTCGGTGCTGGGGGGTGGTGACTGGCGAGGTTGCTGTTTTTGTACTGGTGGCCCCAACGCAGACTGCACATTTGATTGTGTCGAAACGTGACCGAAATAAAACTGCCATGGCTACACCAGCGTTTCTCGAGAATCGAGCGTGTGTGTTTAACTTCGCATTCTTTCTTCCTTTTCCTGCCTCCCTTCCCCATGGACGTGTCGGAATTTATGGGCAAAAATGAAATTTCGAGGGCTCGAGTACGTATTCCCTTGTCTATAGGGCGATCCACTTTGATTGAATATCTGGAGACCAGCAAAGTTATACACCGGTGAAATCGATTTTCGCGTGCTCCAGCGTCAACGAACAGAAGGCAATGCCATTTGCGTCTATTTCACGGCTGACGTCGACCAAGCGACGATGAAACGTTGCCTATCCGCGAAGTCGAGTCACCTGTGAAATTACTTGGAGGCACGAACGGACATCGCGGAATTTTTATCGAGTCGGAGGGGAGGTGCAACGGTAAATCAATTTTCGATGGACAGGCGTTGATTCCTTGGTCGTCTCGAGGACGTTTTCCTCGGTTGCTCGGCATATTTCATTACCCGTTCCCGCTCGTAATCGCGGTCGTCGTCGATCGAAGCGTAATTACTGCTACGATTTCCGATAATACCGCTCGATGGAAAAAGCGGTTTTCCGGTGGCGCGGAATCGCCGCCATCGTTCTTATCTCGATCGCAAGACGATTTCCAAGTGTTGCGAATGTTCCGCGTAAGAAAAGAAGCAGCTCGTTAGAGGGAAACAATTCTTTTCTTTAAAAAAAGGAAAGTCTACCTCGAGGGATTGTGAGATCGTTCGGCGGAAGACTGATTGAATTCGAAGCGTAATTAACGAAACGTCGTCGCGAGCTGGCCAACAAAGTTCAAAGGATTTAGTCCGGTCGAGCAGGCCCGAAGGAAATTAAATCGACGATCGGAGCGGCCAAAAAACGGACAACGGTTTCTGGGGAAAAATAACGTTAAGCTTGTTTTCTATCGCGGCGATTCTTCGAGGGATGGCAGCAAGACGGAATCGGTAGGAGTAGTTTTTGCGGGTGAAATCGTCGATTAGAAGCCGTTCACCCGGCAAGCATTAACGTACGATCGCCACTACGTTTTCCTCGAGGTAGATCTCTTAGCGGAAAGCGTTACAAGCGGCGCGTCCCGATCTCCTCGAACAAATCCTTTCGCGCAGCTAACCCCCGGCTAACGAATGGAAAGTTTCACCCCACGGAGAAGAACGTTCGCTGGGGCTCGAACGAAATTTTACGGCCGGTCGTTACGTTCTCCGCGATTTTTCAAGCTGGCTAACGAACAACGAGCAAAGTAATAAGGCAGCTAAAGTTCGACCCTGTTGTTTTCTTTTCCGATAATTGTTTCTAATAAATATGTTCGGGCCCCGGCAATTGATTCGAGGAGGAGAAAAACGGGCTCATCTCGCGCTCCCAATATACTCTACCGCCTCGATCCTTAGCTTCCAAGACGAAAGAAAACCGTACAAAGCAGATGGCGATCCATAAAATTCCCCGTGATTCGTTCTGCTCGGCTACCACCCCCTCTAAAACGAAAGGGAAGAGAAAATTCGTGGAATCGGCCAGGCGTGCTCCACCCTCGAATCCCGAGGTAAATAGCTGGTTAACATGTGGGGAGAAGTACATAAAAAATTGATGGGCCACAATCAGAAGGTTATGTCGCGTCATATTAAAAGATCTATAGCTGGTCGTTTGAAGCGGCGGAGTTCCCGAACGCGCAAGGGGCGACGAAGGCCGCGTGTCTTTGGTATTTCGACGGCGGAAAATTGCCAGCTACTTTCTCGTACATCGCGGCCCCTCGTTTTTGCTCGTCCCGCCAGGCCATATTTTTTTTCACGCTTACCAGGACTTCACAGTCTTGGAAATTAAATTTTCCAGCCGACGAGTCGTCGCTGCCTGCCGCGATACCCCATTGCTTTGTCACGAAATTCAACATTCGTATCCATGCAACACGCTTTCTCCTTTATATTCGATTTCTTTAATTCCTCTACTCTGATTTTAGACAAAGGTTTCGCCGTTTCCGAGGATTCCTCTTTCTTTCGGAGAATAATAGCTATTTTAGAAGTGAAAAAGAACCGAAAAGGAATTGCAGATTTTCCGATGCATGAAAAAACGAAAAAAGAGGACCGGAATAGTTCGCGGATAAAGCACAACGAACATTCTCGTCGAACAAACGAACTCATCCGATATCGAGTTTTCCGCGTATTTTGCCGCGAATTCTAACATCAACTCGGCCGATACACGTCAGCCGACGATTATTTCGAAGGTTGGCAACGTTCGAACGAGAAAGCATAGTCACGGACGTATTTCGGGCGAGTTTCGGCAGCGTGCACCAAATACTTTCTGTCGGCTGTTTGAAATTTTTTCCATCTCCCTGCCGCTAATTAAAGTTCCTTTTAAGCAGCTTTTCAAACTGCTATCGTCCATTGTTTTCGCTGTCTTTAGAGGACGTAACTTCCGCGGAACGAAGTTGCCCCGATTTCGCTATGTTCCCGTTTTTGCCTGGTAGCTTATTTTTGACGTCGAAACACGGAGTGACGTAAAAGGAAGTTATAATCTCACTACTCGTTTCCCTGGTGCAATTCTTTTCGCGGCTTACGAAGTAGCAAAGTATGTCCGGATTATAATCGCAAAACCTTGCAGCTGCGGTTCTACGGATGCAATTGCAGCGGACACTGTCAATATGGATAGTTACAAAGCGATTAGTTTTACCGCCGATGGCTTCATATCCGAAAGCGATATCAATAAATAGCCGGAGAGGTTCGAAAATAACGAGATTCGTGCTGCGAAGCAGCAGCTTGCCCGTCGATAATTTGTTTCATTCGTACGCTTATCCAGCGGCAAAATAAATCCGCCAACAGCCATCCGAGAATTTCATTAATATTTATCAGAGACTTTTTACATTCGAATCAGAAATTGAAAAAAAAAATCTGTCAACGAGAAAAATGAGAACGAGGGAAAGGCAGATCCAAATAGAAACTATAGAGATAAAAGTTAATCAGCGGGAACGTTCCTCGGATATTTTTGTTGATCGAGTACTGTATCGCAACAATTTCAAGAGAGCGGTTGAAACGCACTCTCGATGCTAGCTTTTCCGACTAAAAGCCGCCGCTGCTGCTGCTACTGCTGCTGCTGCTATTGCCTCGTCTACCCTGAATTATTTCGATCGGGCATCGAGCGGTTAGAATATTTCGCCGTGCAGAGGAACTCGCCAATATCCGAGCACTGCCATTCCCCCGTCGAATTTCGCGTTCACCGTGCGCCAGCTCGAGCCTCGGTCCCTTCAGGTTTCGAATACCATTGGAACCATACGTTTCGATAATGCCGGCCACCGGCGATAATTACGACCGATATTGTGATCGACAACGGCTGCTGACACAAAAACACGGCTCTAATAAAACAGTCCAACACCGCCTCGTAAATCTTCGCATATCGTATTTTCGGCTGGCCGTATCAGCCGAGAAAATACGACAACTCGGCGTTTACATCTTTCTGGGTTACTTCCGTTCAGGGTTAGGGCCATATCGTAGGTTATAAGCAAAGAAACTCGATTATTGACCCTTTGCCTTATAATTTTTCCTCGCATTCGCGTGATCGCGATTTATACAATGAAATTAACAAAATTAACGCAGAGTGGAATGGATCAGAATGGAGCTAGCTTCAACAGGCTTATTTTACGGTAGAAGACTTTTACTACGAAGTAATACGAAGGATTACAAACGGAATAAGGCAAAGGAGAATCGAATCGAGCGAAATTAGAGGACCTTTTCATTGTTTAGGCCTAAACAGGGGTAGCCCAGACATATTCGTATTCGATCCAGCAGGGCGCGTTTATAATTGCAGTCGAACGTTCTCTCCAGACTGGAATTACCGCTGGAAGCACTCGGAAATAATGGAGAACCGGCAGAAACTGCGGTAAGCACACGGGTGGCGCGCGTATAGGCGTGCTTAATACGCGCGCCGAATTTGCTCGAGTTAATGAAACCTCAAATCGGTTACGCTGTTAGCGTGCATCGTAATTGATCGCGATCGCTTATTTCCCCGGTACGGGGCTCCGTTAATTATCGCGGGGAAAATTCGCGGCGACGCGGGACAATCGCGATACCTCGACACGGAAAAATCGAGTAATCGGCTGGAAGGCGCGCGTTCGGCGTATTAAGCGACTGCTTGCAAGCTTAGAAACTTCCCTGAAACGTTCAGTAGAAAATTGCACCAAGAGAAGTCCAATAAATATTTTAAGGTAGATAAAAAAAAGTATAAAAATATAATTTCTACCTGATGTATATTAAAACTGTGCTTGGTAAGGTACAATTAGGATTTAACGATCGGCCAATGCAAATTACGCGAACGAAACTCGCACGTCTACGCCGCGATCGTCGTCGACATCGTCGAGGGTCGATAGACGCAAAATCCCGTGGCGCTAACGCGTATAATTCCAGGACGATCGCGAGCGTATCGTTCTCGAGCGATCGAGCAGGAAATCCGCGCGCGTCTGTTCCGGGCCGGATTTGTCTGGTAGCAGGGAGTATACGCGGGTCCGTATCCGTGCTGGTTAAACCCGATATAGCAGTAGGAAAGCTTCGAAACGGGAGATTTCGTACGTTTATTTGTCATATCGATATCGCGAACGGCGCGCGATGCACGGACGCAGAAGCCGTCGATTCGCACTGGATTCCGCGTCCTTTCTGGCCGTGTCGCTATAAATCTCGCGACGCAATATTGCGGCAGGACGTGCCACCGAAAAAAGGGGGCACAACAGACAGAAAAAGGAACGAAAGTAAAGGGAATAAAAAGTGCAAAGAACGAAAGGAAAACAAGGGGCACAAGATGGAGAAGGATAAAAAAGAGAGAGAGGGAGAGAGACAGCAGACAGCATTACGCAGTGACGATAACGAGAGACGGAAGCTGCAATTTACATCTCCCGGCTGGCAATCGGCCGTCGGCGTGGCCCAAATTTTTGATTGCGCATCGGCGATAACGAACGCTGCCGCACGCCAGCCAGCGGTGGTAATGCGCGTTAATTAGCCGACGATAATTAGCTTCGAACGTATCGTCGTTTCCGAGGCTGGCTTCCAGTCGACACACCAGCGCACAAAGCCACCTGGCTTTGCTCTCGTTGCCCGGCGTCATTTTTCGTCGCTTTAATCCACGGCCCCCGGGTTATTTTCCAACCTGTACCTTTCTATGGATCCAGCCTGTTCGATGGCTATGATTCTTTGAAGCGCGTCGCTATGAGCCGCGCTAGATCTTGCGGTTTCGGACGAAAGCAGCAGCCAGACGGTCAGAAACGCGCGCGAATCTCTAGCGAGGAATATTTTCCGGGAAAAGCCGGTCGTCGAATCGAGGCAAAAGGCGCCGACAACTCCCCTTCCCTGTCGTATTTTCCATTATGTCCCGCAAGATTTCCCGCATCCACGACGGTCCCTTCGAACAGCGGTCTCTGTAGCTACTGCACAGCGTAAATTGGCGGCTTTCGTCACGACGACGGGGGGTAGTCTCCCCTCCTGTTTAATGGCGCGCTTACAAGAGCGGCCCGTTAAATTTTGTCACGCCGCACAAAGAAGCAAAGGGTGAGAGCATGTATCGCTTAACGCGCGCGCCAGACACCCCGTGGAACTGTTCACTCGCGTACCTCCTCCTACGGCGTGGTTCTCTTTTCGACGCCGCGTTTCGGGGGACTATTCCCTCGCTGCGTGAAAGTCTCTCATTTTCGCCGCGCCCTTCGCCTAACGAGGTTAATAATAATTACGATTTTAAGTAGGAGTTTATGAAATTTGTCAGGGCCGCGCTTCAAACGGCACGCCCTTGTCTCCAGCTCGAGAGCACGTTGCTCGAATCGCACGAAACTTTGTTAACCTTCCAACGGATCACCGTCACTTCCGTCATCATTCACATCTTCCGTCGAATCTGCTTCTATGGATAGTCAGAACGATTACGGATTCTATTCTCATAGAAGTAATTGACCCGGTCGGCTAATTTTCTTGCAGCATCGGAAACTACTTGCACATAGGAATTCGGTATCCAATTTTCCTCTCTGTAATCTCAGACCGTTCGAATCAAAGCTCGTTGCACGCCACTCCCAAGGTTGTTGGGGTGGCGTGGCCGCGCACCCACTGGCTGCATTATCGAATTATCCAGTGGGTATGGGCCTTTGACCGAGGCGCTTGGCTTCTCGAAAGGGCGATACAGGGCGCGAGTCGTGGCGGGGCAGGAAAAAAAGAAAAAGAAGAAAACGAGATAGGGCGAGAGGTCGTTAGGTCGGGAGTGTTATTTTACGATGGGCAGTCTTTCGGTCCTTAGAACCGAGGGTTTCCCCTCTAGTTTGGTCACCGGTCGGAGACGTCGTCGTGGCGATCCTTTCATTAAGGCGCCGATCAAAGGGAGCCCTTCTCGCTCGAGCTGTGGCCTCGTTTTCTCTCGCGAACGCGACAGGATAATCGTTTTAGTAGAGTTGCACGGACCTGCCGTGTTCTCCTGAACGACAAAGCGACCAGGAAGAAGGGCCACCTAAAGAGCAGGGAAATGGCTGCAGCTCTGGGACAAAGGAGTGGAGGAAAAGAGGAAAAAATCTCGGCCAACGCCTCGCTAATTTACGCCCAGCCTCCGAACAATCCGTCCCGGGCTTCCGGGAATATTTCGAATTTCTCTGCACTGTGAAAAATCGTCCGGTTGATCTTTGAACCTTGGAAAGGGCGTATCGAATACTGTAACAGTATAAATACTGTAAAGTCCAATTTACATAAGAGACTGGGCGAAATTAATTTTGGTTGAAGTTAGGTTGCCAGAGTGCACGGAAGCGAAGGAAATGTTCGACCCCACCTCTAGCGGGTAATTAACAATAACGATAACCTTTTCTTGCAAGGCTGTCGTGCGTTAACGAGCAAGAACTCGCTCGATCGGTCGATGTGGTTAGGGGTGAACGTGCTGAAAACAAGTTCCCTTCTTGAGGGTCCTGCCAGGTCTCGTTCTGTGCATCCGGGTGGATGACTTTTTACACGTCGATTTTTTCTCGCTCATTTCCGCGATTTTGATATATCGACACTGGAAAGGTAGTCTTTGACCCGTCAGTTTTTAACAATACGCTGGCTATATTATGGAATACGATGTATACGATGCTGTAATAGAAATGATCGATTACGAAGAAACATTCTTACAATGGAGAAATATTTATTTATCATATTCGAAAAGATTTTATTTCCAGTTTGTGGACGGTATCTAGTTACCCATCTGTCGACAACACAGTTAGCCTTAAATGATCGTTAATTAAAGACGCGTGGCTCATGCTCATTCTCGAGTGGCATTTCAGAACGGATCGATTCATGCGTAATGAACGACCGCAAAACTCGACCGCTGTCCGGTGCATATGTATCGATACAGGTGCAGCTGACCCGACAGACCAGAACGATCCTTTGATATCAGCCGATTATCGTACCGTGGTGGATTTCGCAATAGCCCCGCCGCATCGCACCCGCTTGCAATCGACAGGGTCGCGGGTTATTGGTCGTAGCAGCGTTACCAGCGTCCTAATGTGTTCTTAACGTTTCGTTGCTCTTTAATGAGCGCTTTCTCTTGCCGCTTTTTAGAAATTCCGTCAGGTCTAAAGATAGTTACACGCTTTATACTTACACGATGGACAAAAGCTTCGTATTGAAACCGGATGGAATCGATGGCTTTCAAAAGCAGATCGATCCAACGAATTTTTGCGATCCAACCTTCTAACTTGCTTGATGAACTCGTTTGGAGGATTGCTCGCGTCCAAGCTGATCGTACAGAGAAAGAAATAAAAATTTATCCTTGTTGGTTGGAAGATTGGAAGAGATATTGAAATGGATGATAAACTCCGGTACGGAAGAAATCCAGAAGAGCGATGTACTGCTCGATATCTGAAATCGAAACGCGGCGGATGAATCGACGCTGGTTTAAAGCACGCTACGGTACAGACGTCAAATTCGGATGTGGAAGGTCGGCGCCGTACGTAACGCCAAGCCAGGATACCTTCGCATGATCCGAAAGTTGCGACGGAACTCGTGCTTCGATATTTTACTTCCCTCGGAATTTTTCCCCACTAAATCGCGCATCCATCGAAAATGGCGAGCTTCGTTAATGTTTCATTTCGTTCAATTGGAAATCGTAGTAAGAGAGTGAAAAATTCCCAACGGATCGAAGCCTGTGTCTTAGGAGACATCTTAATTCCGAGAAAACAGGAAGCGGCGCGTAAACACGGAAGAACGTTTTCGGTCGTTTCCTCCGTGGATGAATTATGAATTTGCAGCGGAGCATCGCGATCCTTCCATCGAGCGTAATGCTTTCCCGATATCTGGGCTGACTGCGAGCGAATAAACCGTGCACGACGACGAACGTTCCCCCGGCTTCTCAAAGGAGAGGTATGTGCCACGCTTCCGTACCAACTTCCGGTGAAATATTTCAACGCGTCGCGCTCTTTCGCCGCGACCGCCAGACTTCCAGCGACGCGATCTATTCCGCGCGAGCGTTTCCACAGATCGATACTCGATGGATTCGACTCCCACGAGGTACATTCCCCGTTAACGTGATCCTTCTCGCGGATGTTTTGTTTTACCGATTTCAACATCGTCGAGGACGATTCTCCATTCTTTTTTTTTTTTCTTTTGAAAACGAGTAATTCGCACGGTGAACCATCGTTTCGAAATTGCAAGTCGCTACATCTTCGTAAAGCGAATGAACAACGTCGTTGGATACTTTTGCGTTGATTTACGCTTTCGAAATAAAATTCTGCTACACAGTTTCGTAATATCAAACCTTTAAATACCTAGCTGTACTGTGTATAGTAATACGTATTTACAAAAGTACCCACTTTACGAGTGGACAAACTAGTCTTTAAATCAAAATCATTAATTCATCGGCTAAATTGCAACAGCCACGTATCCGGAGAACGATTTTTGTCCAGTTAATGGCCACGAATTTTCGAATACAAAATTTTTCACCTTTCGAAAACATTAAATACACCGAACTCTCTACCAACGTTATTTCCTGTGTAGGAAAAATGAATTTCACACTGGAGAATTGATCGTCGACGAATTTCGAGCTCGAGTCCATCAAGCACGATTCGCGCGGGTAATTTCGCCGCGGTCTCTCTCTCCCTCGGCCAATTTCGTCTCAATATCAATTCGAGGCTTTTTAAAGCTCGCCGGCGGCGCATTCTCGACGCGATTTCCGCGCTTCCTCCTTTCGTCCTCCCCGTAGCCGCCGGGTTCCATGGTAAATTAAGCAATTTCGCCGCGCCGTGACGTAGCCACGCGTCACTAACATCCTCTCGTTCGCGAGTTCCAATGCCGGGGACGCTTCTTCCCCGCTGTTGGGGATCGTACAAACCCCCGTATCGGCAACCGCGATTCCAATGCCTGGGGATCACTCGAATGCCTCGATATCATATATCTTGGCCAGCCTTTTCACTGGGGAATTCGGTTTCTGGATTTCGAATATCCGCGGTGATAGCTTCTCAAGCGAAAGTAACGTTCCCTGGCTGTGAGTAACTTCATGGACAAGACACTTCTTTTCGCGTGACGAATGGTTCGTACGCTTTACATGCTTAATATGTGTTTTATCAAAACGGGACGATGAACGAGCAAGATGGTCGATCTTATGATATCAAGTTTTCCTTGTGTTAAAAATCTATAAACGAGACGTATCGATACAGCAACGATTATTCTAAGAAAATCCACAACCACGTTCCTCAATCTTAAGTAACAGGTATAATGAACCGTTATGTAAAACAGCAATCATTCATTGGTACAACATACGTCCAAAATCTCGAATAATTCATACTTGAATAATTCCTTCGGCAATTCTAAGGATAAGAGGGAGATGAACGGTACAAACTTATTGGGCGACCTATGTTACAAAAGATTGCCCATCCGTGATCTTCGTTAAAAGATGATGTCTAAAAATCTGCGAGACTCTACAACGTATACTCGCTATTATACAAAATACTGTTACAACCGTCGAGCGGAATACCGCAAAGCTTCCACATCACAATTCTCAAATTAAAGCATCGTTCCGAAAACCTACGACAAAGAAAGCCATCCGACCTATCTACCCGGGGAAGGAAGGTCTGCTTAAAGCTTCCATTGAGCGGAACCGCGAGCCAAAGAAGGGAACTGGTTTCCGTCTTCCAGTCCATCGCATCGGATTTCAACGCACGATGATCGACAGTAGCCGCGGCAAGATAGGCAGACTTCAATGGAATATCATCCTCTTAGCGGCAATCTTAATCGTATTTAAAAGTTATTCGGTGCAACCTGTCTGTCGGAGGGTTCGTTTCGGGCCTCTACGCTCCCTCGCGTCCTCTTCCGAGATTTCCGCGATCAACCCCTCCCACCTCGTCGTTCTCGAAAGCAACCGCAGTACGAGCTCTTTGAGAGCTCACAAAGGAAATTAATTCGTCGGAGCGAAGCCCCCGCGCAAGATTCCCGCGTGTCCGAGGCTGCATCGAACAAAACCGGCGCGATCCGCGACGGAGGCTGGTTAGAAGGCTTTGGAAGAAAAGCCTTTACAGGGATTGGGGAGGAAAGCGGAGCATGAGTGAAAGAGGATAACATTGGTAGCGATTCGTGCGTCGCTTCTTTCGTAATTCGAAGCATCGCTCTCGTTACCCTTGGGCACCAGTCCTTGCAAAGATATCGCATAAAAGACTCTCGATATCGATTTAATTACCGTATCTTCTTGCGCTTCGTCTTTCTCCGTCTTGTTCTACTTCGTGAAAATTCTCTCAAGATCTATTTTACGATTTTTCGAACTTGTTAAACGGGCAAGTTTCTTTCGTACAACGAAATGGTCTAACGATCTTTGATCGGGTAAAATAGACGACAGTTAACGGAAAAATCGAAGTCACTTTTAGCGATCACACGCTGTCGATGGATTCTATTCTACGGCTGGATCGGGAGTTGGAAAATTTTCTATGGAAATTCGCGCTAGCTCCCCGGAGATCTTTGATTGATTTCGTGCTGCGACGTACTTTCTCGAGAAGGGTCTCTCGCGCATCTAAAACATATACCTCCATCGAACTATTTCTCTTCGCGCGAAACAGCCTTATGGGGAAATAGTTGTTGGAACTTTGCCGGGAAGTTTGTCAGGAAGAAGTCGGTGGCGTTCGAGGCACAAGCATGCAACGTGGCACGCGCAATATCGAAGTTACACGATGAGCAGAATCCTCCGATGTTACGATAACGGGCGCCAATGATGGCGTGGATGGCCGATTGTGCTTTTAGCCGGAGAGAACGGTGCGTTACGGTGCCGATAACGCGGAACTACCCTCGACCGCATCGCCCCGCGTCGTTACGTAAAAATCGGCGACTTTCTGCTAAAAGGCCAAACTCCACTCTACTCGTATAATGTATCACGTACTCTGTGTAAGAGCTTCTTCGTGTCTAATGAATAAACGAAATCGACCATCGAGACTAAATCTTCGTGCGGATAAAACTTTCTCGAAACCTGTTGTACTGTTAATTTTTAAACTCGTAACGCTATTGCAAAATGAAAATTCTCATAATTTGGTAATAGACGCGGAATTAGCTATCTTACAGCAAGATCTTAAGCTGGTTTATGTATCGACGATCGAACGATTTTCCTCGGGAAACCAGCTCGCACGGTGGAGACGGTGCGGCACCCACGTAGGCAGATGGAGTCAGGACAGCGTGAGATGCGCGTTATTCTCATCTGGCTTGTCCCATAGACTGCATCGAGGTAGGAAGGATGCAAGGCTGAAGCTGTTCACCGGAGGTTCTCGGACCTCCCCTCCTTCTCTTTCTCTCACCCTCTCTCTCCCTGTTTCTCCTCCAACTTCATCCGTAGCTCGTCCTCTGTCATCGAGAATCACGGATGCTTCTTCGGCGAACCGCAGCCACGATATTACGTAATTGGATTCTCGCGGTAGATTCTCTCCCTTTAAAGGGCCGAGCGATTCCATTGACACGGCCGATTCGAGGATAATTCGAAAGGGGTTCGAGTGGCTCCAGATGCTGTTCCGCGACTCCGAGAGCCTCGACAACGGAAGGTACAAAGGAGACGAGGAGAAGAGGATGGCCCTTGTTCGAGAGTCGTCCAAGGGCTCGCCGTACCCTGCCGCAGATTAAACGGAGCTTAATTCATAGATTAATAATAAGACCGGGCAGACACACTCGACTCCGCTAACGTTCGTTCGGTCCGATTAATCGGCCTTCCTGATTCGATTTGCCGATTCGAGAGACGGTCGTGGCTTTGGCCTTGCCCTCGACACCGACATCGACCGTCGCACTCATCCCTCGATGTCTCTTTTAACGGTGAATCGGTGAAAGAGAATTTATGGAAAGACGAGAAGGCTATCGGTCTTCTGTCTGTCTTTCCATCAACTTTAAAGAAACTCTCAACTGTATTAACATTTAGAGTTTTCAAAGGAATACCGATGTTCGTGTATTCAACAGACAAATGTTTCCACACTTTTCGACCATTAAGCGCCACTAGAGTCCTACAACGACGATCGGCGAAGAAAGGATCGCAAAATCCCCCCCTGAAACGGCTTGTCGTCGCATCCGCCGGACAAAGGAACGTCTCTCTCGTCTCGATAAAACCGTCACCGGTCGTTTTCAGTCAGACCGACGTCCATTATGCCGCTAACCGCTTGTATAAAATGTCGCGAGCTACAAAAGTGGTTCAATTCATCCTGTTCCTACTAGACTAGCTACAAATTCGTTGCTCCGTGACGATTATATCGTCCGAGAGCCCCGCCCAGGCTCCTGGGATAGCGCAGATAATACAAACGGTAGAACGCGAGGGAGGCAAATTTAAGAAGAAGAACGAGGGTCGAGAGAGTGGGGAAGGATGGTCGGCCAAGCGGAAGCATATAATTGTACCGCGGACGTGGCCTTCCAGACAGAACTAGATCCAAGGACTGCGACGAATCTGCGGGACGCCATTATCGGACGGACCAGGTGTCCTGCCGACGCCTTAGACGATCGTCCCCCTTTCCACCGAGAACTGGTTTGTGTACACGTCGTCGCCGACATAAAAAGAATTAACTTTCTTTCTTGCCGACACAAAGGTGGTTCTCTTCTCCTTTCGTGTGGTTACGCATCAACCGAGCCGCGTCTGGGCCAACCCGCGAAACTCCGATATCTCGAAAATGCCTCTAACTAGCGATAACAGCTCGCGTAAGTTAAACGGTTCCGTGAGAGAACGCGGTTTCCAGAGACTATAATTAGCCGTTTATCGCTCGATGTTCGATTCGTATTAAGGCACTTGAACGCTCCTGTCTTTAACGAGATAGCGCAACAACATCCTCTTCTCGGCCATAGGTTAATCGTATCGCGATGTAATTCTCGAACAGATCGCCACTAATTCGAACGCAACTGTCGCGAGAAAGGAATTTCTCGCGTAAGAAACGAGACAAAACATTTGCTCCAAGTACAAGAGCGCGAGTGTGCAAACACAGTACACCGTGTAAATCACGGTCGGATCATTCGGTCAGCGGTGCATCGACGAGAGCCCTGAAGCGTGACGCCAGTCATTGTATCGATACGAGCTCCAACCTCTCGAGCTCAACGAAGCCGAAACCACGTGTTTTCGTCGTTTATCCACAATGACCAGTGTTTGTGATCTGAGAGAGGGACCGTGTGCTCTCTCAGGGCCCCTTTCACGTCGCTCCTTCCACGTGGCTGTCGAAGCGTGAATCGAACGTGGCCGGAAGCCTGCGGTGATCGCGTAGTCGTCAGAAATTGCGACCTCTGTCCGGTTTTCTTCAGTCGTTCTGGCTCCAGTAACGCCTGGCCACCAAGGAAAAATCGCGACGGGGGTAAATGAAAAGGAAGGGAATGGCTCTCTTGACGCGCGCAGAATGCCGAGGGGAAGGTAAGTTATTGGCCACTGTTCGTGGGATGCTGTTTGCAAAGCTGCGTTAACGCCGACCAGGGATATATAAAGAAGACGACTCAATTGTTAAGGGAACTGGGAAGCAATGGGAAGATTCTGGGGTGGTATTCACCGAGGGTTGAGAAATTAGTCTCCCAGATATAGTGTTATGTAGGAAATTGGGGAGCTTCTTTGACAAGGGAGAGTAGAAAAAGTCTACCTTTGTAATGACATCAGGGCAGAAATTCATAAATGATGATGATGATGAATAAAAATATCTACTTCTATCTAATCTTCGTACTCTTCTACGTCTGTCATAATCTTGGCGCTGTCCTGGGATAAATATAGAATAACGCCAGAGAAGAAATTCATAGGCGAAGGGAACGGTACAGATAAAGATATTTCTACCATCATCGTACTCTGTATGAATAGAAAGGCGACAACGTTTTGTCTGAAACTTCCGACTAAATGGAAGCAGCGATGTCTAAACGTTGCCGAGGACTCGTACCCAAACTGGTATGCAAAAGGATCAGCTTATTCACGGTTACCGGTTCGACAAGCCGCATAGAAAAAGTTGCGGTTGAGTCACGCGGGGAAAAACTCGAGCGTCTTCGCACCTGCGGTTCTCCCTCACGGCCGGTGGGATTAGCGGGAGATCAACGATTTCGGCGAATCATTAATGACACGACGCGTCAGGTCGTTAGAGGAGTTAGCCTAGCGTGATCGAATCGGTGAATGCGAAAACAGACAATGGGCGCCGAAGATCCTGACTCGTGGGGCGGCGAAGAAGCAGGGGACACCTGGATGTCTAATTACCTACATCCCCTGGCTATCCCGTGGACCGTAGGCGATCCTGTCCTCGTTAAAGAGGGTGCTCATCCTTTTGCCGATCGAGCATTTGCGTTTCGACTCAACCACGCGTACCTGCATCATACTCATCTCTTACCTTGCTTCCGTATCGTTTCAAAATTTAAGCATTTACTTTTAAAGTATGCTACTACACGCATAAGGGTTAGATACGCGGCACGGTTTCGATAGAGACTTTATACAAAGGAACTTTTTCGCGGTCCGTACGAAAGCAGCCGAACACTTCGGTTTATCTGGAAAAACCGATTCAACGAGATAGACGATCGATAAGATCGGTGATAACCAGTGCTCTTCCGAATATTTCCCATCGACGATCACCAAACGCGTTCTTGTTCCTCCGGTGCACCTGAGACTCGCTCTTTAAGAACTACTCCCTTTTCCCTAAAGACGATCGAGACCGAACAACGGGGAGGGGGCGAGGGAATAAAGAGAACGCTCGTTATGTGGACAAAAACAACATTTCCGCAAAACCGGATCGTCCATGCTTCTGGTGGCAATTTTTCGCGATTTTCGCGGGTAATAACGTGTCCATGGCTGCGACAGCCAGAAGATCCGTTGCGGGGCGTTCCGATTTTTTCCCTTTTTTGTTTCTCGCCGACAAAATATTCCGTCGGGCAGCGCGACGTGCTTTACGACGCGGCCCGTCTGACAATGCAGGTGCGTCCTATATTCACCGACATTCTGCTCCCAATTCCCATTTCCCCGTGGCTTTTTCCCATTTTTCCGAGGTTCTTCGTGATCTCGAATAGATAGGAGGGGTAAGAGGAACGGCGTGACGGATGAAATCGGTGAAAGGGAGGGGAAAAATTAGTCGAACGCAGGAATGCCCGCAGGACAAACAGTGCGAACGCATCGCGTACCTGGCCTCGTTCGCGAATGCGACAGCGCGCGTCCTGAAGGGCCAATCAATTTTTCTCCTATCTACGCTCCATTCCAATTTTTCTCTCCCTCTCTTTCACTTTCTCTGCCGGCCCATCCCTCTCTTCGTCTTCCCTGTTTTTTTATAATCTATTTTTTTATTTTAATTTATTTTTTTTCGCCAAAACCCTTCGGCAAGCCACGACGACACAAGGGTCGAACACAGAGGAACCATTCATCCATCGAAATGACCCCAGAGGCGCCAATCAAACGCGTCGCCTCACCCTGAATACTCAATAGAGATATAGAGATACTGCAGCCAGTACGTCAATATTAATCGGAGGATGCACCGTACTCTCGATTCCTCATCGATCCTAGCCTCGCCCCTTGCCTTTCTCTCTGTCCTCTTCGATTTCTATTCTCCTATTTCTAACCGTTCCAACGCTCGCCGTGTGCTACTCTTCGCGTCTTTCGAGTGCCTCCGATTATTCGTCAACCGACGTTTCGCGGCAACCGCGTTTTTCTTCTTTCGATGGCAAGTTCGATGAACTCGAACGAGACCGACCGTCTGACATTGCGTTTTGCGTAGGTTAAAAATCGAAGGAACCTTTCTTCTTCTTTCCATATTTTCTTTCTCAGTGAAAATAGTAATCGAATGTTTCGGTGTAAACAGGACTTTGATTAAGTTTAGTGTTTTATGAGATCAACGAACGCTATCGAAACATCATCGGATACCAGTAAATGAACGGATTTTGGAACTTTCGGCTGCGGTCGAATCGATAACTCTTGGGAGACGCGAACGAGACGAGTGTCGTAAAAGTGAAGAATAACCTCTGATTGAATCTCTCTGCACGTCATTCGAAATCACCAAAAAAAAATACAAACCACAGGAAATACCAATAGCTTCTCGCATTTGTAATTTCCAATATTAATAAATATTTGATTATACTGTTCCGATCTATCCGTAAAATATTAAGCGATGGATCATGGATTCGCGGGCACGGTAGAGGGGAGCAAGCAGAAATAGATGACCATAATTTCGATTCTTTATACGCCGAGAATTTAAATGTTCGCGATGGAGGTGTTTGCATACGTTGGTAACGAAGTTATTCGTGACTCGCGCTGGAAATCGAGCTTTCACGCGTCTCTTGCACGCGTGAAAACTCCGATACCGTTCGAAGATTCAATCTCGTCGCGCTTAATGGTCGATCAGTTTGCTGCCATCTCGATCTTCGTGTTTCACGCTATGTTCGATCGTTTGCGACACATCGACACGAATTACGCTCGAATTATCGCCGTATTAAACGAAGATCATTTGTTCGATATCCTCTGTCTTTTAAATTTCCCGGAACAGACGACATAGAACAGAAAAGAGTGTCATTTTCATGATTTAGACGGAAATTTTTTTATTTCCAGGGATCTCGCGTTGTTATTTGTTATAATATTCTTCCGGAATATTAAAACTGTCCACGTGTATAGAAATGACGCGAAGAGACGAATAACTGTGTCGGTGAAATTGAAAACGCGTATGTCCGACCGGATTATTAAGGGCCTTTGAACGAGCAACAACGACGATTCGATATAATTGTAAAAGCATTAAGACCCTTTATGTTGTTTTTTCGCATCGTCGGTTACAACTAACCCATTTCGCTAACCGTCTTTTATTTTTCACGACTTCAATCGATTTACACAAAGGAACGATTGAAATCCACAGCTTTACTCGTTATAGGATAAACTTGAATATTAATTACGAGGAGATGCTAAAACTTATATATTCTTTGGGAAGACTCCGTTTTAATCAAGCGCGTACAGCTAGAAAAGTTATCATTTGCAAGTATGTACCTACTTGCATCTACTTTATTTATCGAATTCTTTGCTTCCACGCGGAGTTCCTTTTTGTTTTGGAATTTCATTAATAACGTAGTGAGACATGAATCTACAGTGATTATATGGCTATGTAACTAATACCTAAACATTGCGGCTTGCTAATCTAGTGAATAATTAACTGCCTAAATATTCGATGATCTATGCTTACGACAAATATCTCGCCATTTCTAACAATACATCTCTTCGCATTCGTCTCAAATCTTTCCGATGTAATAACGATACGTGTCCCTCGTTATGCTGCTAATAAAATTTCAAAAGGTTGCGTATTACTCACAAACGTATCCAACACATTTGTAAATGGCTTCTGCAAACGTTTAAATACTTTCATGAGCCACTGTATATCGACGGTTCGATATCGTTGAACCGAGTCCTCGGTGGAACGCGAGAGATAATGGAAAGGGACAGGCCGTGTCGGCACACGGAGGTCGAGATCGAGGCCGAGGTGAAATGTCATCGTGACTCCGGCGAAACGTCGATATCCATATTAATTGAAGCCCGCGTATTCCCCGCCGCTATTATGTACAGTTATGGGGCGTCGCGATGCAGACAGGCACGTAGCTGCGCGTTAGCTGAAACGAGCCATACAAAGCGATTTTCCGAGCCCCTCCGCGGATCCCCGCCGCATTATCGTCGAAGCCAGCGCGCGCGCAAGACCTCGTAACGAGTTATTTAACGTTATCATCGTCGTATAGAAGCGGCGCGGCGTCGGCAAACAGGACGATATAACCTCCGACATCGACGTTGCTAGAACGTTCTGTCGTTATTTCCACCCTTCGCCTCTGCATCCACCCCCGCAACCTTGACTATTTATTAGCTAATTGCCCCGCTATTTTTCGCCATGCTTTCAGCGAGACTCGGATGATAACGAACACGAGCTTAGCCGAGTGAACGCGGTTAACGGCCAATTCCCGCCCGATAACCCGACATTTTTTCCTGATCGCTCTCTATTTCGTCGCTGAGGGTCTTGCCGTGCCGACACCACGGCATTTTATGGAGATGTTGATCTTCTTTCGAGAACGAATAACACGATGCGTTCGAATTCCGATATTTCCACGAAGGACACGCTCTGGAATTCTAAATTATTAGGAAAGCTTCTACCCTTCGTAGAAGGTTTTTAGGTTTCCGTCCGACATATAGAATCGAAAGTATACACTGTCGTCGGATTCTATGATACTTCGCCCTGGTCCCCCTACTCCCTCGTAGCTGTCGGAAGTCACGGTAATGTAACAGAAAAGGGATGCCGTGTAACGGACACGAATGTAACTTACTGCGGCAATTTTCCCCGAAGCTTGTACGCTGGTCCTACCACTACTTTCTGCACTGCGACGTCTCCATCCTCGAAAAGGACTTCCTCTCCTAGCGTCTGCTAGCCGGCTGGCTGCTCGAAGATTCTCGCGTCGCAAAAATGTCGTTTCCGGCACGCCCGACCAATTTCCGTCCTCCGCTACTTTCTCGCGTTTAAACGACGATCATGACGCGATAACGAGGACCGAAACGCGGCAGAAGCTGCACCCTAACGTAAACGATCGTAGCTTTCGCACCCTTTATAGATCCATAACCCGAGTCTTTGTACATCTGCGGCTTTTCAATTCCATTCACGAGTTTCCCCTCTGACTCTTTCGGCGATGGTATCGCTTCCCATCTTCCGGTTCCGCGACCTTCGTTAAGGAGGCCTTTGATGACGTTCCAATTGTTTCGTTGTTTGAATTTCAGCGTAGTTACGCGCATTCTCCAGCAGATTCTCGAGAAGCTTTTCGATGAGAAACCGGAAACGAAATTACAGAAATTTGCAATGGTCAAGAGCAGCGAGCTATAGTCGAGTGTCCCGTTGTCTTTTAACGCGACTCTCGACAGTTAACTATCAGACAGACACACGTGTCCCGACAGAGAAAATCGCGTTGTGAATTTAAGGTCGTGCGAAAGGTGATCGGAACGGAGTAGGCCTCTCAAAACCACTCACGGCAACGTTACACTCCTCTCGAACGCGTATCGTTTCCGCTACGGCAAATATAATGGAACTGGCTGCAGAGGTATGGCGTGCGGTATTCTGGTCACACGTCCGGTTACTATCGCATGACCAATGGGCAGAAAGCGTTGTCGGATCGAATCAGTTGGAAAAACCCTCTGGAGACACGTTGTTTCGTTCGAGAGATACCGGCTCTTCCTTTGAAATTTCCACGCGGAGACGAATACGTGCGAGTGACGTGGTTAAAAATACCAACGGAAGGTTTGAGCCCTTTTGTTCTCGCGAGAAGGTAACGGGAATACTCGATAGGTGGAAACGTGGTAAAAGATAGAAGTTGCTCGAGCGAGACTGCAATCAAAACTAGCCACGAAACGCCTCAGGGCTGACACGCAATCAATATTCGCCGAATATCCGAGCAAGTTGTCCGTGGGAAATTGGTCTTGGCAACTTTTCGCCGGCGAATCTCGATGACTGTTCCCTTTTACGAGCCGACCTGGTTGGTCCTTTTCAGATCCTTTCGCCGGATCCTTCCTTGAAACCTCTGCCATTGGAGCGCGAACGTTCTTTCGACGTTTTACTTAATGGCAATAGCAGGAAATCGATTCTTTCCTCAGTTTCCTGGACGCTTTATCGGTTAAACAGGAAAGGCGAGAAAAAGGGAAATATCGGACGAGATATAAATCTTCGAATTTCGAATACATCTATAAACTGTATAAGATATACACACCGTAAAATTGGGACAAATTCCAAAGATACTCGGCCCGTACTAAAATCATCCTTACGGACTATTGTCCGCAGATATTTTTACATCTGGAGCAATTCGTTCAAAAGACTGATATTTTTGTTATATGTGTGTATTTTTAAAATCCTCATTTCAATTATTGCTATTTTATTCGTAGATGAGATCAGAGACTGAAATAAGCTTAAAGCGTTTCACTCGGGGCATATTTTATGCGTTTGCAACAATTCGAAATTCTTAGAGGCGGTACCGTGCGATGCTCCTCAAAAACCTCGACCAGCGGACTCTAACTCCGTAACTTGACAAGTGCGTCTCACCTGTAAGCGGCCTCTCAGAAGACCGGTGGCCCAATTTGAAGCCACGAATCGGCTCGAGAATGGTTCCCAGCGTTTTCCATCGATTGTCCGATGTTTGTCGGCACCGGCTTCTTAAGACACCCTCGACCACAAAGGCGAGCCGTGTCCTCTGATGTCTCCGCAAAGTCGTCCAGTGGCGGTATTCTCGCGTGAAAACCCCCGTGGCGACCAGCGCAACACTCGTATCCGCCCTTCGGCCCAGTTTCTCCTTTCCTTTTCCCTCTTTCGTCTTCACGAACGGAAACGCGCACGGATACCTGCAGCTATCCATACAGAATCAAACCCGCGAACACGTGAATGCGTTTACGCGACGTTACGTGACTGAATCCACCCTCTCCGACGCTGTCCCCGACGTTTGTCCAACGCCATTCCGTGTCTTTCTTCTTCGATGTGCGCGACGGATCATCTACGAGCCGCACTCTGTCAATTCCTTTGCGCCTTTGAAGTCAAAAGACTCGAAAACTCGAGGAAATCCTGATGGAATCGACGAAAGATTGATTCCCGATTCCACTCTTCCTGGACTCTGCGTATTGCGTCGTCGTATTAGAAGGAAAAATTGCTTACACACGGTCGTAATCGCAGCAGCGGCTTTAATTGGCTTCTACCATTACTGGACGCGTATATCAACGACGGTACGACAACCGATCCGACTTTATTGTTTGCGCGTAACGAACGAATGTCGAACAAATAACGCGTATTTGTCCAAGGAAAATACTCGCTGGAAATATAATCAAAAAGCCCTGGCAGAGCTAACGGTGCCGCAATAATGCCCGGTGCATAATTACATACAACATGTTTGCACGGTGACCCGTAACATCTCTGTTTGCTAATCTCTTTTAATTACGTTTTGTTCTCGCACCGATCGCTTTTTAATCAGTTTCCTGCCAACCTTTCCCACTCTTTGACGTCTTTGTCTCCCGATAGTTCTATAATTCTAGCGCATCGTCACGTCTCTATATCATGGACCGTAGACGACGCGTGTTCCACAGATGCTCTCTCGTCTACGAGAGCTGCTATAAAGATCGGATAATTCCCAGTGCTTGGTACGAGGATGATACAGGACGAGGATTATCAAGGCTGATGTTTCGCTCGGTCGGTGAACAAATATGCGGCTAGCCAAATGACAACTTTGCACGTTGCGTCCGTGACCGGCAAGTGCCGTTTAGGGGAGACGTTGCCTCTGTTTCGGGACAAGTTTTCGCGTAGAAGTTCGCTCATCCGCGCCGGTTCACGAGTCCTTATCTTTCCGAGCCCGGCGCGAGATAGTCCGACCTACGACTAACGACCGCGCAACTTCGTAAACTTTGCATCCGTTCGCCAAGTCGGCCGCAACCTCCGCCCCTCGTTTGAACCCCTTCACGCTCTCCTCGCGTTGTTCGCGTTGTTCGCGCGGTCGCGATCCGCGCGGAAGCTTTCAACTCGGAACGTTTGCCCAAGGTTGTTCTCACGAGTCAGCGACTTAGGCGAACGATCATCCGACGAAAATTGAGAGAGTCGAGGTCTTTCTTAACCGTGCGGCTTTACGAGTTATCTTCCTCGCAGTCTGACACCCATCGGTTCAGAAACGGAGCTCGTGTTTCGTGAGTTTATGCTTTGTCCTTTAAGTTTCCTCCGAGTAATACGGGAATATATTTGCTTTTCAATCGTCCCGTTTTCGAGCAGATCTTAACACGTGTACGGTATCGAGCAGAACTCGGAAGTTGTTAGACACTGATTTGCAACGAGCCTTCGTGCTGCATTTACATTCGAGTCGCGCAGAAATCACGGTTAACTCCGTCCGTATTGATCTCTTGCTATCCGTAGATATAGAAATTAATAATTTTAATCGCGTGTTCGACGAATGTTATAAACTTGGAAATTTGTAGCGAGCGTACATTTTCTGAAAACGAATGTATCATTTGTAAGAGACATCGTGACATTCGTTTTGAGTATTTTTGTATATATAGAGAATGAAAACTCCGGCTAAAGAATGGAAGTTACATTATTCGAGAATCAGCCACGCCTCCTAACGCTGTCCATTCTCCATTCCCAAACCCTAACATTCTCTATCGAGCGAAACAAAGCTGAACTCCCTCGTTCCATCTATTCAGACGATTCCCGGCATGGACACCCTTAACGGAGGGGCATAAAAAAGGGGGAAGCGGAGGGGAAAAAGGCGGGCAGGTCATGGCGACCTCGCGACAACGGTTACTTCGATTTCGGAATAAAACGAGCTCACCTTTTTTCCTCTTTTCTCTTCCTCTTCTTTTTTTCTTTTTTTTTTTTTTTATTCCGCCACTGCGTCCGTGGCTCTCGTATTCACGCGACGCAGGTTCCGCGC
>NT_176967.1:754803-785754 GCF_000188095.3 Bombus impatiens
CGCGCGCGCGTCCTCGCCGCGCAAAAAGGGGATCGAAGTGTAAAAGCTGGCGTGCTCGTTTCAAAAGAATCCCTCTTTTAATTCGACTCGCTCGGATCCGGTTGTCGGAGAGTGCGCTTCTGTGTACGTGCCGCACAGCAGCAGAGTAGAGTGGAGACGCACTCGATAATGTTTCGCGGCGGACAGAGAGACGCTTGCGCGCCCAGAGACCGAAAAATTTGCTTTTTTCCACGGAAAATGGCCGGCGACAAGACTCGGTGATCGCTGACTTTTTGGGTGTCCTGCAAAATGTTTCCCGAATTTCTAGGAACACGGAGCGGATGTTTAGCGGAAATCAGGTTTTACCGATACTAATCTCATTGTAATAGATCGCTTCATTTTGCATATTAGAATAGTCAAACATTCTGCCGAGGTTTTAATATTATTTGTTTGTATATTCATTATGGATCAGGTTTGGTGGACGGGCTTCTAGATTTGCACTAACCTTTCATTATTTTTCTCGTTATTTAGAGCTGGTGATTTGCAATGTATAACGATAGGTATAGGGACTGCCAGAAACTGTGGAAGGGATTTTAAATAAACGATAATAGGATTTCCACTGTTACACTTAATTTCGATCGTTTGTCTCAGAGACACCCTGTAGAATTCGTTTCTCAAAGTAAAAAGGGAACTAGCACTCGTCTGCAGTTTTCTTCGCCAGCGTCTGTGCGTACAAAGGAACTATTTTCCTATTTCAATGGGTGGTTACGCTCGCTTTAAGACTCCTCCACGTTCGCATGAATATTTAAATGATCGGCTACGCTTTCAAAGTATCGAGGAAGCTTTTATCGTGACGAGAAAGAAAAAGAGAGGGAGACAGAGGGAGAGAGAGAGAGAGAGAGACAAGTATCGGAATTGATTCGAAACGCCAAATGTCGTTTGAAGAGTCGATCCCGCCGCGATCGACGTATCTCGTTGGCGGTACGTCAGGGAAAACGTTGTTAAACGAAAGCTTTCGAAGGATCGTTGCCGGAGAAGAGATATTACGCGAATCCGCCGACGGGAAACCAAGAGGAATGAATTATGTCGCGAAGCTGGCAGAAAGAGGCAGAAATTTCCTGCTTAATAACGCGTTAAAGCCGGAAGGAAGTATACCGGAAGCCCTGCGCCAATTTTCGACCGACGGACTCGGCCTGGAAATAAACGTAGCCCTCGTGTCCTCTCGAGTCAGACAAAAAAGGGGTAACTTGTCTCTCTCTCTCTCCCTATCTATCTATCTATCCATCTATCTCTTTATCTATCTATCTACCACTATCTCTGAATGGCAAATTAGCTCAGTTTCCTCGCTGTTGAACTTTCCTTCTGTATAAAAGCATCGATAAAATACGTAGAGACGTTCCGGAAATTTCGAATAAAAAATGTACCGCTTAAATTAATTAGGACAAGTTATGAACTTTTCTATTGTATTAAAGATATTAAAGAAACTAAAGAGAACAATCTTGAAAAAAATTTGTATTCACCTGAAGTAAATATAAGAATCAACGTGACACGGAGAACGATTCCACAATTATTTTGAACAATGTATGTGTGTCACTAAATCATAACGAATATTCCTAAACATTCTCAGTCTGAACTTTTTAGTCCCAGAATGATTGCGCAAAGCGTCACTCTGTATCAGCGATTCGTAAACATCATCGACAAATCTACTTGCAGGCAGCAAACCGCGACACCGTATGATGCAAAGAAACAAAGCGACCAAGTCGGATCGAGTCGCGTACGACTCAGCTCGTTCGCGTAATCGAGTCTATTACCATTTACTCGACTTTCTGTCGCCTCCTTAACTCACCACTGTCTCTCCCTTCGTCCGTTCTCTGTCCTACGCTTTCTACCGTTCTTACTCCATTCTTCGGCTCCTCTTCGATCGATGTAAATCGATTAGCCGGAAATTTCGGTTTAACGAGATCGTCTTGCCCCGATTCTGGAAACGTACCGCGATGCCAAGTGGTTCGACGAAACAAAGAAAAAAAAAGGAAACATCGGAATGAAAGAGATCAGAGCTGATACATCTCGATTTTGATTTCGATACGAGTCGCAATTTAATCGTAGACTTCGAATCTTATTTATATGTCTGATGGACCAATGAGTATTGCTATCAATAATTGTTTCGACTTTTGTATCGTACATTCTTGTCTACTTGCGATGATCGATCGAACGTCGTCGACCGAGGATCGAAAACGCGTCCGTTTTGGATGAATCGGTATGCCGTAATTAAATCGTTAACTGGTCACGTTACGTGCAATTAAGCACGGTCCGATATACGGGATGAATTATGCCAGTTTCGCCAGGACGACGAGCCGGCCGCGCTGTAACAAATCCGTTTTTAAAGGTGGAATTTGATAAATGCCATGGCAAATTTCGCAGACATGCCGCGCGAAATCCGATTAATCACCAACCACGTTGAAAATCGTTCGGTTCGACCTGTTATCTCGCCACTCTGTTTGTTCGGCACAGCTTAAAAAAAAGCTCCGAGGGAATGGTTGCTGAAGAACGAGCTTCGCTTCGTACCATTATCGAGGTTCGTGCTTAAAATAATCCATAAGTACATAAATTTTATACGATTTTTAAAAAACTCTCTGCATAAGCTTTATTTTATTCTCACTTCCATAATAACCATTCGTAATAACCACATTCATCCTGATGTATATCGCTAAAATCCATTATCGAAACCACACGCCGTTTTACATTACTCAGCCGGTTTTCAAAGATCATCCGCCGATTTCCCTCAAAAGCATTAAAATTCCCTAATCTATATCATAAATCATCGTTGCCTAATTACCCATATACTCTTTCCCATTTGTTATACAATGACCCAGCAATCGCCTGAAGCACCATCGAATTCTATCCATTTCATCAACAAATTCTTCTACGTATCGTCACGTTCGTTCTATAGTTTTTACAGTGTTATTGAAATTTCAAACTGTTTTATACAAAACACGTGACACATACACACGTACAATTTTTCTGTGGTAAGCGTCCACTCGTGAGCCACTGGATAACAATAAATTACTCATGCTGCAAATGCGAAGTTTCCTTCGTCCCTTCGAAAGATGAAAAAAAAGAAAAAGAAAAAGAAAGAGCGAGAATAAAATAGGAAGCCCAGTTTCTGCTCGTTGGAAATGCTGCACGTATCGCGTTGGACGCTTGGAGATAGAGCTTTAAGCTCTCGTCGCGCGTTCCCGGCAGCCTCTCGGCCCACGGCCAACCGTGTTTCCGCTGCTAAATCACGTAATGGCCGAATCCTTGCCAGTAGTTATGTTTCCAACGATACTGGAATTCCGTGGGGCCGAGTTGAGCGGTTATCGATGATTAACGAACTCGATATCGCACTTTATAAAATTCATTTCTGCGATTAGCGAGGTTCAGAGTCGATACGGTGGTTGAACCGTGAGTTTCCATAGTCGAATGATCGGTCAGGGTAAAAACCGCGAGCGTTCATTATTTGCGAATCGATATGACGCCAATAAAACAGCCATTGCGCGACTAACGAGCGACATTATCCGATCGGCTCGCAATCGATTGCGGTGCCTCCTCGAGACGCGCCGCCGCGCAGGCTGGGGAACCCGTCGAGCACTTTCTTGTTTGCGTGAGATCTTAAGATCGAGGGATGAGACGATTCTCCGGCGATTGGGAGTTGTTATCTTGAGATTGACGAGCTTTGCTTTGGGATAATGCTTCTGGAACAGTTTCTTCCATCTCGGATTCGTCCCCATCCCCGTCGACGATTCGCTTTTACCCCATCGATGGCCCGCTTCTTCGTAAAACCCGGCAAAAATTTCGAGAAACTGCGAACTAATTGTAAATGACCGAGGTTGTTGGCGACGAGTTTACAAATTTCGAAACGACTTGGCCACGGGCGAACAGCGAGACAGGATATAAAGGATAAAAAGGGAAAACACGAGTAGAGCGGGGATGCAAATATTATTCGTTCGCGGATAAAAGTCCATTATTGATTTATTCCGGCAGTGTTTGATCGGTTTAATGGGATTATTAATGGCGTGGCATTCTCGCCGCCGTTAGACGCAGTTCGGATTTCATCCGGGCCGATCTTTCTTTATTACGGCGGTTCGAAGGAAACGAAGGCTCGATCCGGAGGAAGGTAAAACACTGCGTCAATATTATTTCAGCCCTCCTCGGCTTGATTCGGCCGGTGACTGCGGCCACGTCAGGGGATGGCTCGGCGGAAGAGGGATTGTTTTCATAATCAGAGACTAAGAGAAGAATTTCTTTTTCTCCCCTTGGAAAGAATCTTCTTACAACGACCTTGAGCTTTCCTCCAACTCGAACCTGACCAACCTGCCTCTGTTCGCGAATAAAGGAAGAAAAGATACGTTTCGAATTAATTCGACCATGTAATGGTCCTTCTATAGATCTTTTAATCTTTCCCCGTGAAGAAAATTCGACCGACTCGGTTCAGTTTACACACTGGGGGAGAGGAACCATCGCGGTTGGATGAGAGGAGCAGCAGGGAATCGATTTTGAAGCGAACGCGGAACTAGATATTGCGCGGTCTGACCTCGGAATGCAAAATTTCTATGGTCGAAGGAATTCTCGCGTTCTCCACTTCCTCCGCCCGTTTCACTCCCCCGCAGCATACGGTTTATCCCGATAGAACCCGATGGAACGGAACCCCCGTGAGCCGTCCAGGAATGCCTGGTTCGCCGATTCCTGGAACTTCCACGGAGCTACCGTTTCCAGCCTACGCCTGGAACAGGAATGCAGATGGACGAACGTGGAACCGGGATAAACGCGGCGACATGGCAGAGGACAAATCTCCGAGCGAGGACGAATAGTTACAGGCTGTGATCTGTGAGTTAGGACAGATCGATGAAAAATCTTTGAAAGATCGGTCATATTTCACCGTCGTTCGCGTATGCTTACGTATCGAAGTAATTTACGATTTTGCCGTAAAGACTTATAAATGTATTCTTTCCACCGTTAGAATAATATTCGTTTGGAAAATCAAATAATCAGTGACCAAATTTTTATGATTATTTTAATATTATTGTAGTAATGCCTTCGAAGATTTTCCTGTCAAAGTTAAACTTTTCTCCGAACTTTCTGAAATTGAAAATTTGTAAGTTTCTTACGCGAATAGCAATCGGTGGATAATTAAAAAGTTTCGAAACGATCTTGATCGATAATTGGAGAAGGGTACGCGACTACGGTCACGCAAATTAACTTGTATAAAATAATTAAAGCGGTTCGAGACGACCATGTCGAGCACGTTAAGGAAGTAAGTCCAAAGTAGTTACACGGATGGCTCTGTGACCTGCATGAATCGGAGCGACCAGCTTCCAATAGCATAAGCGTTCGTTTCAATGTGACCAATATATATCGACTGATGAAAAAGATGCACGCTCGTTAATTGGATTTCCGAGCAGCAATTTCCGGTATGCCGGTTTCGACGTCCTTCTCGATTCCTACGTTGCTTCGCCTCGTTTCAACCCCCGGTCACCAGCAAGCACGCCTGAGCACCCGATCAAATCGACGTTACAAAACCGGTCATCTATTTCTCCGGTCGAAGGAACGCGTCCCTTTCGATCGAAGACGACCGATGGTCTCGTTATTCGACTGGATGTTTGAATTTATGTTTGAATCTCAAAAACTAAACCTTAAATTAACAAATTTTCTTCCATATTTTGTTCTTATCTTTTCGTAAGGAATCGCCTCGTACCCGCATGTACATGTTATTCGTATTTATATTTTTATATTTTATATTTATATTTTATTCGGAATTATATTACGTTTGATGATTAACAGAGAAAAGTAAATTGCGATCGTGTGAAAGAACAGTAGTGAATATTACTAAATGAAATATTACATAGAAATTAGTAATAAAATGGAACGAGATACGCGTTTATCGCGTATAAATGTAAACGGCGGCATAAGTGAACGTAGATAGGATTATTGCTTTCTACGAAACGAAGTACGACAGAATTATAGATGAAGATACTCGTATACGTAACAACGGCTGAGTAAATGAGTGCAAATACGAGTAGCGTCATCAAGGGGCGAACGAAAGGGAATGAACGTATGTATTTGAATACAAAAACGAATAACGCATTTATATGTGAATTCAAAAGAACGAATAAAAAGCACGCGAATGGAGTGTTTGACTAGGATGATCGCGACGTACAAAAACGTCAGAAACCCGACTGCTCGAGAATCTTCCGTCATAGAGGTCACGGATCGAATAGTTCGCCACCGATTCCTCCAACTGACCACCGAAATACCCTGCAACCATCGGGAAGAATACAGCGACGGATTCCGGGAAATGTAATTTCAAGGATCGGGCCGGTTCTTGCCTCGCCGTTATCTTTCGCCTGGAGGTAATAAAACGCGACATGGTCGAATCAATCGCATTCCTCTTCCCGGTCAGCGGAGCTGAGTATCGCGTCGCGGCGGAATTTTTCCCCGCGAGCTGCAAACCGAAGACAGCGGTCGCCAGTAAATCAGCTCTCCGTGACGCGAAATCGCCGACCGTAAGTCGCCAGCTGTTCCCTTCCTTATTCTCCACCACCCTTTCTTCGTATCTGACACACCGAAATTCTACGGTGAAAGTCGTTTTACGATCCCACCCCGAGCACCGGATCAAACTTTTCCATGCGCTGCTCCGGCTGAAACATTTCTCCCAACAACAGAGACCGGCAAATGGCTCGTGCGCCCTTCTCGCGAGGAACGCGAGAGTTACGACACGCGCCCAAACGTATCGCGTTAGATGACAAAAGCTTCCGCGATTTGGCGAAAAGTTTCCGAGGTTCGAGTTCGAGCGGACGTTTCTGGTATCGAGTGAAGATTATCGCCAAAGGATGCGTGGGAAGAGAACGGAAACAGGATATAAAAGAGACGATCGTTTAGAGGATGCGTTAAGAGCTGATCCTGTCCAGCATGGTTTTTCGATGATTCCTAACAAAACAGTAAGAAGAAGGCAAAGAAATCGCCTGAAAGCATTCTTCGGACGATCAATCCACGAACAAAACAAGGTTTCAGGATTCATGCACCGATATAAGGGGTAGTGACCGAGGTTGCAAAGTAAATCACGCGTGATCGCGTGATCACCTTCGAGTTCCTCGAAACGGAGGAAAGGGTTGGTCAGGCGTTTTCCAAAAACTCGAGGGATTACGTGCAGTCACGCGTCCAAGTTTTCCCGTGAAAGCGTGCGCGAGTCTCGCGTGTCCGGCAACGAATCGGGAAGCGGAACAGTGGAGCGGAAACGAGGGAGATCAGCGACACCCCCGGGTCTGGTGGAAAAGTTGGCCTGGCAATTAGCAGGCAACGGCCAGAAATTAAGTCGACCACGAAATAAACTTTCGAATCCCATGAATTAGTTGCTGGCCGCCCGAATTGTTGCCGCTTAAGTACACAGGAATTTCTTTCCGCGAACCCACTAGTCAGCGATTCGTTAACTTTTTCAAGTCCGTGCAAGTTAATCATCGTCGGGGATCAACGAACGTCCTCTCTAGCTCTAACCACGCTCGTTCCTCCGTACTTGGTTATTTCTCCGAGTCTCATGATCGAAGAATTCGACGAATATGTGATTAAACGAAGCGTTGTGCGATAGTGAAAACGAGTTTCTTTTTTTGCTGCTACGATGACGTTGAGCTGCTTGGACGGTTAACTGGGACCTAGTTTTCAGTGGTGAATACAGTTTTGAACGGTGGCCAACGAACACAGCAACAAACGTAATTACGATGCTGCGGAAAAGTATCTCTAATTGTCGAATCTGCGCGGCACGCTAATGCTCGGGACTTGGTGACCCTCCAGGAGATCTTCGTAGGTAAGTCTCCACCACGTCCCGTTCTAATTACGTTCTGCGACTGGATGCAAAGTTTGCATACATTTCGCGAATGGTTACGTAAAGCGAAATAAACGAATAAAAATTCATATCTCGCATCAACTCCGCCAACGTTAAAAACAACTGCGAAAGGATTCTCTTCCTTTTTCCAAATCGTCACCGTTTCAGATTCGTGCAGGATAGATAGACTCCAAGCTTTCAATGCGAGTAACGAAAGCTTCGGTTCAACGATATTGTTAAAACCGGTGGTATAAAATCAAAATCTCCTGCACAGCGCTGCTTGCTAGCTTCTCTTCTCGGTTTTTAAATGAGGAGCGCGGCACGTTACCGCGTTTCAATGATCACCGGTGTGCCAATCTACGCTCGACTTGGTCGCTCCTGGCTTTATTAGGGATCTACGAAACCACAAAACGCAAAGCTCCGTCTAGAGCAACTAGAGAAGAAGTTCGGCTACCAGCCGGGCGAACAGGTGAACGACGACGCTCAAGCAGCTCTAGTTAATACTTCTATTAAAATGCAATCTCGCTTCTTAGTCTGTGAAACTGAACAGATTCCTCCGGTATTTTCGTAGCATTTTCTTCTTATGTTCTCCTCTGTTCCATCGTCCGGTCGTCTCCACGGTGTCTGAACGTTGTAAGACGCGAATAGTTCCGCGACTTCGCTCGCGGGTTACCTCCCCCTGCCCCCCTCGTGTTTCTCGTTTTATTCATTAAATAACCGTGGTGGAATTTTCTGTGCAATGTGCCAGAGTAACTTCTAAACAGTTCTTCCGGTGAATGCAAATGCGCGTGCCGTGCTTCTGCTTCTCGGAAACGGAACGCGGTAATTAAAAGGGCACGCGCGGGACGAGTTTCCTGATGACTTCGCGGAGCGCGCTCTTCGTTCCCTCGTTAATGGGGCGCCGTTCAAACGAGCCCTGTTGCGGTTTTCGTTCGAACGACCATCGTCTCGTTCCCTCTATTTCCCTCGCCTTTCTCCTATTTATCGCAAATTTTTTCTTCCTCCCGGTGGCCCTCTCCGCCGTGCCTCTGCCGCGTTCATTCCAGAGAATACAAAGCGCCCAACGTTTCGAATTTACTCTTCCGATGCCGTTGGCTGTTCCTTTACAGGTCGGCTCTCTTTCGAAATTCTAACGAGGAAGCCTCGCGAGCTGCCGCCTCCTTCGAAACTATGGTCCGCTTTCCGTTTAATTAATTCGCTTAATTAAAGGAGGACGCGGGAACGAGTCTCGACGAGGGCCGAGTTTGATGGATCCTCCTCCTAGACTCGCGACCCTGCCTGTTTACTGCTAACGAGAAACGGCCCGGAAACCGATATCTACCTGAGCGTTTCTAATTGCTGTAACGTCGATTCGCGCGGAAAACGTTCCAGGCGAATTTTTTCTCTACGCTCCGCGTGTATTCCTAAGTCTTTGATTATGCATCTTTTGTGAATCCGATTTACCTTCCACTCGTGCGTAACGTTATACGATACGATATTTGCGAATAGTATACAACGGTATATTATACAACGGTATACGATAATCCTTAGAACGCACCTGTTTCATATTACAACAATCTGTAGAACGTGACTTTTCCTATATACACGGTGATCTGCTTGAAGCTTTACACGCATCTGTCGCACCGACTATTCGTTATTCCGAGAAGTGTTTCGAGTAAAACTCACTTCGTTTCAATGAATATCTTACGATGGTCAGAAAATTCTTATCCAGGTAGGCGTATCTCCGAGATTCCACTTGTACCCATAAATGTAACTACAGTTGACCGCGCAGGTATTCTCATTCGCTTAAGCGTGTAATCCGCTTCGTGATAAATTCATTGATCTTAAAATGTCTTTCGAGGTAATTAAATGTCATTTATTGGCGTTCAAATAACCGATGAATCTTTAGAAGATTTCCATACTAATTCCTCGAGATCTTTCACACTCGTTCGTTATAAGGTTCCAAAGCCTGGATGTTTCGTAATTGACCGTTGATCCACTTAAGCTCTGAGCTGGAATCAGCCACGTTCGATACACGTCACAGCTTCGTAAACTCGTAGCCGGGTAATAGGTCGCGATCGATTTTATTATCGGAACACGTACGGGATGGAGCATTCCGTACAGCGAATTAACGCGAAGTAATCTCAAACGAGCCATTCACGCCGCCTTTAACCCGCCCCGAATCGTATCCACCTGTGGTCTCCGTGCTTACGGATACACCGAGAACGAAGCAGCAATTTCTGCGACGCGATCATCCCGGAATTCATATTGGCGATCGCGCGTTATCGATGTGCGCGACGTGCCGCGAACGCTCGGCAACCGGCCGCGGAAGATGTCGTCCTACCCTTCGATGCTAGCGACAGTCGCGACATTAAAAAGAACAAGCTCGCCGCTTCTCGAATACCGTTGGAATTTCGCCGAAGAATGCCAGCTACGTGGAAATACATGGAATTGGAATAACAACGTTATGGGAAAATATTCCAGATACGAGCATACTTGAGTGCGTCGTAATTTACGAATCGGCAAGCCTGAGATTTGAACTTTAAGTTCCAACACGGATAGCTCGCTTGGTAAGCAGAAACGAAGATCGTTCAAAGTAAATGTGTTTTAAGAAATGTATCTTCTGCAGCTGGTTCTGTTAGGATAGAAACATCCTATGAAATTTTTCTCTTACAAAGTTCATCGAATACGAGTACTTCATCCTATAAGAAAAATAAGATTCGATCGGTTCCTTTCAACACTTACACTTGAAAAGGTTTTGCGTGCACATTGTACGTGTTATATTAAATATTTTGAAACTCTCCATTGGCACTGAAATGAAACGATCGTCATGATTAAATTGCTAGGTATTTCTTTCATCGCTGAATCGATGCATTGGGATTCTTTTACGACGTGTTTCCCTGTTGATCAATCATCGTTAGAAAAGTCTCGAAGGAAGCTAGAAGGAATAAATAAATCTGAGAGGGAATTTAATTCAGTTTACTGTATTAAAGCTTTATCCGGGCTGCACCGTCGGCTGTAAAAGCGGGAACGCCTGTCTTTTGTGCCAATCTACCCATTGATTTATCGGGACTTTTCTGTATCGTATCAAAGATTTCCGATAACTCGTCTACTGTTAATACTTCACGTCTGTCGCCTTGTCTTCGCGAGTAAATCGACCGAAGAACAGCTCGTTTAAAATTCTCTCCTCTCTATTAAACAGTCATCCCATTTTTTTCAAACAAGGGGACACTTTGTACCTACCGTTCTCATCCTCGCTTCATTACTATTCTCCAGCAACAATTTGCACCAACAAATTAGCACCAGCAATTTTTCACGATCGCGGTAAAAACGTCCTCTCCATTGTTTTCAGTAGCGTTCCAATAAAACCAACGGAAGGTACCCGCGAAGAAGGAGGACGTATCGATCGACTGTCGCGATAGAAATCGGTGGGAGTAACGATTTCGTTAGCGATGCCGGCAAATCGATCTGTCGTTGGGCCAATTAAAGTTTCCTCGAGCGAAGGACAATGCGACAGCGGACGGTCGTAGAGGATCCGCGTCTCGAGGTGAAAAAGTAGCCAGGCCAGAATGGCGGCAGAAAAAAGAAGGGGCGAAAGGAGGAGGAAATTAAGTGGTGGCCACGGAGTGGGACAAAACGGACCGCGCCGTGGTGGCGATCGTCGAATTCCAATGTAATTCTTTCCCACCCAGCAGGGAGAGACTCCTGCATCGCGTGTAGACGCCGAGGACGAACCAAGATTCGCTCGATCGCTCCAGGTCGTGAATCGGCGCAACTTATTAAAAGTATCTTTAATTTCACGTTTGCCATCGTCGTTATTATTTCAATGGGTCCGAATGTTTTATTTATGACTTATTTCGTGCGGAGTGGTTTACAAAAGCTTCATGTACCGACCCAATCGTTCGGATTTCATTAATCCAATTAAAAAAGATATCGTGGTAACGTCGAGTGGCTTGATCGAGGACAGTTTTGCGCGATTGACGTCGAGATATCGAGCACCTATTTAGCTATTTATTATGCGGCTAATGAATGGGAAAGCAGTTAATGAGGAACGACGAAGAGGCAGCTGAAACAGATCGGATTGAAGGTTGTTGCTTTCTATAAATACGATTCGTGATATCGTCGATGATCATGGCAAATAATGTGAAACCCGACGTTACGATTACTTCCGTTTAAAAGTCTTATATTATATTACCCGAAAAATCGAAACTTGACAAATTTTTGCAACACGTTCACGATTCGAACGGTCGAATTTAATCGGTCAATCATAGTCGGTAGCCATCTTGCTCTGACAATACGATCGAAAATTCGGATCTAAGGGATGCGATTGAGGTACAGAGTCGAAGCGAGAGGACGTAATGGCAGGGGAGGAGACGGTGCGTCCCAGATGGACGCACTTCCTGGCTCGGAGGTGCAGATGCGAGAGCAGCGATTAGAGACTAAGAGCCGTGCGAACTGGAGATACGATAGAGGAGCTGCGTGTTGTAATAACATGCCGTGCGCGTCTAACGGGTCCTCACGCGTGTGCACGCCAGTGTATTGGCCGGTTGTACAGGTTCGGCGTGTACAATGTACAGTGTACAGTCTCGCTATCGGCCTTTCACCTCGATCCCTCCCCCTCTTGTTCTGCTGGCCGCACTCCATTACGCTCGCTGATTATTCGGCATTGTCCACCTGTAAACGGCGCATATCGACGCGTCCGTTGCCGATCCGGCCCCGCGAGTAGCTTCTCCTGTTAAGGGGAGGACTTATGGACGCGCACGCCATCGCCTCTGTGTCCTATCATTTATCTAAGGACACGGCCTCGTCGGCGATCCTCCAGGGAACGCACCTATACGCCGATACAAGGGAGAACAAGCGAGTTAAGCTTAAAGCTTGTCGCGGACGCCATTGGTTTATGGACACCGTGTGTACGCGTGTTAGAGATAACGCGAGGAATTCTTCGTTAGATGCGCGCCTCTATGAATAGGAGCAAGTTGAACGAGTGATTAGGAATGCTTCCTGATTGGTCAGCTGCTGGAACGATCTTTGCGTTAAGAAATATCGTGGGAATGAAGGAATTTTTTGGAGAACTTTTGCATCGGAGTAATTGACACAAGAACGAAAAGTGTTTAGCCTAGAACAACGGAAATTCTACGAGTGCGAAAGGTCGCGAGGTCCATGGCCACCCAAGAATTTGAATGGACACGCTTCAGCGTCTCCTTGCAATGTACAGAGAAACACAGAAAGGAAGAAAATTGCCATCTTGCGTTGCGATAGAAAGAGATACTGTACCAGTTGGTCAAAAAATACAGCGCGTTGTTGAAATTAGCCGTAAAAGTTCCGAACTCCGACGGATGACATGGTGGCTACTATCTGCAAAAAGCGTAGCGGAAATTCTCGTTGGAATACGAAACGAGCCATTATAAAGGAACAAACGGGGTACGTCTTTGATCCTCGTAGGTCCCTTCGTAGGTAACCGCAGATTGTTGCCGGCCCCCGGCAAATTTGGGGGCCTGATTCTGCCAATCTACGTCCCTTCTGTTTGACTAGAGTATCGCTAATGAGTCAGTCAGGGCCGATGGACCGCGACCAAGCCTGGGAGGATATGTGGGATGGGCCGAAGTCCCTACCATCAAAGCTAATATAATTATTGCGCGTAGGCCACGCCGAGCAAACGGCTCAGGGATACAATCAGGACAATCAGCATGATTGGCGGTATCAAGTGTACACACGAGAACCTCGAAAGCTTTTGGTCACGAACCGTGTCACGTAGTGAACGTTATCGTCTTCTTGGTACGATGACGTCCTCGCTCCTACGAATTCTCGTAGCATTCTTCCTGTAATTCGAGGGTAGATGACGAATGGACGAAAAGGTAAACTGTATAAGAACGATCGAATTGCTTTTGAAGACGAACCGCGTTCAAGAAGGTATTTCCGGTCAGAGAACCGACAAGCACGACGAAGATCGCGGAATATCTTCGGATTAACGTTCGTACATCGGATAATAAGGCAGAGGAGTGACGAACAGAACGGGGTAGCCGCAAACAGTCAGCAGAGGACTTGTCGACGTTAATGAAAAGCCGCAGAGCTAACGAATCGAGATGGGAGAGCCGCCTTGTGGATCGAATCGACCGTACGCAGAAATTCGATCCTGTCGGTCGGTCAGTTCGCCGAACCGGTCGTGTCCATCGCAAAGGGATTCTGGAGATTCCCTGGGAGCAAATCCGTGGCTTGTTTACGCGGCATATTTGCGCTGATCGATCCATCCGTCGTGCGCCTAATCGAAGGGACGCTTAATGGAATTTGCCATACAAGGGAATAATTTCCTTAGCATGGGAATCGGCCTTCCGCGATCGATGCCATTTGCCACCTGCGTTTGATTAACATCGGTCGTGAGACACAGCCGTACTCGTCCGCTAAATTGTCGAATTACGCCTGCGTTGGGTTATCCTCCCTTGAATCGGTCGAAGATGGACGGCTCCAATAGGACTCGTGTATTTTCCTTCGCCATTTATCAATACCGAAGTCTGGCTCGCGATCTGCTACAGTTCTAAGCCAGAATATTGGCGACGATTCATTTTATCTTTGTGATTCCAAGGTTACAATTTCCGATTTTTTCATCGATTATTCATCTTGTTCGTCGATAGGACCCGAGCCCGTGACCTTAAGAAACTTGAAATCGGACATCTCGGCGAAAACTTTTACTCTTGACCTTCGAATCGAGATAACGGCATTCGACTCTTCCGTGATTCTTCGTTTTCTATCGAAAGTAGATTCGAGGTCACGATTCTACGAAAATTGAAATCACAAGTTTCTACCTCCGACTTTCGATGTTAACTATCGCAAAAAAATAAGAATTTAAAAATGTACGATAGCATAATGTTTTAGTCTTTTACTACGATATCGCCGCCCAATTAACACTCAGAGCGAGCTTTTGTTCCGACAACTCGAACAACCGGTTATTAAAAACCGGCGGCGGTTATTTGTTCGCTGGTGGAAAAGTTTGCTGGCCACAATGGAGGGAAAATGGCGAAACGCTGTGTAACTCGTGTACCGCGGAAGGCAAACACCGAATCGCGGTCCCGCGGCGCACTGGAAAATGCAACTTATTGTTCGGTACAATTGGCGCACGTTTAAACGCGTGCCTCGTCGACGGAACGCAGGAATTTCCGTTTCTATCCCAACGAAACGCTGGGGGAAAACAAATGGAAACGATCGCGTGAGAGAGTCTTGTGGAAAAGCATCGCTCCAAGCTTTTTTCGGTGATGGTTTGTGATTGATACGCGTCGTGTCTGAAGGACTTGCATCGATGACGATGTACTTCGTGTATTTCCCGTGATGCTCGCTATCATTGCATTTTTTTGATAGCACTTTTCCAACAATGCGATCGCGGATTGACTTAATTACCGATAAATTGCTTTATCAATAAATTGTTCAGAAAGTACCCAACGTTGAAAGCTTTTTACTTGTGTATGAAGGAAGAAACGTATCTTGGTACGTTTCTATCGAATTAAGTCACAACGTAAAATAATGATATATTATATCTTATACGTGAAAACGAAAGAATGTACTGAAATATAATAAAGTTCCAGTTTGTCATGTAATTAATAAATCATAAAAGATTAATTCGGAGATTTGCTTTTAAATCAATCAAGAATCCACCGAAGCTGGATAAAATGAGAAATCACGTGGCTATAGATTTACGAAAGCAGCAGAACTGTGGAAAATGTGAAGCTGATGCGTGCGGAGCAAATATCGACAGGCGGCTAGTTAAACGAAAACCATTGAAAGTTGTAGGTTGGATATCCGCTGTAAAGCATCGAGTATCGTTAAGCTCCATCCGTTGAATTCGGCGAGAATCCTTTATCCCGATTCGCCGGAGAAGGTGGACGTGAAGCGTAGGTACTGTTAAATAGACGGCGTGGGTGGACTAGCCGCGGCGCGATCCAACCAGCTGGAAGCGGCGATAACCACGTAGCGAGTTCGGTAGCCGAATTCGAAATTTAACCAGTGGCAATCTCGCGAAGGAGCGCCGCCATTTCTTCCAGTTCTCGATGTGGCCCGGTCACGTATTCTCGCTACATTTCCCGAAGTCTTCGTAGACTGGCTGCTCGTCCTTAAACGCGACAAGGAAAAATCGCAAGAATCTGATCGATCGATTCGCGCGAATCCTCGTCCGATCGTCCCCGTTGCTTTAGTCCTACGGATTTGACGATGATGATAGGTCTCCTCTGTTTATCTATCATATTAATGGACGATGATATTTGTGTCAGAGATGAAACTTTCTGACATGCACAAATCCTACAAAGAACATCGATACATCCATAAAGAAACAAATTTCTTGCAAAGCTCGTCATTTTCAATCGATCCAACACCTCCACAATACACATCGAATTACAATACCAAAGACGAATATCCGTCTACAATCGCGTCTGTTGGTCGCACTTTGATCTCGTCGACGATTTACGATTTAGAAATTCGGCATCTGCCGACGAGAATCGGATAAAACGAGCGTGAAGGGGGAAAACGACGTTGCAGCTGGGAAATGAACAAAACCGTGCATCGGTACTAGCAGAAGCGACTAGAAAAATGCGTCACGGTCGGGTTTTCCGTGAAAAGCAGGAAGGAACGATCCTTGGTACGGTAAATTCGTGAGCGATTCTGCGATTTTACGGTCAGGATTCGTCACTGCGTGACCGGTCGGGGAGGAGTCGGACACGGGGCGCGAATTTTCAATACGATTAACTCCCTCCTCTCGTTTCTCTCTCTGCCTTTCCATTCGCGGAGGACAATGCCGGACCCGTATTATGCACGCTCTTTTCGGCGTTACGTTGCGACGCGAGAACCAGGCCAGTCCTTCCTCTTTCGCCTCGAAATCTCTCGCTACGATCTTCCACGATGGATCGACTACCTGCTGTGCTCGAGGTGCCGAACCGGTGAGGGCGTTAAGGTGCGTCCGACAGACCCGTACATAACTTCCGAGGAGCCCTTCTTCGCTGCTTCGTAAGCAAAAATTCACATATTCCATCTTACTCGTCGCATAGTAAACGAAATTAAAGATTTTGGTTGGTTAACGTATTCGAGGCTAACGTATTCTGACAAGACTGTCTCCGGTAGTCGAGTTGTTTCGTACACATGGTCCCGTGGGTGTTCAGCTACTGGAAAAATATCACTCAATATCTGAGTTATTATTTTCGAACGAATCGAGACTTTGGGAAATCTTGTTCGACGATTGAAGTTTCAATATGCTGACGAAATTTCAGGATGTAATTCTTATCAAAGAATTTCTATCATATATTGAATTGAATTCTCTATTCACGAAACCGTAGAGTGGCACGACCTCGGAGGAACTTTTGTTCGAACGCAAGCAATTTCTCGAATATTCGCCGATATCGAGAATTCCCCTTCTTCTTTGAAGAAGTCGCGATGATCCGAGGTTGCTGAAAGTGTCTCGAAGTGGTGAACCTAAATTACGAAGTTCGCAAAGTCATTGGGTACGGCGTCTTTCGCCTAAAGACACCGCGAATAACCTTCCACGATAACCAGCAGAGTTGATAGAACGATGGAAAAGAAGGAAATTGGTAAATATGAAGACAGATTGCTCGTTCCCCCATAAAGTACAGCCCTGTCGACGAACCGAGGTCTTCCGTAGCGGTGAGAGTGGCAAGTCACCGCCTTTAAAGGGCTGAAAGACGATAGAATGGGAACGTCGATAAAGGGCCGTGAACGCGGACAATCCCTGATCGTCTCGATGATCCCTTTTCGAAAGGGCTACGTGTTTTTTGCCCATAATTGGCGACGATATTCTTCCTATTCTTCTTCTGCCACCAATCTTCTCAACGAAAACGTTTAACAACTTCAACCACGGGAAGCAATAACGACGATTAACGACAATGGCGTGCGTCTGAAACAAGGAGCGGGAAGCTGGATCGTCTCCGAATGAAAATACGTTTTCGTTGAAGGAGAGAAGAGAGCACGGCCCGTGAAGATCCTTTGTCGCCAGGAAGAGTCGTCGCATCCACCGGCTTCGCTGGCGTGTTATGAATCTCGAGCCGCTTCCGCGCTCGAAAACATTCTGAAATTTTAATTAACATCGTCGCTCTAGCGTGCTCGTCGTGATCCCGGCCTCATTGTTGTCTATACAATGAACGCATCGAAGATCCACCGACCTGTATCGAGAAGCTGATTCTAAAGACACGGAGGGCTGGACGCTGCTTCCTCGCGAATGCTCCCCTGGAATCCCAGTCCTTTGACATGCACCACCACGGAATTCGATAAACTTTCCGCTTCCGCGTATACGTGGAATTCTTGCAAGCCGCAAAATTTACACATTTCTACGTTTCTAGAAAATAAACGCGAACGTAACAAACGAAACGCATGGTTTACTCTTCTCTGTTCCAAAAATAGGGGCCAGTATAAACAACTCCTTCATAAGCATAACAAGCCAAAATTAGTTCGGTCATACAAGCTTCAACGTCCGGCAATATAATTTTGCGCTTTGCACAGAATAATCAAACTTACGTAATAAGAACGAGAAAATATCGCGTACTTTAGATCCAGCAAGAAAAGATATGAAAATCGAGAATATGGTTCGAAGAACTGTGACAAAAACGGACAAGACGCCGTTTTTGCCACAGTCGAATCCGTAAAAGACGCCTCGTTCCCATCGCTAGAGCGATCCTTATTCGCGATCACTTATGCATGTATGCAACTGTAATGCATACATACATATATGCAGCAGGTCTCGATGTACATTACACATACGGGAGCCATCCCTACCGTGCGAATTCTCGCAGGTGTCGGTGGGCCGTGGGCCACGTAGGTGGACCGATAGCATCGCGACTCTCGCGGTTCCCGGAATGGCCTCCCGCGAGCCTCTTGAGGAAGAAACGTTTGATTCCGAGCGCGATCCACCAACGCCACGTGGTAAATCGTCTTCACGGGAAACCACGCGAGGCGTTATCGCTCGCTTACACCGCTCGTAGCGAGTCCAGCTGCCGACCCGAGTCCCTTCGCCTCGAACAAATTGGAACGTCCGTTCGCGTATCGCGACGAGATGCAGCATGAAAATCACGCTAATTTTCAGGGCCAGCCTCGTGTGCCTCGTTACATCACCGCGGGACGCCTGGCCCCAAGCCATTCAGAGGCAGTCAAGGTGTGGTCGTGGGGATTCTTCCGGCCCCCGGCTTCGTTCTTGATTTCTTATCGTGTTTGTTGGGTAACTGGGTTGTGCGGCAGTAGAAAAGGGCCTGGGTGATGTATGGAGGATGTTACGAGTCAACGCGAACAATGTTGGTAGCTTCTTTGGTAGTTAAACTGGAGATGCATCGGTGATCGAGTTTCACGTGTATACTCCCTCCAATTGTTTGATGTTGTAGGAGAAAGTGCGTGGTTATCGTACGATCGATGGTACTTTGGTACTTTTTTAATCGACACCTGCTACAAATTTTGAGAATTTTGCGAATGATATCTTTCTGTGATTGCTTTTTATAATCGAAGAAAAACCGCGTTATCTCCCTCGTCTTAAAATTCGTCAAAAGAAGTCAACCTTCGGTTTGCGATCGTATCACGATTGCAGTTCAACAAGATTCGTTAATCACTAACTTTCTTGGCCGATTCGATGTGGTGAATAAATGGAAGTCTACAGATACGAATGTTTACGGCGACGAATAATGCGCAAACATGGTCAACGGTTTGCGAAACAGAAAGCCAGGTGGCCGGTCGTTCGGTAGCCTGGAGCTTCGGATGGAACATTGTCGAAATTCGAGCTCAAAGGAGAACCTGTTCGAAAGCCACTCTAATTTTCTGCGATCACCGGTCCCTTCTTCTCTCTTTTTCGATGTCCGTTGCAGCGAAACCGGCGACCGCAAGATATGAAACATTGAGATGTCCATAATCGAGCGTGGTTCAGCGAAATTGGGAGGTAAACGACGCGCAACATATGCCACGGATTCGATTGCACTGCCGCTGCCTTCAAATTGAAATCAGTCTCACGAACTCGTCATTTCGCTCACCCTCGGCTGGTGCCATTAATTTTTTGCTTGCTGCAGTACATCGCGCTCGAATTACTACTTCTTCCGCGTGCAACGGAGAAGTCTCCACTTCCGTGTTGCGAAATAACGTTTAAGTAGAGGATTGCGAGTTCTTCGAATTTTACGTCCTCCAATTTTGCGCGTTGTATTCTTCTTGTAATCCGCATAATCTTAGAAGTAGCCTATAGTTGCACAAATATATACCGCACTAAACTGAGAATTATTACATATTTAAATATTACTTGCCTTAATAATCACACCCTTGGCATGTATCAAACTTTGACAACTTGTGGATCGCGCCGTATTAAAATTCCCCTGTTTCATCATAGGGCGATGTTAAGATCAGAAAATCAAGGAAGCTCTATCTTCATGTCATGTTTCGCCTCTGTAACGTTTATTTATTTCAACACCCGGATCCCTTTTCTCAACCAAATTCAAGACCTTTCAAAAGCTTCCTCCATCTCAAGTCTCAAAGGATCTCTTTAAGATGTTCGAGAGATCGTAGAAACTGATATGTGACATCAAAGAAACGCGGTTAAACGTTGTAACACGAATGACCGTGTCACGTTCGGCGATCGGCCAAGTGGAAAAGCCAAGGAACAGATCGAACTTGGTTCGGTCGAGCGATCGAGGAGCGGATCTAGGCTCGGCCTGAACGCGTATTTCGCAAATCCCGGCATTGTGGCCCGGTTAAAAACGGTCGAGCAACGACACGCCGGTCCCCCCCGACCGATCATGGTGACACAATGCACGAGAATCGGTCGGACCTGTTTACATAACCTGGCATCTGTCACAACTGTTTATGCCGGCAAAGCTAGATTCGTTTCTAAGGCAGCCTTAAGCTCTCGTCTGGTCTTTGTAATGCGACAATCGCACAATGTCCCCGCGCTTCAGTCACGCTCGAGTGGCTCGGATCAGCAAACACGTATCCTCGTTTGTTCCTCCGCGACCCACGAGATTGTCGGGAACACTCTTTGGTTTTCGTGACCGTCAGGACTCGTTTCTGTGAACACGAGAACGTGAGGATGAAACTGGTATCTGTCAGCGGCACGACGATTATGGCTGTTGGTTAAAGAATAGATTAAGGTTCAACTATGATTACACTGGATGCGTCCTTCAACGAATTGAATACGTCGAAGCAACCAAATATGTATAGATTTTTACGAATGTATGCGTTTTTCTGTGTTTGAACGTTTGAACGACAATTCGTCAGCATCCACTGTAAACGTAGCGATATAAAGATCGGGAAGATCGTTTTGAAAAAAGAGCAACTTACCTTTGGACGATTAGCCAAAGTACATACGGTATGAAGTATCTTGTAATTAGTAATTGTAATTGTATGTATCGTGGTAATTAGTTAAATTGCCTGTATCTTGAAAGATTCGAAAATAGGATGACGTTACTGAAAAAACATTTGAGACTTGATCGAGGCTGTGGTTACAGTGGACGCTGACGAATCGCCGTGGATAACATTTATAAGAATCTATATACATATTTCATTGCTCAGATATATTTGTCAAAACGACAGTTCGTCATAAAACGCGTCCGCTATAATTCTATATGTCACAAGAAGTTGAAAGGAAATATCTACATAGTCACTCGAGTTTGTCCTGCTTGTCGACTAACGGTGAACCGTAGCAACAAGCTAGCGAGAAAATCGTGCTCCATCGGTGGTCGTCTTGATTCACGATTCGCTTGCAAAAGTAAATGGCAGACAGGGGACGTATTGCGATTGAAATTACAAGCTCGCCAGTCCCATATATCGCGTCGATGGAAAGACATGCTACATCTATACGGCCTTCATTATAGCGCAGCAACGTGGAAATTACGCGGATGTCCTCGATGGAAAGAAACGCTAGGAACAATATGCGAGCAATAAACAGGCTGCCACGATATTTACACCGATCGCGAGATCGTTGTCTTGGAAATTGCTCCAATGTTCTCCTTCTAGCTCGCGAATTGAGCGCATGCAAGTACATTTTCAAACACTGTTCTATCGTAACCGATAAAAATTGCTGCTTCGTTCGATCGATATATCACTGTAGGTTTACTTTAGATTTTCGTGCAGCGCGTAAATCTATCAAGGAAAGGGAGCAGATTATAGACGATTCGTTTTACTCCTTCCTTGGTTAGCGGTACGGTAAACAGCGCCTTCTTCCCGACGATTACTCAACCCAGACCCCATAGCAACAAATCAACTACTCCTGCCTCGAGATCCATCTGAAATTCACATCGTACATGCTGCGTGATCGGTACTTGGTCCAGCAGAAGTATCGCGAGTTACGCGTTTCCGGGAGCCACAAGTTTTACCACTCAATTCCGGGAAGAGCTCGAAACCGCTACGCCCACCGTCTCTCCATCGACTCGATCAATTTTCATGATCCACCGTGTCTTAGTTTGCGAGTATAAGTTTGGCCAGGAACGCATAACTTCCGCTAACTTGCAATACCTGAAACCACGATAGTTCTGAAACGAGTCACGGACTCGCTGGAAATGCAAGTTGGTCGGTCACCATGGACGACTGCATTAGTGGTTGCTTCTCTCCGCCGGAAGCGGCGCCATCTTCCCTTACGCGTAGTTTTACGCCAGTTCCCATGACGAGCGTAAATTCAAATAAGGAAGAACTAACAAGCCGGCTTATTACGCCGAATATATCCCACCGGCTAATAACAGCCAACCGACTGCTCCTTTTTTCATAATCGCGAAACCCCGTGCGGAAACTTCGTGCGCGGCTCCTGCGTCGGGCGAACACCGACCACCATTTGCAAGGGTAATTGCAATAGGATAAACGAGGCTGGCCCGCGTTATTGGATTGCGTCGAATCCACCGGCGCACCGAATTGCCCGGTGACGACCGATTCGCGATGCTACGAGGAAATAATATCGTCGGTTCAGTGCGATCATTCGTTAAGGAGGGGAAACCGTATCGGCGAGATTATCCCGGTGATTCGCATTTGCTGTGTGCACGATGGTTTGATCATCAGTTTGGCAAAGCTAAATAGTTGTGCGGTTCGCGGAGATCCGAAGGGGTTGCGGCGAGTTATTGTCTGGATTTTAATTAGATTTTTCGCCGCGGTGAAGAAATAATTGGAAAGAGCAAATGGGTAAAGTGTAGAGGCTAAATTTGCTTTCAGGTCTCTTTGCAATTGGAGAGACATTTTAGTCTTTGTTCTGCCGAAGTTAACCTCGTCATTGCCATCTAATTATTAAAGACTAAAGTACATAGGGGAATTGCGAGCACTTGCCTCTGGAAGCACAGCGTAATTTTTTTCGTGAAGTAAATATACGATAAAATGGAGTTTGATTGAAATATACATGTACTGTAGACGAAATATTTTCATCGTGCAAAAAGAAAATTCCTGTACTCCCACGAGACGTGTAAATACCAATATGAAGGCGACAGAGGCTTGACGAGGACCATTGCAGCCATGGTGGCGCGTCGTTTCGAATATTATTCTTCCAGTCAAGGAGACTTATTTTTCTCTCTGCCTCACGGCGCCCTTCTGCTCTTGAGAAGGCCCTTAGAAATAGCGATGGCACGATAGAAACAAGAAGAGAACACCGTCGTGTCTTATCGAGACGGATAGGCTTGTTTATCTTTCTGGATGAACATCTTTGGAGCTTTTCCTCGTTGAAGGGGGAGACGAAGACATTCTTGGATGGTTTAGCTCCATAGTTATGATGACTGTAAATTGAAGAGGTTTTATTAAGCCCTTGGTATCCTCTTTATACGTAAACCTTATATTAATCTCTGTAGAATCTCATAGAGACCAACGTTAATAAAACACAATATCTTACGAAGCTTCAACAATTTCACGATATTAAAAACTACCCTCTGATTAAAACAAAACAACCCCCGCGATAGAAGTTCATAAAGTGCAATCGCGTCACAGAGCAGCACGGTCTCAAAATCGCTTCAAAGAACCCGCTTGCCTTTTTCCAACAACCGCCAGGCGTGCGAAAAACAGAGACATCGACGATATCGAATCAAAGTACGCGTCGCAAAATTCGAAAACATTTTTCCACAACGGTGATTCACACAAAACCGGCTTTTTTTTAAACAGAGAAAGAGCTGAGGAAAAGAAATATAATTGAACTCTGTGTCGTGTCCAGCAGGGTCAAAGGGTAGAGGCGCATCTGCCACCCACGCCCCCGACCAGCGAGATAGATCTTGCTAATTCAGCTGCACTCAGTGGCCGGTATATACCCGCTGGCGTATACCGCACTCTTTGACGCTCGAGGCACACCTACCGTCCAGTCCCTACATAATTTACGGAGATCAAAAAACGCGAAAAAGTTAATCAGCCGGCTTCAGCTACACACCTTCGACCTTTTATTCAAACTTTTCTCAACCTGCAAACCGTGCTTCGCCTTCCGGTTCGCCATACCTTCGACTTTTTGGCGTTCTTCGTCCTTCTTTCGATCAGATAGTCTTTTTCTTGGTTGAACGTTGTTTCCGAATACATCAAACTTGTGATTTTTTCTTTATAAGTGATACGATAGTTTTGAACGAAAATTTGAAGGTACAAGTTTTACGACGCGAAAATCATAACTTTAAAAGTTACGCGTAACACGTGTAAACTTACGTGCATTGTCACGAACCAGATTTAGGTATAATTAATGTTATTTAAACTGGCAGAATTGGTTCCTATTCTTCTAAAGCTGTTATACGATTGAAGAATAGGCCACATGTTCGGCGTTAGGTCCCATAACCAAGTTCAACTTTCTCTTTTTTCGCTCCGCGATTCACTTTCGCTTTCTATCTGTGGAAGCCTGGCCTCTCCCTATTAGCAGCCTGGAGCCCTGGTGTTATTTATCGAAGCAGCGTCGGGACGTCTAATTAACAAGCTGCACGGAGTCTGTCGTGAGATTAGGATTTACAGCGGCGCGATCCTGACTCGACTCGGGGACCGCTGATCGCTCCGTGTCGACAAGATTGCGTGTTCTCGCGTCGTTCGATCCTCCTTTCGTTTGACAGAGGGTCGAGGATGGATTGACGGAATGGAAACGGCCGATGGTGGGCACAAGTGACTTTCTGCCGATCGAAATGGCTCGCAATTCGGCAATATAAATGTACGTCGAGCATCGGGTTGCCTAAGGTCTCCTAGTATAAGGTGTTACCTTTGGCAAGGCTGGTTTAAATGTCGTGAAACGTGTTCTTGGGATCGTATCGGAGGTTGGAAAACAAGCTTGCAAAGAATGGCTGCGTTTCTCGTTAAGATATCATGCTTTGCATGCGGCAAACAACGACGATCGATCGCCGGTGGAGATTTGATCGGTGAAACACAGAAGAGGCGTGGACGAGAAGGGTCGCGAGTCGAAGAAGTCGAAGGTGTTTCACAATAGTTCTTACTGTGACCCGGATCGTCTTCACGCCCACGAAAATCGGCTCTTTAAATAATTTTTAATCGACGAATCTCTTTCTCTTCTTTTTACGTTCTATAAGTATGTTAGCCAGGGCAGTTAAAAAAGAAGAAATATTTGTCCAGGTAGAGTTCGCGGTCGTTAGAGCGAAATATAACGAGACAGCTGGTTCTCAGAGGGCAGTAGCTACCAGGTAAGGAAAAGTTTGAACAACCGACAAGTGGCTGTTCTCACGCAGGCGGTTTTGTTTCAGGAAATGCAGTTACCTCTCTCACCGAACAATTTTTTGCGATTATTCGAGGTACAGGATTTAGACGCTTAATAATTATGCGATTAATTACGTACAATTATCAAGGAATACAACGCATAAAGTTATAATCACTCGGAGAAAGTTCAAAGATTTCATCGTGGAAACATAATGAGCTAGAGAAATGCGATTCATCCTTATCGCAGATTTTCTTTTGTTGTAAGGATTTGTCGCAAGGAGTGTTTAAGATGTTTTCGATCCACCAACTAATATCCGTCAACAGATTCTCGTTTTGAAGATCGCATGGAGGAAAATTTCGGACAAGAGATTCAAGTCGGATTATTAGTTGGCTTTGCGGGCAACGCTTCGAGACTCGCCCTTCGGCTTAAAGACAGATCACGCACAAATAAATTTTCGTTCGCCGGAACTTCCTGTTTGCCTCGATCGAGTGAATTCTAGTTGAGAATTTGTTCGAGATTACTAGACGCGAAGGGAAATTTCGGTTACCGTAATCCATGATAGACAGAACTGTCGAGGAGCGAGAGTATTTCCCCTCGTTTTCGTTCATTCCTGCCACATAAATCTTCTAAAGCTCTCCATATCGAGAACATGTTTATGATTTCTGTTTGTTAAAATATTTTACTTCTAATGCTGCATTAATTCGCTATTAAAGGGCAAAAGTCGAGGCGAGCCACACAATCGGTTAGGAAAGTGATTCGAAAGAGAAGAAAAAGGTCGTCGGGAGTTTTCACCAACGAGAAAAGGGGACAAGAGTAGAAAAGAGAGGAGTCAGGGCCAATTATTTCCGCTCAGTTACACTAGACGTAATCCCAGTTAAACTGTTTGTCGAATCATATTGAATTACCTAGCTCAGGGCAGCGATCCTTTGTGCCAGAGGCCTGAGGGATCGCCGTCCAGATTAGATTAATTCGGCTGATTTTATTAGGACGTTTCCAGCGGCTTGATGCAGCATGCTCGATGCCAAAGCGGGGAGGACAGTCCTCCCCCACCACCCTACGGTTTCTTCTTCCTCTTATTCTCTGTGTTCGCCTTCTCGCTCGCCAGGTGCTCCCTTGCCTGGTTTGTTCTTTATCTTAAGGACACGGTGACATTCCCTTCGAGAGAAAATCTCATTTCGCTCTCCATACAGAGCCACTCTCTTTTTGCTTCTCTCTGACAGAGAGCCCATCGGTTTAAACCTCGAGAAATTAGTACCGCTTTACGGTTCCTTGAGCCTCACCAGGATCCATCCCTCGTCGTTTGGCCATCCGCATTTAATACCGACGAAAAACTCAGCTCACTGATTCCCTGTATACCAATGTATTACTGCCTATTTCCTTTTGATTGTATCGGCGAGCTGCAGGTAGGCGAAACACCCTGGAACTAGGTCTCTCTCGGGGACAGGCCTCTTTATTCCGCGTTTATCCAGCGACAAAGCATCCCCTCTTGTCGCGTTGCGTTTGGTCGCGCGCCGCTTCAACCAAACGACGAACCCTCGCTCCGTATGGAAACAAACAGACACCGGTCGATCTGTGACGAATAATTTTTACGCTAATTCCGAACCGCTTCCAATGCCATTACGGGCTACCAGATGTCTCCTAACGGAGAATTCTGTGCCCCAGGCTCCGAAACGGTAGAACCAGCCTCGTCCTTTCGTTACTCGCCCCGTAACCACCAACCGTTCGAGAGAGACGTTGCTCTGTCGGTGGCAAGTTACATTCGCGAACGGTTTATAATTGCACGGTTCGCGGCCAGTTCTTTCGCGCTTCTCCTTTTTGGCCACGTCAAACCGGTACTGGTTCGAGTTATCGCGTGGCCGCGGGCGTTCGTTCCTTTGACGATGATTTAGCGTTTCCAGCGTAGCGCACCGCTGTGGTTGTTCCATCGTACAGCCGTTTAGGGGATTTATCGAAATGGTCGATGCGTTTATGGGTTGTTCCAATTTGTGGAAAAAAGATGTCGCGAATGGGATCGACGACAGTTGGAGAGGAAACGTCGTTTCCGTCACGAACGACGACGACGATCTTCGACTGAAACGACGCGGAACCCACCCTGGAGGAGCACAATTTAGCGGCAGCAAGGTTCGTGCAGCCGCGAGGTACAAAGAGGCGGCGGGAAAACACACCGGTCCCCGCCAAATATTTTCATATTCCATTCGCGACTGCTACTTTGCTCTCCGCCTTTTTTCTCGCGGCCGATACCAAAGGGTATTGGGATTTATAAGGAATGAAAACTTCGCCAGCCCGAGAGAGCAGTAGCCAAGGAAGGAAGGAAGAGGTCGGAAGAAAGGGGGTTGGTAGGTGGAAAAGCAATTTAAATTCCGATCGTTCATAAAGCGAAAGATCTCGCTTCCTTTCCCTCTTTCTCTCTCTCTCTCTTTCTCTCTCCCTCTCTCTCTCTCTCTCTCTCTCTGACTTCCTCGTTCCTTTTCGCCACTCGCTCTGGTTTTCTTTCCTCCTTGTGCCCCACACCCTCTGCATCCCTTTCTTATTTCCAAACCGCATTCTATTGCGATTGCCGTTCTCGAAAAATGAACGCTCGCAAAGGAAACGCGTATAGAGGCATTAAACGATTGGCTGCTGTATTTGTCGTCAGCTAGGACTTCACTGGGGTGCAAGATTCGCCACTGTACGAATATTATGCGGAATGTTATGGCCTTTGTGCCAGTGTGAACCTTAAGCGTAGGTACGTTTCGATAAAAGGATCTTGGGCTTTGTAATCTCTCGCCTAACGCGAGTGTAGGGTAGAATATCCGTTAGACCTTCGTTTATGGAAATAGAAATAGGGGAATTTCTCCCTTTTGTTTCTTTGCTGTGACGACACGTGTTTTCAATCGCTCCGTTTCTTAATTTGGTTCCTCAACTCCAATTCGAATTCGCTACAACGAAAGAAAGAAAAAACCTTTACGAAGATCTGCGATATAAGTTAGAATGGTTAGAATCAAGCAATAGACATCGTTCAACCGAGGAATTGTAATCAAAAGCACTGGAAATATAATAATTATTTGAGAAATTTGATATTATTCAATCAATTCGAAGTGAAGTACGAATTTACGAATTATTTCTTCGATCAAAGTTTTAACCTTCCTGTTTCAAGAATTGCTGTCGGAGGGATGGTTCGAAGAGACACATTTATCGGTCGATAGATGCATCGCAGCGGAAAGAGGAGGTTCGAAAGCCACTTTCAGCGCCACTACTTACCGCAGTTCGGAAAGTAGCCGGCAGCTTACGCGGTCCATCCCTAGAAACCACCCCCTTTCGCGTGAATATGTAAACGGGAGAAGCAAAACGTGCACGTTCGTCTGTCTTCGTCTTACTATGTACCATGAAGAGACGAGAGAGAGAGAGAAAGCTGGTATACGGTGGGGGAATAGCGATTACGGTTATTTCTCGTGGGACACGCGCCCCCTCGTTTCCTTGCCCAAGAGCCGCTGTTGCTAATGGATCACATCTCTGAATTTCCCTGACATTACGTCCCTCATGTAAGATTTAAAGCAGAGTCCGTTTTCAGCCGTCGAGGCTACAGGCTAATCTCCACTACCACGATAACTCTCTCTTTCTCTTGCTAGTCGCTCTGTCCCACCGTTTTATTCGTCTTCCTCCGCTCGTCCCTCCGAACGATTTCCATGTAACACGCTCGAATACGCGAAAATACGCGGGTGTTTCTAGAAAATTACATCGCGGCTAGTGTAAGATAATCTACTGAGACTTGTTGATTTTAATCTCGTATGTCTTGTGTCTGTGACATTGATTCTTTTGCTCTTTAGAGAAGTAATATTAAGAATATATATCTACAAATTGCGACCATTAAACACAAGGATAGTTTCTTGACCTGTAAGCAGCTTATAGGGAAAATTTATTTATTTATAGGAAAAACGTAACCTCATCAAGTCGATACAAGTCAACTGACTACAGTCCGAAGAACAGGAAATTCGATTGGAAACACCCAGTACATGGACTGCAGCTATGTTAAATTGAATCAAATGTCAGTCGCGGTGAGTAACAGCGCGCAGGATGGTCGCGAAGGCGAATTAAAAGTGAAACTTCCACAGGAAACGATAACAGTGGGATGGAGCGGGTGGTCGGTTTCGTGAGATTGATATTCACAAACTCATGCGGCTCGTAGCAATCTCGATAATCGAATCGCGGGCTGGCATCGCGTTAACTTCCGCATCTCCCTTCCTCTCGTGTCTTAATATTTTACTCGGACAGCGAAAACAAAGGACGAGGCGGGGATTGAAGATATCAGAGGGACGGACAGAGAGCGAAACGAAGAAGAGATTTCTTCTACCAGTCGGTCTGCTGGAGCTGGCGGTACGACCGGCCGGATTTTCGCTTCTCCCTGACGATCTCCCAGGGGAGAGCGCCACCAGGACGAGTTTCTGGCACTTTGCAGCTCAGCGTCTGTTGAATATTTGATCGTGGACTTTCCAACGCGCCCCTCGTTTTCTGACTGACACTACATGCGCTCTACACGCGCATTCTCCTCATCCGCTGTACCAATAATCAAGCTTCTTTGATATTTCGAGCGTTCTCAAACTACCAAAACGGGAATAAAATGAAGCAGGGTAATTTCAGTCAAAAGGATATTTCAATCAAGCCACCCTGTAATTCGTTAAATTCGATTATGAACAATTTTTACGCGTTCTACATTCTTCCTTTGAAAGTACAATGGGTCGAAAAGATAGGAACGCATGAATAAGTTCAACTAGGTCGAGTGATGTCAGGATCAGGTTTGTTAGTTTGTCAAAGTGAAAGAGATATTCACGTCCGTAGGCTTCGATATCGTAGATATTCCTTTGAGCTTGAAGCCTTATACTACTGATCGAGGACAGTTTCATTTGTCTGGTCGGTCGATTGGAATATTAGACTCGCAAAGGGAACAGCTGTCGATGACCTGGATCGCTGTCCATTCGCTTCTCTACATATTTGACACAGTTCCCATCGCGGGAATGTTGATAGACACCCACGAAAATATGTCCGTTGCCATCGAGATCAACCTCCGATTGTCCGTTTTCATGCTCGACTATTTGCATCCATTCACGCAATATAATAATCATTTAACCCGATCGACATCGCGCCTCTACCGTTATTATTATTTATAATTGCTCCATTATCACGCTTCAAGCGGTACATCAATTCACGCGTTGTTGAAGAAACAAGAGAAAGCTATACGAAAGCTTACGAAAATAATCGAATATTTGCAAAATTGTATGAATGTGCATTTGTATCGTATGTGTATGTGTATGTGTATTTTATTTTTATTTCCGTAACTAAACGTAATATACTGTCATAAAGCCGTGTTAGGAGATTACAAAGCTGAATATTCTTCCCGACAGGGAAAGAAACACGGAAACGATCGGAAAATCACGTTTTCTTGTTCGTGCTGCGAAATTATTTAAGAAATCTCATTGGAAAACGGGTTGGCAGCTGAGTGGTTCTCGTGGAGCGGAGTCAAGAGATAAGAGTTTATCGGGCAGATAGGCCGGAAGCCAGGTGGGCGATCGGCGGCGTT
>NT_176967.1:786191-794092 GCF_000188095.3 Bombus impatiens
CGTTAGCCTGACGATCGTCGAACGCCGTTTCAATTTCACAGTCATCTCCGTCTGATCAGCTGACTTGACGGTTTTCGCGATGCGGAAATCCCGCTCCACTTTTCCCGCCTCTCAACTGGGATTAAGAAAATTGCTGCTCCCTCCCACAGGACAGAGGAAGAGAAGAGAGCGAGAGCTTGGTATTTGGTTACGTCTCGAATTCACGGCGAACTCCGCTGTGTTCGCTCGACACTCACTCCGTTCTTGTTTTATTCGACGCCAAAGCATCCTCGCGCTTGGACGAAAATTGAGCTGTCTCTGTCGTCGAACAGCAGACGCTGCTAATTCCGCAGACAAACAAAGAAGCTCGTTCCGAATTACGGAAACTGCGAAAGCGATTACAAAAATGAAAGGAGTATCGATTGGTGTGGATGTTGACTCCGGAGCGAATTCTCGAACGGACGATTTCGAGGATCTTTCACGAGAAGACGAATGGATCGAGAAGGAGCAAGGAAGTATTTTAGGTAGTTTGGTTTAATTGGCGCGGTAAATTATGGGAATGGATGGCACAAATATATTTCGTTCTCACCTGTTCTATTTAAGATCGAATCGAATCGGTAAATAACCGTAAAACAATTTCCTCCTTCTTTTTAATAGTTCATGAAACATCCTATAAAATCGCAGATCTCGAAAGCCTTTGCTGCGATAATGGAAGATAGAGGGAAGGAAACGTAAAATACAAACTCTACGTACATTTTCCAGATGAGCACTCGCATATGGACACAGTGATGGAAATAAACAACATTATTTACTAGAAATATACATTCACCAAGGTCCAACGTCGTTTCTGCACGAGAAGACGCTTGAAGAGAACCGGAGGAGCGCTGCAGAAGAGATTAACCAGAGGTAAGACGGATATATATAGAGAAAGAGAGAGAGAGAGAGAGAGAGAGAGAGAGAAGGAAGAAATCATTTCTGGGGTGTTAATGAGGCCCGTTGTCGCGTGTCTGCGTATTGTCGGATCACGACTACTTGCGGTTCATTCGCGCGGCTGCTTCTCTCGCTGAGGTCTGCCAAGTAGATGAGCATATATGCGATCCGCCGTGCCCTTCCGCCCCACTGCCCAAACATTCGCGAGACCACTTTGTAACCGTCTCGCGTACAAAGTTCTAGGCGATCGACCTATTCATCGTGCTTTTAACCTCGGAATGTTTTCCCCGAGGACTAAGCGTATGGTCCCCCATGGCTGCCTTTTTTGCGAATCCCTTTCATCGATGATCCTCGATGGACGTGAAGGAAAATTGAGGAACCAGAGATGGCCAGATTTTCGAGTCCGCTATCGTTTTAACGGAAAGGGTCTCGCCTTTGTCGGCTGTTGATCGATGCGTCGGCGTTGATGTATTATAGTTCGTGGAAGGAACCAGATAAGTCTCTTGGTACCGAGGTATACTTGTTGAAAAGTATAGCGTATAGTGGGACAAAGCGCAGGGCGGGGAAGATAGCACGCTTAGGTGTCTGGAGTCCGAGAGTTCACGTACGAGGACGCAATCCTTCGGTCGAAGAACAATATCAATTCGCCATCAACTAGGAAACTCCAAACAACAGTGTTGGAAATCTGGAAACCGCCAGGGGCCGTCTCCAGAAACAAAGACGCCGTTCGCTTCGACTCGGCGAGCAATGGCCGTGTGGTTGGCTACAGAGGGTAAACGGTCTCGCATACGAGTCCCGGGGTGGGAAAAGTTCTTCTGGAAAGAGCGCGGTGCCCCCATACTGATCGATAATAAAGCCTTTTCGATTCGATAGGAAACTTTTTTCATCTAGCCGCTGGCTAGCTTCTGTTGTCAGGGTTGGTTCGCTGGCCTCCAATGACCAACCCCTGCTTTCTCTTTCTCTCTCTCTCTCTCTCTCTCCCCTCTTTCTTTCTCTTTGTAGCCATTATTCGGTGGTATCGACGAACGTAAGTGTTGACAGATAAGCGAAGAAGGAGGCTGCGAAACCAGCGTCGCCGACAAACGGAACCAGCGGTGAAAGGAAAACGCCGAACTCCGGTAGCGTTTTAATCAATCTCCTTCTCGCGCATGTTCTCCATCCTCCAGTCCGGCTCTACCCCTTCTTCCGGCGCGTTTATCGTTCCTGACGCTTTCTACGACCCCACTCCAACCCGCTACCGACCGCATCCCACGATTTTCGTATCCGATTTGGGGTCCAAGCGAATCTAGCAAACGTGCCCCTCTGTGCGATACCAGTGGCCGATTCGGGAGTTGGTAGTGGGATGAGGACAGGATGGTATCTTTCTGAGAACCTCGTCGACTCGTAGTTTGTATAGTTTCATTGATCTTGATACGACGGAGCAGCTGGTCGAGAATGGATCTGATACGCTGCAAGTGCATCTCGCGTCGAATTGAACGGAGGACGAATTGATGGTAAAGTCGCAACTTTCCACACGAGTAGTTGAAAATTTGGTCAAACTATTTAAAGTAAAGGTGAAAGACGGCTCGGAAAAGGAGCGAAGGTTGAATGGAGTGGGATTACTGTTTAACTGTGACGAAACCTTTTACAAGTATTTTAGGATTTGCCACGGTCCAGTTACAAACTGCCTCCGCTTTATTTAACGATGTCTTTCATGAATGTTAAATAGATAGTTCCGACAGAACTGGAACACGAATGAGAGAAAAGAAGATAGTAGACAGGTTGGGCCGACGAGGAGTAAAATGCTAGGCTTTCGCAACAAATAATGGGCCCATGTGTCCGGGATAGACAGAAAAGCGGAGAAAAGAAACTGGTAAATATTCTGCTCCTTTCTTGGAGGGACGCGGCCACTCCATATTCGCAGTCTTGATCGATCACCATCGAAAAGAAAGAAAGCAATTCGGCTTAGGAAGCGATAAAAGAAAGCTGTCATAGCCGCAGTAATTTTTCAGCGTGAACCAACGTGTCTGGCGGTCAGCCAGATCTCGTCTCTGCTGTTAGTTGGCCATCTCTTTCCGACCAAATTTAATTTCCACCGGCGATTTCAACCCCGTGTCTTAGGGGAATCGTCAAAGCTGCTCCAGTTTGTTCTAAAAAAAAGAAAAGAAAAAAAGAACTTTATTTTACAAAACGTGTTCTCGTTCGTTAATATCCGTCGAGAATTGCTTATTAAACTAGAATGTTTGAAGCACGTGACGTTTGATCAATACTCGACGATAAGAGGATTAAGGAACACGTAGTTTTCTTGCTTCTCCAGGAGATAGTTACTCGTTTGTTTCTTCTAAATGGAGCAATTTGCTTGTAGCGTAGCGTGTTCCTCACCATCATCATCACGAACTTCTTGTTTCTCGCAAGCTCCACGTCTAATGACTAATTATGGGACAAAACATATAGCGCACCGCCTCCGTTTCTTCTTCCTTGCCATCCTGCGAGACTCGCCCTTCTTTTCACGACTCGACCCGTTAACTCATTACCGTTTATATTCACCAACTCGAACATACTCGAAGATTTCCCAAGCTATGCAAAGATTCGAGCCAATATCTCTTCGGAAAAAGATTCTATCAGATGATAATTTTAAAAGCGAATAGAATCGAATGAATTGCCGGCTTTGATGACGATAACTTTATCAATCGCTCGTCGACGACGACTGAAGCAACGTCGAGCTGTCTCACGCGAGGATGTCAGACCTTTTTAACGGGACGCGCATGGCGAACTTCTTAAAAGCAATTAATTCAATCCCACGGGGGTGGAACGTTGCTGACTAATTCGAGACAACTCCGGCCTGCTTACGAAACGGTAACGAAGTTACGATTCCCCGGAAGTTAGACGCGCCACGCGAACTCTCCTCGTAACCGGCTACGAGGCTAACTATAACTTCGAACGTCCGTCGGGAAAACGACGCCGGCCGGGAAAAATCTTTCGGTAACTTGACGTCTCTAACCGACGACACGTTCTTTATCATCGAGCAAACGATCGAGCTTTACGATCGAACTTCTTATCTGGGCTGCACATTTAGCATGTAAATTTTGCTTATGGCGAATTATTTGTATACCGATGGGTGTGATTAAAATACAGATTCTCTCGCAAAGAAACTCACGCCAATTACACTATAACACTATTCTAGCCAAAATTAATTTCTTCGCCCGTAACTACAAACAACGCAATTTACTGTACATTCGAGTACAAAAACGAATAACCAGCTGCGGAGATACGATCGCAAGTAAACTTCAATCCCATCCCCCATTCCAGCCACGTTACACCACGAGATATCATCGTCTGGCGTCCCTATCTCGGACAAACACCTCAGGTCCTAGTAGCTCGATAACTGTTTTCCATCTGTCGAACGTATCCGAGGAATAGATTCATCTTTGAAAGCGTTCGGCCGGTTTATCGGTGTTTCGAGCCGAAGAAAACCGATTGGTCGCACGAGATAAGGCGATGGCTGTACACGATGGAATGAAAACGGTACACGGAACGAAGCGCGTTGAAAACGCAGACAGTATCGCAGGTCGAGATCGGACACACTCGTGTCCACGGCTGAGACCGCAAGTCTCACTGATACATGAAATCAGACGGACACGTGGTCTTCGGCTTCCATTTTCTCCGACGCGTTCGCACCTTTCCCTTCGCGATGCTCTTCGTCTTCTATCTCGATAAGCGATCTAAATTATCGCCTGCTCTTGGGTGTCTCGTGCTGCCTGCCATTATTCTTTCTGCCGTTTTAAGTGGTTTTTTTCGAATTCCCATGGTGCGATATATGATTCGGACGTGACGAATAATTTTTGGTAATTGTACGAGCGTCGTCGGTTCTCGGGCCATTCCCACTTTTGGTCAGCAAGAAAGTATCCTCTCACGTGTCTTGTAAGGTACAGCGAACGTGTCGTATCTCTCGATCTGCCAAGTCGGCTGTTCGTGTAAGAGGTATTAATTCGTTGGCACGTAATTCATTCTGAGACGCCCGGATCTCCGGGACGCACAAATGCGATTCATCGTTGTTCTTTAATTTTCCTCTTCTTTTTATACTCTTGCGTGACCACATAGTTGCTCCGTGACGACACGGTAATTCCAACTACTGTTTGGATGACGCCGTTATAGCGATGTTGATAATATGGAAATTGTATTATATTTTGAATTTTATTTAAACCTATAAAATGCACGAATGTGGCTTATCGTGTTTTTCACTTATGGTCTTCGATTAATTAGTATAAATAGTCGTACAAATGTTATAATAAATACAACGGTGTACCAGTACTTTTTGTCGCCATTGTACGTCTCATGAAATGCACATCAAAAATAGATCTAGCGCCATTTCGAACTCCAACAACCCTCTCGCTCCGCGCAAGTCGTGATTCCAACGAGGCAAGAGATCCGAGAAATGATCGTAGTAAATCGCGCGCTGTTACCCGTCCCTAATTGCTCATTCCCCCATGCGTTTCGGTAACTTTGGTTCGTGGTTCGAGGGGGCGGACAGAGATCGCGGCTTTGTCGCGGCCCGGCTGCGTGTTTATTAATGACGCGCGAGAAATCGCTGCATTTGGCGCGGCTATTACTCATCGGGAGACTTCTCTCGTAGAAAGACGGTGGATGGGGAAATAAGAGATTGAAGCAGAGAGCAACGAAGAGTATACGCTGGTGGAAATCGCGGATGCGTAATTTCCAGCCGTATTTGCCATCGTTGTTATTAGAGGGCCAGTGGGAACACAGAAAGCTTCCGGTTTCCGGCATGATGAATGGCAAAACGCTTTTGCCTCGGTTGGGCGTTTGCGTTTAAAACACCGACACCCGTGGGAGTTTTCTTCGAGTCATCGTGACGTCGATTTGGGTCTTCGTGGTAACGTTTCCACGGTGAAACTTGAGAGCTAGTCGTTTGGAGTAGACGAGGATTTCACGCGCCGGCCATGAATGGGTGGTTTCTTTTCGAGAGCTGCGAATAACAGTTTACCGGCTCCGCGGTCGAACATCGGTGCCAACTTTCGCGCGGAATGAGTTTGCATCGTAACTGTGTGTGGGGTACGATGTTTTATCTCGTGACGGCCGTGCCACGATGCGCGCGCGTTGTTACGCGTAAATCAAATTTCGCGGGACTCGCTGGCTGGCCAGGAGAACGTCCTTCGCATTGGGAATCGATATTTCACTTCACTGGCCATTTTGCACCGCGATGGGTAGAATTGCAAATGCGAGCTTGCTGCAAGAAGAACTCGAATTTGAGAATTCGGCTTGCATGCATCGATCCGATGTGTATTCCACCGTGCTTCGGGACGATCGCGCGAAGTCGACTATCTAAATGTCGATCGCTCCCATGTTTCGTATAATGCACTGCGCTCCATCGTGGAGTCTTGGACCACCTACTGCACTGAAATCTTCTCTAGCAAATGGATTTATTTTATTTCCTATGTTTCTCCTCCTTTTAATAAAGTTATAGTTTTTTTTTCGCGAGTGTTATCGATTAATTGTTGTTTTTCACTGTCTCTTGAGTTTCCTTATTTATACACAATCCCGTATATATTTTACAGTACTCGCGATACCTTTATTAAAGCACTCGTGATGCTGAGGGAGTTTTATATAATGTCACATATAGCAATCGTTTCGAAGAAAATTGCTCTCGATCGACATCGATCCCAGAGATCAGTTAACTCCAACGGTGGCTGCTATATTTCAAGGAAGAAGACCGGGCTGACTATCGTGGATTTAGCGATCGAGAGATCGCAGCGTCAATTAACCGGTCGGTGTCTCCGTATCAAACGAGCGACGCCGGCTTAACAAGGTTTTTCGTCGGAGTCGGTGTTCCATGTGGATGGAAGACCCACTAGGCTGATTTAAATAAACCATTACCGGGTGGTATCTTTCATCGGCTGGCCCACACCTCCGGTCGCTTTCTGACACTCGTTCCTCCTCGACTCCGGTATGAACGAGAATAAGAATACGTCGAGGAACGGGCACGACGAAGAAAGGAGAGAAAGAAGATCGAGAAGGGAGGAAAAAAAAGAGGTAGAAAAAAAGGAGCAGGCGGAAAGCAGCTCTGAAAAAGAAGAAGAGTGAAAAAAGGAAAAAGAAAGGAAATAAAGAAAAGAAATAAAGAAAAAAGGATGCAAGCAGCACCTGCAGCAGAAGCAGCATCCTTGAAAGTAGCTCGCAACGGGCTGCCAACTGCTACATAAACGCTAACGACTGATCGGCACAACCTGATAGACCCTGTTAGCCAAACGCCATGCTCCTTATAGAAAACGAATATGTTCGCGGTTCGGCCCTGTTAGCCATTCGACCAGCCATACTCTTCTGATATCTGTGTTCGTCCCGCTGCCGTGCCACCGACTTCGGTTATATAGCCTGGTACACACGTCGTGTAGCGCTGGATATTCATCTCCCATAGCCTTTGTTCCGAGAGCATTGTTCGTGATGTACCCACACAGGGAATTTCGCTAGAACCGTTCAGACCGCGATAGGCCTCGCCTGTCAATTTAGAGAACGTTTTATGGAACACGCGCGACGCGGCCTTGTAGCCTGGACCATCCACCGCGATCGATTCTACAGAGTTTGGTCTATGAAACACGCAGATCGTAGTACCGTTCTTGGGAAATCTTGAAGCTCGTGAAAGACGAAGTATCGTCTCGTCCTTTTCGGATATATGTCTACGAATTTTATCGATACATGCCTCGATCATAGTTGATTCTTTTTTCCTTTTACGTAAATGCTAATACTTACGAACGAACGAAGGCGCAAATAATTAGTCGAAAGACGATCTCTATCGTACCGCCAACCTCAGACCACCTCGATAAACCCAGAGAATCACTTGAAACACACCTTGACGATCGCCACTCCTATCGAACCCCCGCCCATTTCTCCAAAAGAACATTCCACGGGCGTGCAAACTCGTCGACGTCATCGAGACCCTCGAAGGAGCGACGAAACGAAGGAACGAGACGAAACGAAGAGAAAGAGCCGGCGAAGACGAG
>NT_176967.1:794099-794273 GCF_000188095.3 Bombus impatiens
GCGAAGACGAGCCTCGGAGCTGGTCCCGGGGCTCGAACGAAGATTACCATTCAATGGATGATCCATCAGGCCCCGGGGCCGTCACTAAATCACGTTGCGCGCAACAACACGCCCGATCCGCGCATCCGGCGCGCTTATAATATACGCGTCTGCTCGCGAGCGCGTACACGCGTG
>NT_176967.1:794790-797007 GCF_000188095.3 Bombus impatiens
ACGCGCGGTACGCGCACATTGCACGCCTTCGAATCCCTGAGAAAAGAGAGCGCGGCTCACGCACACGCGAAATTTATACGCGCTGTCCGGTTACGCCCAAAGTTTGTTCAGTGACGCGTCCCTCTCGGTCCGACTACTGACAGATCTGGCTTATTTATACGTCGGGACGCCCTCGTCGTCGTCGTTTCGTCAGTGTCGCGGTCGGATTCGACGGTTGTTACAATGATACAAACGCGTGAAACACGCTGTTACGTGGGTATAGTATCTGAGTTGGGGTCCTGATGTTGGGGTTCTTGGAATTTGTGATTCTTTTTATAGGGTACGATACTTTACGATGAATAGCATTCGAGAATACTTTCTTTAAGGTGTGCAGATTGTTTGCTTTAAAACCTGTGTCTTTATAAAGTTCATGCATGTTGCACAGTTTCCTGGGCGTCTGTTGACTCTGGTCGATTAAAAAATAGACCACGAATGTTTTGTGCCACGAAACGAAGTTTAACCAAATGTAATGTTGCAGATGGTGCGAACCAGAGAATTATTTAGAAAAAAGGATTACATACAATAGCCGGTTTTCGGGGAATATTGTTACAATAGTATGTTTGCTACATTGGGAATTGCAGAATTTATAGTGAAATATCCTATTCGTCGTTAAATTCAATTTAATACAATGATGGAGGAGTTCAGGCATAAAGGCTAATATTAGAAGATATCACGTCATGTCAGAAGATCGAGATAGTTAGAAATCTTCGAAGGCAATTCGGAGATAGTGCCGAAACGAATTCGTTAGAGATTTATTTGTTTACCGAGGATGTCGTGTTGGAGCTGCTGGAGGCGGTTTCCACGGGCTCGCGCGAGTCTGCCCCGCGATATCTATAAATATTGGATGTGTCCGGGGACGCGGTTTGTAATTATGGGAATAGATCGCCCCGAGTGACGCAGCTGGCCGTAAGTCAATGGCAAAACGCGCCGGAGGCGGAATCGAATTTGAAATTTCGGGAGGCGTGGAGCTTCTCTCGAGGACCCCGAAATTTTCACTAGCCCCGCGGACAACGAATTGCCGCTGTCTCGACACACTGGGGCGGGTTCTCGTCTCGCTCTTGGTCAACGCCGATAATTAATACTTCTGATCAATTCTGGAGTTACGATTTCGAATCATCCGTCGAAAAGCAATTATCATACAGTTCTTTTGATCATCGATATCGCTATCAACGAATCTCTATATTATAGCATCGACAATATTTTAAGCTTAGCTTCCTTTAACCCTTTCGGTATGTAAAATACCTGGATTTGATTAATCGCTATATAAATGCTATAACGAATATGTACGTGCGATGTGTCAATACTTTTTGTAGCCACTGTACGGTATAGGTCAGCAATTAGGTAGAATCAAATGTCGATGAATTATTGAAAAACACGAAGAAAACACGTTATCGAACAAAACTCACGCATGTACGTCGATAAGCGCAGCAGAACCGATAGGGAGGCAGGCGTAATTAATATATGACCGTGCGTCGAGCGAGAGGCCGCGAGCGCAACGCACACGCCCACCGCATCCGGCATACAATGCGTATAAATCGTCATGAATTTTGAGAGGGCTGCAATTTCGTATTGAATCGCATTCGTACCGGGTCTGCCCATCCTCTCCGTTTGCCATCCACGTCGCCACCTTTCCCATCTCCCGTTCCCTCCTACTCAAATCGTCCTCGAGAGGGAACCGTATTCCCTCTGATTGCAGGTTCCAGTGACTTAACCCTTGGACGAATCGCGATCCACACGTGTGCGCTATCTCGACAGGCCGAGAAACTGATCTGCGATTATTACCAACTATGTTCGCGTCATCGATGGCCGCGTTCTTCGGCTGGTTTCGAGGGAACCATAATGACCGCCTTAATTGCGACGTTTATAGCCCCACAGCCAAGATTGATGCGCGTCTGCCGCTGCAAGCTTCTGGCGATTTCAAGCTTGATAGGAACGCTCGCGTGAAATTTAGGATCTCAGAGAAAATCTTAGATCTTGAAAATTTGCGGATCGAAGATTTAAAAGCTTGTAAACTTGAAAACTTGAATGTTTGACATTGGAATATTCAAAAATCCGTATGGACAAGATCTGCAAATTCGGAGGATTTCAAGAATATTTTTTTGACATTTTTTTACCCCTTCGTTATTTCACTTTCTATGAAAAGTTTCACAGTTACGTCATAATCATATCCGGCTCGTC
>NT_176967.1:797584-823709 GCF_000188095.3 Bombus impatiens
GCGACGGCGAGACAGACGTTAAACTGCATGCGACTTGCAAGAGCCTGGTGTTCGGTGCAAGCACGTCGTTCAATTAAAGATCGTGTAATAGCATTCCAGCCCTCCTTTTCACGTTCCTCTTCATCGAACCCCGCATAATGCGACACGACTTTTTTAATTGATGCCTTTGCGTTCCATCCGCATGTACGCATCCTCGTGTACCATGTCGCGAAACCGAGGGAACTCGATAGCGTCATCGAGACGATCTTACGTGTCGCTTTATGTCGCGTTATTAAACCACTGTACCGTAAATATCAGAATAGTCGTGCTACAAAGTACAAGCAGACGAATCTCGATATCGATAATCTTCCTTCACCTTTATACATTGCTCACACGCTAAGAACAGAGTTCTAACGATCGATAAATACTTCCAGTTCACTCTTAAGGCGGATTTCTGGCTTTCGCTCAAGCCAAGTCCATTTGAAAGAAGAACTACCGTTTTCGAAAGTGTTCCCTTTTCGTAGAAATATCGTGATTTGTCTGTAATTAAATAATACCGATAATCTGAAAATTTTGTTGCACGAATAGGAGAAATTGAACGAGTTATTCGAAACAATATGCATCGAATCTCATTCTTCCTTTTCAAAGGAGCGCACAAATATTTCGTAAGACGACGATCTCAAGAGGGTAGCGACTATTTATTCGAAGGATGGGATCCAAGACGTAGACAAGGTAGAAGCGTCGCTTTTGATGGGTAGGAAAAATGCGTCGGTGCGTCTCGACGCGGCTTTATTTCCTACGCGACCGGTGCGCCTTTGGCTTTTCACGTTCACCACCGACTCCTCACCCCTCTCGACTTCCGCTGCCATGTCGTGAAACCGCGTCGATCCGTGAATCTCGAGGCGTCCCGGCTCGAGATTTGGAAAATGACGTATCGGGGCCGCCTAAGCCGCCGGATGAGATCAGGATGATAGATGGTGTCTCCGGTTCACGTGGACGGCTTGACTACATTATACGGTTGCGTACACCTACATACAGGGTGTTTCTTTCTCATGATGGAATGATGAGAATACATGATGGAATGAAAATGGCGAGAATACACCGGATCGAAGAAGTCGAGGATTCGTGGAGTGAAATTTGATCAATTTAAATAGAAATGCAAGGTCATTGTGTTTGTTAAGCGAACATTTTTTCGATCTATGTACATTCGATGTATGTCGATCGTTTTTTAGAATAATGAAATTCACAATGCGGAGCCATGATAAAGTAAAAGTATAATACGCAAAGAAAGATAAATGATCTTCAACCGCTAGGATACCTCCATTTACGAAATTTCCCTCGCGATACCCGAATCATATTAACCCTCTACCCTCGTACCTTCGTCTTTTTCGACTCGGTGAACCTTCGTATCGCGCATACACCTATTTATATTTTAAACTGACACGCCTTATATATCCACGTTCATCCTTTGTTTTACATATGAACGCGAATATAGCCACCTGTAGGTCCAACCCCTAATCCACCGTGCTACTACTAAATTCTGTTTAGAAGCAGTCTATACAATTTAGCGTCACAGTTTATGATCATAAAATTCAATATTTTGTGTAGCAACGCTATGAACGAATCTTCTATCGTATTAAATAATCGACTAACTTTCCTCGACGATCTTTCTTCAACAAGTTTTCCACAAATCGGTCCCGTTCAAGACCACAACCATATTTCTTCCTCTTCTTCCAAATCGCTTCGAAGTATTTTGATGTTCGATACCAAGCGATTTCTGCAATCGATCTCTCCAAGCGGAAAGAAATCAATCACGACGCCGGAGAATACGTTGGAAAAGTTCACGCGTAGACGCACCGAAAGGAGAGAAATCGCGAGAATGGAATCGGGTCGGTTGTCTATCGATTGAAATATCGCACGGTCGTATCTATTCGGGACTTCCCCGTAAATTCGAGCGTGTTTCGCTTCTTTCATCCTCGGCGCCGTTCGCCCGCTAAGAACTTGTAAATTGAAACGACCAATGGAATTTTCTTTTATTTATCGCACGGCCGGAACAGCGGCGACTTCCGGAGCTCCATTTTTCCGCAGGAAACACACAGGATTTACGTCAAAACTACATTTTAAAGGGTGTCGATCGCGAAAAGTTTCCACCTCTGAAATATTGCCGTGATTTGTATTTGCAGGAAGGGAATGTGCGAAGACAAGTTTTGCATTGTATTACGGAAACTTGGAGCGACTGTGGAAAAATCTTAAGTCGTCCAAAACGCCTGCTAATCGATTCAACAAATCGAAAAGTAAAGAAAGATACGATAACACGATTGTTTCTAGAAAGTCGTTTTGGAATTAGAATTCAAAACTGTAATTAGTAAGACCAGCAATATAATTTAATACTTCCAATATTAGAATATGATAACGAGCTATGCTTTGAAAATTTTAAACAGAATAAAGAAGCACATTTAGCCTCAGAATCAAACGTAAAAACAGTTTTGGTAATATGCAATTAATGACATGCTAAACCTCAAAACTCTGTAAAACATATATAAAATGTGTTCTACCATGTTCTTCCTTTAGAGTTTCCAATTCGCAATATAAACTTTTCACAGCTCTACTGGAAAAAGGTTACATTCAGAGTCTGGTATGAACTAAACAAATTCTCAGACGTGTTGAATGGATGATCTATACCCGGCAATAATTCTTACGAGCCGCGGTAAATGTACGAGAGACGCGTCGAACAGCCGGGAAGAATTATACGAGAGTACCGAGGCGAATCGTGCCGGGCGAATTACAGGCGTCACCGTTGCGATCAGGTTAATATAGAGACCACAACGAGCCGTACGCGTTAACGTATCGATATCAATGTCTATCGCGCGTGTTCCTCGCTATTATACGACGCGACCGCGCGTATTTGTTTCCTGCACGAACGTTCGCGTGGCCAGACGTTAAGTTCTGTACATTTGGTATCGCGCGATCGTGTCGTTCCACCGCTTCGAAACGATAGCCTCTTTCAACGTACGTGTTCTACAGGCAAAGCGTGATTCTTGGGTAATTAATGGCGCCAAGAGTCAGATGTATACTATATAGTATCTAAATTTGAAATAATTCTACGAAACGAATGAATTCTTACGACGATGGAACTGATCCAACGTTCGTGGTATATTTTAGAATATAACAAGTTTTGGCAAGTTTGTAGCCATAATTTATTGTACCATATATTTTAAATTATAGAAAGCTTGATACTCGGACTATTCTTTGACGAAAATCTAATAAACATATATTTCTCGATTTAAAAATCCCTTTTATAAATGCCGGCGACCATTAGAGATCGAACAAGCCGCGGAAATTAGGAGGACTACGAGATCGTCAACTCGGAGGCGAGTTTGTTTTCCAACCAATCATCCTGGCTGAATACACCTTAAGATTCCGAAGGAGTCGTCGGCGTTTCCCTCGTGTTCAGAGGTCGGCAATTACACGGCGGACAGGTTACGGGAAAAGAGTTATGGCGTTCGAACGAGCCACGGTGTCTTATGGCGGAGGTGGGTCGAGTAACTTGACCAAGGCATTAAGCCGATCTCCTGCGGCGAGCGTGCATACATTACGTCGTTTATTCCCCTCATTCTTTCGAACGATACACACGCGTCCCAGAGAGGAACGGCACCAGCTCGATTAGCCATCGATGATCTACGATATTTCTGTTTCTTCGGAAGAAAAGGACACCCAGCTCTCGTCATTGGTTGAGTCTGAGCTAAGAAGAACCAGCGTTTTCGTATTCTTAATAAAATCAACGGTGTTTTCATGCTAATGCTTCTTCGCTGGGATTCATAGTTAGGTCCATTAATTTAGCTTTTTAGGATCGCTATTTTGTTGGAAATTTGTTATTTCCTTCGATAATTGAAGTCTGTTGAAATGGTAGTCTGTTGAAATGTTACTCTTCTTGGCGGAAAGTTGGCTAAAGTTCATAAATATCAGTAAATTGAAGAAAAATTCACCACGAACTCTTGTCTTGGTCTCACTTGGACAAATTGTAAATATTCAGTCAAAATTACCTCTTCGTTATTAACTGCTGATAAAAATTAAGTTAAAATTGTAAACGCTAGGCAAATAGACTCGAAAGGAATTGTCATAAGAGGATTTGTCTCGAGTATTCTAAGATACAAGTATGTATCTGAAGATCGTACTTGTCGTCGATTGATTTCAAACAAGCTGAACTTCCATCATCAGGGCCCGGTAATTATCAGCCAACCCTCTTTCACCTGACTCTGTAGGTCGTTTTAATCGATCGAGCCAGAGGTTCAGGGCTCTGCGATCAAAGGAAAAAGTGGCGGCCGGGCAGAGTTGTATCGACCGCGAAAAAAGTCGGCGACGACAAAGGTCGGTTCGCCTTCTGGGTGACTGGAAGATCCGTGCTCGCCCGTACATCAGTCGAGTCGTGCTCATAAATCGTGATTAAATCGAGCGGCCATCGTAAATACCTATCAGTCGGGCAAGGACCGAACGAAAGTGAAACGACGAAGCAGCTTGGAAATCGGAGAAATGCTCTTTCGAATCTTCGAATCAATCCGGCGCTCTTCTTACGTGTAAATAACGAATCTCGCGTCGTTGGCTTTAAAATATTCCACTTTCCACACTGACATTGTTGGCGAAGAATAGGAGAAAGGATAAAGGGAATAAAAACTCGAATACATTAACGTCTGGTCTTGTTAAAAGAAAACAGATCACTGGAGATTTCGCTGCACCACGCGGAACCATCGCCGCCTTCTCCGGAGCGACAAATTCCTCCGGTTGTCCGATGAAAAACGTTCGCGCGACAAGTTGATTCAGCAATTTCCCCGGACGTTATTGTTCGCTGTAACCGCGCGAAAGTCGAAGAATGCCGTTCGCGCGAGCGCTAATTCAAAACCAGCCTTGTAACGCAGAACGCCATGCCGCGAATAACAAAGAGACGAGCGTAGAAACAAAAGGTGCGCGGTGCACAGGAAGGGAAGCAGAAAGAGGAGAAGAGGGCAAAAAGGCGTTCGCGCGTCCACGCCGACAGGCTGTCACGTGCAATTATCCCGTCTTGGCGGGTTCAAAGGCAGCGTGAGAGACCCTCCCGGGTATAAAAGTGTTACAAAGGTGGTAAACGCCTATGAGGGAGTTTGACGACCCAGATCGAACGACCACGAAGAACCGCATAGAATCTATCCGCTCGATCAGCGGGATTATTCTTGGAACGGCAGAGCTTTGTGCATGGAAAATTTTTTAATCCTTCTTTTACTCTATTATTTACTCTTGTTCGTCGCTGAAATTTCAAATACTTAAATCGAATACGAGTGTGTAAATAGTATCGACGAAAATTTATCGTTATCAAAAACGACTAAGGCTGAGGTTACAGTTGATGCGCGTTCTGATAAACTGTCGTTCCGACGGATCAAATCATTTAAAGATCGAAATCTATACGCTCATAAAAATCTATGTACGTACATGCATGTTTCATTGCTCCGATGTACTGGTTACGATTCGTTAAATATGCAGTAACTATCCGTTTACACAAACTTGCCTAGAGACGAATAGCTTATATAATTGGAGTCTACTGATTTTTCCCATTACCCGTAATATTCCACATATTTGAATTGTGCGTTTTGCAAAGTAGTTTCAACCGACAGGTGTTGTCCCACTCGATCGGCCATTGAAATAAATATTTACCGCTAAGATCAGACACGATCTCGAGCGGATCGAACGACGGAAGCGTGTCCGTTGACCCGGGAAATCCACAACGAATAACTGGTGGCAGGTTGTCGATGTCGCGGAGGCTTTTCAGAACAGGCTTTTATTCCGGCGGAGTCGCGGGATATCGAGGGTCGACAGAGATTGCTGGCGCGTCGCGGCCATAGTCTAAGACCTCTGATTGACAGGACCGCTACACACCGATGATACCGACGTGTCTGTGCTCTGACTTCCATTTCACGCCACTCTGCGTCTGCCTGTCGTTCCGCTTTTCCACCGTTTCCTGAATCTCGGATCCATAAGACCTCGTGGATCTATTCTCTCCTCTCGTTCGAATCGCGTAAAAAGCGGCTGCACGTTCCAGGCTCTTCGCTTTGGTATTACGGTGTTAAATGCCGGAATATTCGTTTAATTTAGACCCCGCTTGCAGTTGAAAACTGGCATTGAGGTAGCAGCGGAATACTTGCAACGCGTTACCAGAAAAAGACGAGAAAGTTGCGGCCAGAGGCCACTCTAGAATCTCGAGCTTCGTTTCGCCTCTTTTTTTATAATTAAATTCATCAAAAGTTACGCCAGACGAGAGCCCTTGTTTCCAACTTTCCGCCAATTATAAACACCCTGAAGACCGTGTATCGATGTTCATACGAAATGCACGTGAGATTTCATTTAGCGATCGACCAGCAGCCCGACTCCGTCGTAATACTTCTGCTGCAGGTTTACGCTGGATTAATATCGAATTCAGGGGCCAACTTCAACGTTATTGAGCCTCCACGCAAGAAACTTTCGCTGGCTACAGCTGCATCGCAAAATCCACGGTTCACAGATTCGGAAAGCAACCGATAAAATAATCGTTGGATAATCTGAAGTGTAACGATTTTCATCGCACGAATAAACTTTGACGGTAGCTGCCGCTTCTTTCAAAAATTGAGATTCAGATGTCGATAATTAATTTCAGATCACGGATCGAGCAGTCAATTACGTGCATGTGCAGGCATAACGTAGATCGTCAGCTACCAATTCCTACCTACGCAAATATTAATTTCCAACTGTCAAATTGACGACAAGCAGTTGCTAATTGCAACAATGCTACCATAACAGATCGCTCCTCGAAATCAGTTGCAAGAACTGGTGGGGATAGCGACGATCTGTTCATCATCACAGACATGCCACTACTGCTGTCAATACGCCAATCTTCACCCTTCGCTTGCCAATTTCTACCGATAAATTCCCAAACGTGTCACGTTCACGATAAAACTTTCCAACTGCGGTACTCACCGCTGCTGAAAGAATTTAACCCATCGTTTAACCGTCATCCGTTAGTCGAACAAGATTCCTCCAGTTAGATACATCGCAGAAATTGAATCCGAGAAAAGGCAGGATCAAGCGGAGAAGGGTAGGAGGAGGGAGGTCTGCGACGCGCAAAGGGAGCAATTTCTCAAGTGATTACCTTAAAGAAGCTACGAGATATTCGAGGTATCGTGTGGCCTGCGGCACCGGGAACCGTCGGAGTGACATTGAGCCTCGGTTCGCGGGGACGAGGGCCAAAAAGAAGAGCGAGGAAGGAAAAGCGGCCGAACACCGACGGTGGATAAGGCGAGACACGTTGGTCGGAGGAACGGTGACTGAGGGAACGAAAGAAGGAGCGGAGCAGGACGAAGAAGAAGAAACTGCCGGTTCCCGGAGGAAATTGAAAAATCCGAGTTAAAGGATGGGCCGATGCAGCAGCGCGTGTCTGCGCTCGCCACCGACTGCGAAGTATTTAATTTAACTTTTTCCTCTTTTTAGCCGCATTTCCAATTTTCCCTCGGTCCCGTTCCTCGCGACGCCGGGCCACGAGTCACGCCATCAGAGGCCGCGTTCTTCCTTCTTCTGTCCTTAAGACGGCATGCGCGCAACCGCCTTGAATCTCTCTACCACCGCGTTAGTACTATCTTTCTATACGCTGAATATCCATTCAGCCCAAGTTCAGACAGAGAATCCTGGAAATTGACCGTACAGGTATTTTATTCTTCGCTAATGCAATTCCGCCACATTATTTTCTATCTATCTATCGTAGTATCCGTGATACAAAATAATCGAAGACACTGAGAATTGTAACGTTAAATTGATTTTAGTTATTCGAGATGTTGACAAGGTTGAAACCATCCGAGTTGATTCGTGGATTTATCATTTTCTACTTGGTCCTATTTAGTCGAGTGACAATTGGTCCATGACTTTCTTCCAAACTCAAGTTTACGAATAGAGAAAACTTTTCAAAAATAATTATAACGGTACAGTAAGCGAATTTTTATTACACAAAATACCATATCTACTCTCGTAGCGAAGGAAAATGAATCCTATAGGAATCAAATGATTGAGATCAAATCCCCATTATTCACTTACCAACCTTGATAGACGTCTTAATTCTTTACAGCCACCTCAATTCTAATCAGCTGGATTACTCTATTTCCTAAATACTCAGAACTCTTCTTTCATCAACTCACAATTATAGATATCATCTTCAACCCTCGTTTTCTCATCGAAGAAATGGTAGATCATCGGCTACTATGCCTTTACCTATAATCTAACGTGACTCGAAGACCCCTTACGAATCAGAAGGTAGAACTTCCGGAGAAACCGGCCTAGACAGGTGTGGAGACGGCGCGATCAGAACGGTCTGGCCTCGATAGAGTCATTAGCGAGCAGGTGAATCCGTGCACTGACGGAACTCGCGTAATTTCTCGACCGCAGAAGGAAAGGGCACAGCTGCGCGCGACCAGGTAGACCAAATTGCGTTCCCGCTAATAAGAGAAACAAAATAGGCTTCTCGAAGCAGACCTTCGTAAAACGAGGTTAGAATTCGTCAGGAGAACTCAAGTTTGTTGCGATTCGGCGAGATTTACAACGTGGCGAATCGATAAACGAGGTCAGAAGATGGATGATGATGTCGGTGGTTTAAGCGTGAAGGTTACGGTCGAGCAACGAAATCTTCTTCAACGCGATGATCTTCGCTGAAAGTGGTATTGCATGAATTGTAATCGTGTTTCGAAAGAAGGATTACTGGACTATTACGTAGCAACCTAGTATCATCGATCGTTGGAATGTTCGCAAGAAGAAATTTCTGGGTACGCTATTTTTAGTCCGACCGTTTTAATTCTACAACTGGACTGTGAATATTTATGCAAATTCATATTTTTACAGACGCCCATAAAGAACTGAGAGTCGGATAAAAACGTGTCTTATCTTCTAAATACCGTAAAATATATTTCACTTCTGGTGATTTAGTTATTTTTTGCACTTGCGCCCGATCGTCTTAGCTGCAAACGTCGCTTCGTCCATCTCCACCTGAAAAAGATTGATGAAAGTGAGAATAAATGAAACCATCCCCTGATGTACGCGCGAGAAGATTTGGAGCGAGTGATATCGCGGGTGTATCATCCTGCGCGGCTCCCAATTACAGTCAAAGTAAATCTAGCATAATTGACGCGGGTGGGAACGCAGTCGGGAAAAACTGGTTGTTCTTCGTGGCAATACGGTAATTACCGGTGGAAAATAGGAGACCGTGCTTTAATCATCGGCTTCATTACCGGAGCAACCTTTTATTCAACAGGTAACACAGATTTCCACGTTAAAATTAACAACGTTACCGAGCTCATTAACGAGCAACGAAACGAACGAAACGGGCAAATATCCCGAATGGTATTTTTCCCGACTGGCGTGGAAAAAGTTTAGCTCTGTTAACGCTTCCAACCAGTCGTTAGGCGATTGTTCCTCGGCAAACGTTCGCGATCATCGACGTGCGGTCGACGTTGCGTTTGGTCATTAAAGAAACCTGGGAAAATTAACGAACCAGTTACCTTTTTGTGCCCAGTGTTTTATTCGAGAGGAACGAGATTGTAGAGCAGGCCATGCATAGATACTCCGACTATTAAGTATACTGGCAAATAAAGCATTATTCCTATTGCAGACAGAGGTATGTTTGCCAAGACGTCGTAAGATTTCCAAACGTGTTGAACATTGGACAGTAATGAGAAAAAGCTGCGTAACGGAAGAGTCTTGGAAAAAAGTTGAAGAAATTGTGTCAGCTGGTTTTGCATCGACTTTTCTTTTTCCACTTTCTTGTTCTTTCACCGAAAAAGTTTATCTAATGAAACGTATCTAATACGACGTTTCGCTTTGGAAGATCCGGATGCACCTGTCGTAGCCTAATTTTTTATCCAAATAAAAATCAAGGATCGACGATTAGGAGAATTGGTGGTTATAATTTACGGTATCTATCGGACACGAACGTATAAAGACCGGATCCTACCTGGCGCCACGGTGATTATGGCCTTAACTGTCAGATAATAATGGCATATATCACCTGGCGCGCGGATGTCGAAAAAAAAGAACGCTTTTCTACTACCTGTTCGCCGCCGCAGCCAAAAAGGGACTGGCATCTCGTACGTGGTAATTAACCCCTTTCGTAACCGGCGATAAATCCGTTCTTTTTTTATCCTGGATCTTTTTTTATCCTGGAACAGAAATAAGGGCAGATAGGGTGTATTTATTCTAGGAGAAGCCAAAGAAAACCATGTTCTCGTATTGTTAGAGAGATTAAAAGGGTCGGTCAAAGGTCCGGTGAATAGATTGGCGTTTAACAGAGTCTCGTTTCTCCGACACCGACGGCAGGTGTATTAATCGTTCGTGAAACTGTCTACGGTTCTTCGGTATATCGTCGACCTTTGAACCGATTCCATTCCCGAATATTTCTCTCCCTTGTGGAAGCTCAATTTTCCCCGCTGCAAACTTTCCACTTGCGGGAATTTCCAAGATCCGGTTCACGTAGTGGCAATTGCTTTTCCATGACCTCGTTTCGGACGATTGTCAGCCAATTTCAGCTGCTCTTCAATCCCTGACGCGATCCTACGTGATTTGTGACTCGAATACTCTACGTTTCCGGCATGTTCCCGCGCCTTTCCCTCCTTTGCCTTCTCAAAACTTGACCAAATATTTCCATATATATATGTACCAAGATCAATCTGTCACCAGGAATTCCTCTTATGCTATATTCTATATTCGTTCTTACAACTACGGGAGGGAATTCGTTCAAACTTTAAGGTTAAAATATAGTCGTTGAGCTGTCAATGTACGCGATATGTTTCACTGTTTATCACGTCGCTAATAACGAGTTAAATAGGCTGTTTTCAAATATAGCTTAAAAATATTGCTTAAAAATGATTCATAACCCAAGTTGGCGAATTACAGGGTACATTATCTAGCTTGACTCTAGCCGATCGTTTGCTTGGCTATCTGGATCGATCATCGCGTTCTGTACGAGACCAGCAAATGTCCTGTTACTTACGAACGGGGGTGCACGATATCTCACTGGTTTCTCTGCTTCCCTCCACTCCGTTTCACGGCCAGATCGTTTTATTCGCCGACAGCGGGCATCGTCGCCCATAATAAAGACATTAACGGAGCCGGCCGCGGAACGATGAAGGCCTTCCGTTCCAGGAGGCCAGTTAGTTCGAGCAAAGATCGCGCGGCCTGACGCCACCGCCACTCGTCCCGGCCAGCACGCTTTCGGCGAAGTGATTTACGCGCAGCAAACTATAATTATTGAAGCGCCGCACGAAATTGCTTCCACGTATTTCTCTTGGCCGTTCTGGTCGTGCGACTCGACTTAACAGCCATCGTTCCTCTTATTCTTCAGTCTTTTGACAACCGTCGGGCGACCCGCCGTCCTTTTCCTCGTGAATCGTATATATTTATCTATAGAAACGAGCGCGATTTCGAATCACGTCGAACAGGGACGGTGTAAAGATTTCAATTCCTCTCTCGAGTCGAGAGGGGAAAGGGGAAATCGATGGGAAGCCGAGGGACGATAAAGTCGAACGATGGACGTACTCGCGGTAGCACGCGTCGAATTTCCCTTAGATTATGTCCGTCATAACCTGGATTTAGAAGACACCGGTAACGAACAAACGACACTCCAGAGAAGGTTGCTTCACTGTTCAAAAGCTGGTTTATTTTTCGCTTCTTTATTCCGTGCAGTGCTCTCGGGGATCAAACGAATATTGACGCGTTGCACGTGGCGAAAAATGGCAAGTAAACGAGATGAGAATGGTAAAATAATATGGATTAACGCTTCCTATTGTCCGTATTTTCTGATCCGATGTCTTCTATTCCCAAATGTATCGTTTCGAGGTGAAAAAGTCGCCAGAAAGATCCAGTTACCATGAAAGCTACGTTGAAAACTGACAAAATTCTTACAAACAAACAAATTTTGTAACAAACATAGAATCTGTTCAAAGGCGCATAGTTCGCTTGAAAGCGGAAAGGTAGAGAACGAGCTAAAATGGCGGGTCATAGAGGTCCGCGATTAGCGTGTTTCCCTGGCTGGCCCGAAGCTACGATGCTGTGATGGATAAACGAGAGGCTCGTTTGGACTTTTGACGACTTTGTCCGCAACACTGGGACCCTGACCCTCTGGAATAGCTCAGGATCCCTTCCTCGCAGCTGTTCCCCGCCACGAATTTCTCCTCGCTAGTGTTCGCGTCGATTCCTCCCATCGTGGACGCGGTAATTATGCTAATTCTACGAAAACCGGTCGGCCACCAACCATATCGCGATTAGGATACTTCCCTAGATACTGCGAGAGATTCTGATTTACAGAAAATCCGTGGAACGTGCCGAGCAAAGACTAATAGCGCTTCGAATTTTTCATTCTTGGGTCGTCCGTGTTTTTACTCGACCGCAAAGTATCGTTGAATTCTCGTTTCTTATACCTCGACAGCGTCGCAAACTGTGAAACGGATGAAAATCTCGTAAAACGTGTTCTTGTAAGGCGAGCGTGCATTATTAACGCAACACTGCGCAGAGGGGCATCTTATTGTCGAGTAAAAATATGCTCCATTTCCACGAGCAGTTTCTCAAGACGAGGCTATTAATGGCCTGACGCTGTGTTCCAGATAGCGGGACGATTAAGGCAATTACTCCACCAGTCATCCTTTTGCACGGAAAGAAAGAAAAAGAACAAGGGAGCCACCCTTCCGAGGGATCTTTGAAGAATTAGAAAAATTCATTTGCGACCTTCTGCAAGCAGTCTCGAGCTTATAATCGAAAACCTTGCAAAGTAGAATAGTCTGTCTAAATAAATCTTTCTGTTGCGCTTTACGTTAAAGATGTAGCAGGGAAACAAATGAATACTTAACAAATGTATGCAAGAAGAAAGACATACTAATTAGAATTTAACTACTTGCGAAGCAGTAATTATACACGAGAATGCATTTCCAGTGCATGTATTTACCATCTCCCCTCATTTATTTACATTCTCCACTTGTTTATTTATATTACCGGTTGTTTGTTTATGTTCCGTATCTATTTGTCTACTTTTTGTTAATCGTCTTGTACCGCAGATATTAATGGAGTAGCTTCGAGCGAATAATATAACGCGAACGGAGAGTCATCTAATTGCAGTAATTATCTCGTGATTAATCGAGACGCCGGGACGGTACGTTTCGAGGAAGCGGATTTGTCGCCAGGTACCAATCTGCTAGTTTTCTCGTCGCGCGACTAGTAACGGTGCCTGAAAAGAGACTTACGAAAGAATGCCATGGTCTCGGAGTTGTAATTTTCCCATCGTTACGCGGCAAGCGCGCAACTTGCCAAGAGTACAAGGGAAACCAGAGAAATACTTTCCAATAAAGGGTCCCTGGGGATGGCATCCTCCATCTCGCGGTTTTCTATGTTTTTACCGAACTGAGAAGGTACGAAGGAAACAGGCGAACGTAAAAACGTGCTGACTAGAAGCACAAGGCAGAAATGGGAAGAATATCGCGAGAGTTCCCGAGAGCTATGACCGCTTCAAAGGAAGAACGGGATGGATCGCGACTTAAACCGATCTCTAGGGCGATACGTTCTACCCTGAGTATTGGATGAAGAAGGGCTTGAAATATTTTCCGTCTTATGATCCCTTGTAACCTCGACTCTCTACAGATTCGACTTTTCAAAGATTCCTACATTATTTAAAGGCGCGAGAAGAACGAACATTTCCTATTACAACAAGTAAAGAACGTCTGTATTGCGCTTCATATTCAGCTTAATCTAGCTTTCACGAGTCTGTAAACTCAGCTTCCGACATTCTATTTTCCAAAGACTTGTAAATTATTTACTAACAGAGAAAGCTCGAAGATATTTTTCTTGCAATAAATACGAACAATGCGTCTATTACACCTGATATGGATAGAAGCACCGACCACGAGGCACCCGGTATCCTCCCTCGTTCTACACTCACACATCGCACTCAAACTTGATCCTCCCGATCAAGAAAGAACATTATTAAATTCCTGCCCTCGATATTTACGATCCTCCGGATCTGCTACCGTTTCATCTCCAGCAGAAAGTTAATATTTAGCATACACGCCGACTAACGCCAGTTATTATACTCAATCTCCGTTCGAAATCTCCGCTCGATAAAGCAATAATCTCGCCGAGAAAACCGATGGATCTACAGACGTAGACTCGCGAGGCTAACTCGAAGTTAGCCCGAAGAGACTCGAGAGTCGTTCCCGAGGCAGCATAGGCAGACGGTTTCCAGCATAGGGCAGCCTCGTAGTATTAAGTCATTACGTTCGGCCCCGGTCCTAATAATACCCTTCGCCTCGCTGCGAGTGAGCCGACCGAGCCAAGTCCCGTCCATCCATCCAGTTGTCCGCCACGACGACGTGCCGCATCCTCCGCGTCCTGCAGAGGTTCTCACGCGAGTCCTTCCGCGCCACCCCGATCGACTGTCTTATGCAGATTGTCCAAACGATCCGAAGCTGTTACATAGGCTACCGTATTTACGGCGTTGACTCGGGATGATGGGAGAATCGTGACTGACGTTTAAAGGGATCATGGAGTTGCTTGTTGAGAGAAGATACTAGGTATTAATTAGATTGGTTGACTATCGTAAGTTGACAGTGTGTTTACGTGTTTATTCGATGTACAAGGGGAACGATGAATGATGATCTTTGAAGTTAGTTCATTGTGCGTCCAAATTGGTATTGAATAAAGATAATTGGTTCGCCGTGAGATAACGAGGTTAAACTCAAAATTCTAATATCAAAGTTTCGGATTATTAACAAAAATGAATCAATAGACTCTCGGTATTCAAGATAGACAAAATCGAAACTTTCTCATCTGTCACCACCATCTTCGTTTCCTCCCAAGACCCACGAGTTCATTAACGAATCTGACAAATTACAACAGAACAAGTATTCGTGGCACCAACTTCGCTGAAACTTTGCACGAAACCGGGCTAATTAACCAAGATACTTCGAATAAAGACACCTAATGATTATTAAACAGGATATATAATTCTAGAAGAGACACGAATGTTCGCAAAGTATCGTAGCTATAGATGACAGAAGACAGGGTTTCCACGGGCACGAGAAGCAACGTAGAATCGGCAGAGACCACCAGGCTCGTTCTCCGGTTATGCCCGTCGGCCTCTCGTGGCTTTGCTCTCGTAATATCTTATTACACGATCGCTGCATGCCTCGGCGGTGCACATGCACGCGTGCACCTACACGCGTCAGCCGTGCTCACCCACGTTTACCTGTCACCGATCGGTTGCGATCGTATCTTTTTCCAGGGAAATTTGTGCCGATCGGCCCGAGAAAATTCGAGGCGTGTGATTATTCCGCGAGCCGCCGGGACATTTTTATGTAACGTAATGATCGGCTATCGTAATCTCTCGCGGGCAATCACCTCGCGACTTGGGCGATATTCTGCTCACCCTGAAATCTTCTATTTATAAGTATCATTTCAACGTATCACTACGAAGCTATTGTCATCTTTGCTTTGCTTTGCTTGCTCCTACGTCCAATTTCAAATATTTAGATATTATTTCGTAGCAACCTGTACGATATAACTTCTCTAACGCAGCTAACACTGTTAATCTTAAAAGAAACCTCATCCTTGTTCGTTGTTCCGAATTGTATAGGTCACGTGGATCAGAAGATTTCACAAGGCCACGTTTGGAAAGAGGAAGGATAAGTATACGAAGAAGGATATTGAGAAATGCTTCTACGTCGGGCGGATCTTTGATCGACTCGCTGGAACGTGGGTCGTTGATTCGAAGAAATAAAGGGCGAGGCTCCTTCACGCGTGGCCCACTGATTCCGAGAAGAGAAGCAGGAAGATTTTTAGGGAATGGATGGACTACAGATTCGGAGGAATAGGTTATCATACTGCAAGGAATCGAGGATATAGAACGGGAATCGGTCGAACCTAAGAGATAAGGAAGATGAACCGTAGTCATATCCAAAAATGAGAAATAGTAGAAACTTCCCATCCCAAAATATCAAATAGATCTCGTAACTATAGAAGCACTCTGAATGTACCTTTAATAAACATCTCGCATCGAATTCCAAATTCAAAATTCAAACCTAACTCAAAGCCATCGTATTCGATACGAAATACGCTATTCTCGTCAGTTCCTTTTTGTTCGTTTAGGTGATATAAAATAATTGCCTCGAGTCAGAGTCGTTAATTACAAGGGCAATCAGGTTGCCTTGCGATCAGAGGCTGCGTCTTCCTGACGGACGCTTTGTTCCGTGGCTTTGCTTACGTCGATTTCGCTCTGTTGTACAGCTCGTACGTAGCATGGACCACCAGCGCATCGTATGAAGTTATTATCTCCGGCGGGTTCTCTGACACAACGGCGCATCAGCTCGACACACTGTCAGCTCGCCTCTTCTCGTGGCATCTTACGAGTCAACGAGTCCTCGCGCAACGACGAGCGAGCACACGCATAAGGCGTATCCTTGGGAAAAGAAAGCGAGTGGAAGAGGAAGAGCGTAGACAGCCCATAAAGTCATGTTCTAGACCAGCATCGCTGGCAATGGTATCTTATTACTGGCTTATCGACGTGTACTATACCGAACCTGAAGCCACGGGAACGCGTACATCGAATCCGGAATCCGTACGAGGGGCTCGCGTCGTTTTCAGAATTGCAACTTTTGCTCCGAGCTATGCAGCCGCTCGCTTATTGAGTACGAAGCCACTGAAAGGTACCGATCGTGTTCGATCGCGCGTACCATAATGAACGGAGTACCGAACGGGTATCCAGTATGGTTCAAAGGTTGCTCGATATTGCTACCTTTGAGAAATCTCTGCCCCTGCTCCAAGAATATTGCTCAACCTCCACAGCTTCTGTAATTTCTTCTCGTTTATGTCTAAAGGTTGTCCCGGCGACTTCGATGACTAAAGATCGTATTTGTAATCGAGAAACGTAGTTTTATTCCAGCTATGATCTCTTCTCAATCTTTTTGAGACTAATGGTACAAGGAAACTAACAGTATTGTTACAATCGCTTTAACACTTGTGCTGGGAATATTCTGTTGATATTCTTAAAGATATAGGAATACACAAAGTATAGGAACAGACGTCTCCAAAGAATCATTTTCTGTTCAAAGGTAAGAGATTCGGATGAGCGATTGGAAAATTCCTAAATTTTCCACTTCAAAGTGAAATCAAGCTGGACCAGTACGCACAACGGTTCTCTGGATAATTTCGTTGGTACCAAAGGAAGTCGAAAGAAGGGAAAAGAGAAAGAGAAAGATGGAGCAAGAGGGAACGTCAGTTGTGGCAACCGCGAGCGATTCTCAAAGGCAAGCGTGCCGGCCGTAAATCTTGTCGAGTTTGCCGCGGAATCGATACGGCCTGGTTTTCTCGGTCAAAGCTCGTTAGCGATTCTCTCCGCGGTGAAGTTGCTCTAATTGGAGATCCCGCGCGCGCTCGGGATCGTCCTCCGTAAGGAACCGGCCAGCCAGCTGTGTATACACGTTGCATTCGAGAGGCGCTATTATTCGAGTCGAGGGGGATTCCGTGAAGTGCTCATTGTCGCGAAATCTAGTCTACGGGAAAGGCAGCTTGCCGGAACAGCCGTTCGTTTTCCCGTCCTACTTCATTAACTGTGTCTTCCACGAACCACCGGCTTCCTTCGCCTCCCTGCTTCACCTAAGGAATCATCAGCTTTTCGGAATTTCCGTCGCGTCTTCCGTCCTCCGTGTATTACCACGCTCCTTCGATCAATCGGTGTCCACTAACTGTGTCGTGGAGAATCGATCGTTTAAAGTCTGATGTACACGGGCTGTCGAAAGTGTTCGAATACTTGTATCCCGCCGCCACGCTCTTTGGTCAAAGCGTACTTGGGAAACTTCAGAGTCTTTGCGAAGCGTAGGACGAGGAAGTAGAAAATAAATTGGAGTGCTTCTTCTGTATAGATATAGCGAGGAGAAGGGACGATACGGTGTAAGGTGTTTATCTCAGCAACCTTGTCGTTAGAAAGTCCACAAAGACTGTAGAGGGTTAACACCGTGTTTCCGAACGTGTGCGCGTTCGAGCGTAAGTTAACTGGAATCAGGGAGGAACGTTACGTCAAAGTCACCAATGGAGGAGCACTCGTAAATACCAAGCTAGTGTTGCTTTGATCATCCTGGATTGAACGTTCATCTAGTTAGCTGGAAGACATCTCGACGAGGCCGACTTTGCTGCCAGGGGCTCCCACTTACGAGGCATCTTATTTGTCGGAATTCTTACGAGCGTTTTATTAAGCACCGTTTCATAGCTCGTTTCCCGACCATTTTCTTCCTTGTTCGTCGGTCATAAACAGCCGATACCTCCAAGAATCGAGCTACCTTCTGTCCATGCTTTCAGTTTCTAATTAGAAATCCGATGCTCGTGGTAACCTTTCACCAAGGCAACCTAGCCTCTCATTGTGGTTCGTTTTATTCCGAGTCTGACAGAGGGATAAGAAATACGTACCGTAGTTTCTAACTCCGTAGTTTCCTAACGATATTCGGATCCATTATTAAAACTTTTTTGCTTATTTCGATGAGCGCTACATGCCCCTGAGGTTTGGCATAAACTTTCCCACGGTCTCTATGCTTGCAAACTATCAAACATCAATTCGTTGGAAAACAATCCTGTGGACGAACATCGTTGACGGAATATCGAACGATAGATCTTCATCGAACGACTATTAGACTCAGGGAAAGATCGAAGTATTTCATTCGGCAGTTTTGATGCGTCTTTCATAGCACATGGAAGAGACGTTCGAATACGGAGCGAGAACACAGGCCGTAAATGTTCCGGTTAAGAGCAGCTTCGTCCGCGTTAGCCACGATAAAGTCGAAATCACCGTGCGAAGGAAATAACAATGGAACGCTGACGTTACGGCTTCCATCATCGGGACGGGAGCACGGATCGTTTGAATCTTATTGCGGCCCAGTTGCATTAATATCGCATTGCCTCGAGATCCTCTCCGTATAAGACGCGTATCGATTCCCGTGACGTTTTCCAGTCGTGCCAGAGGAATATCAGGATTGAAATGTACACTATAAAATCTCTATCAATGTCAACTTACACTTACTGCAGAAATATGGTGCAGAAACATTTTATGATAAATAACGATTTTACTTGAGTCTCATTTAAGCGACGAAATATTTCATAATTTTAATTCAATCGACGAATTTCCAAAAGTTCCAATCTTAACAGCAGTCTCAACAGACAATACTTGTTTACTCTTTCCGGAAGTCAAAGATCTGGAACCTTTGTCTTGAGCATCAAAAGGGAAATATATCCTCGAGAATGGATATCAGACGGTGGTAGAATGAAAGGGCCGGTAAGCAGAGCTCTATGTCGCTTTCCTGATCCATTTAAGCGTCGAATCCCAGCCCCGTTATGAACGATCGTATCGCTAAGTGGCTGGAGGCTCGCATCCGAGCATCGGGACCCCACCGAAGCGCAGACGCCTACAGAAGGCGAGAGTAAAGCGGTCCTGGCATGCATCTTTCATCTTTAGCGAGGCAAAGGGTTTCAACGGGTAGAAGAGACGGAGCTAGTTTCGTCGTAAGGGTTGCACCCGCAGACACTGACTCCTCTCTTCTTTTGTTTGACAGAGACCGTCATGAGAGGCTGCTCATTTGCCTAGTCAAAGGCTGTGCCTTCCTGCACACCCCTTTCGGTTCTCCCTTCTTCCCCTTCCTGGACATCTTCGTTCGCTATTATCTTTCCTTGTGGTCTAACGCCTCTTGCTCCACGATATTTGCTCTTGTATCTGACATTTTCAGGTAATGGTAAGTAAATGAAGAAAAATAGGCCTACTGCTTAAAACTAAAGCGATAAAATAGTCGAGATCTTTCTTCTCCCGTAGAATATTCTGATAGTATCGAACAGAGTTTATTAAAAACCCCAAGATTTTCGACTCTGAGTGAAATACGCCAACAAATTTCTGTAAGAATCAAAAGGGGCAGGAAATTGAACGGGTATGCTATTTCAAACTCCTTATGATTCGGATATAACGTTACTCCAAGGTAGTTGAAATTTTCCACTCGTTATCCGAAACTGCACGTAATCCAACGTGTCGTTGCCATACGAAATATACAGCAGATATCAAAAGTTAGTCGGCTCTATATCTATAATTGAGTGCACGCCGAAGTCGATGAAAGCTCCTTCACTTTCTTCTCGAAAGTGGTGAGGAAAGGCCTGGCAAAGAAGAGTCAGGCTGGCGTGTAATCACTCGGAACCGCATGCTTCGGTATTCCGCTTTGAGGATGGGATTCGAATGCGACGCCGTCAACGTCGTCGTCTCCGCTGGGCGAGGAGAACCTGCTAAATTAAACGCAGTGAACCGTGATCCTGTAAACAGACCATTTCCATGCCAGGAGGTTCGCCAGGCTGCGCGACTAATGGGCTTGATGATCCACCGGGGGTTGACGTCGTGAATTAACATCAACTACGACGTTTTCCTGTGCAAACGACCTTGGAAGTGGGATACATCCGCCCCTCGACGTGGCCCTGCCGCTATATATACACGGAGTCCGCCCGACGAGAGTTAATGCCAAGGACGAGAGAGGGCCGAGCTTCGATCTCCAACCCTCCTTTCCCAATTGTTTATCTACCTTTCTCCCCACGTTTCGACGAATTTCCTCGTCGCAAGATTTGGAAGACGATTTGTAGAGTGTGTCGGATGACTTTCATTATTCTTTCGTTCATCCCTAGCTTTATGATTCTTCTGGTAGTTACTTAAGTGATCGTTCGCCGTTCACTGCTACAACGATATTACGTCTGACGTAAAATATCGAAACATTATATGTAATTTGTATTTAGAAATTACAAAAAGGAAAACTAGATTTTATTATGAAGACAATCTGATGTCGATATTTGTCTGTGACAGTATTATAAATACAATAGTACAAATGTAGCAATCGGAAATGTAATGTCGAATCAGAAAATATGTAGACAAATATAATTTAATGCCGGGATGTTAAACATCAAAGGATAGAAAAGAATAAAATATCTCAGAAGATAATTTACTCTGGCCTGTGGCAGCGCTAATTTGCATTCCTATAGCCAGCTACTTCATCTTTGAGCTCAGACACTATTCACGATCCGTTTGCAAAATTCATTGTGATTTTTACAGACAATACCAGTACTATATATATCATGTTTCTTTCATTTAAATACTTAATCCGGAAACGATTCGCCAATTAATCGTAACGAAGAATTTCGACGAGTACGAACAGTTTGCGTGACAGATCAATGCATAATCGTCCATCGAGTCGGAACAAAGGGGTCCTGAGCCCCTTTGCCGGCCATAAACCGCCTCTAACGTCATTTTTAAAGCGGGCAAGTTAAGCAACAGTCCAGAGAATGGTCGATCCCCGGTTTAATCTCTGCCTTTTTGCCCGCTAAATTCCAACAAACTCTATGCAACACTGTGCTCCTTCCCCTGGTTCGAAACGAACACGCACCGCCCAGTAGGCATATTTACTAATCCCCCATGGATTTATGATTCCAACCTGCAGCGATGTTCGGCCGTATCGCGCTCGTTATAAGCGCAGCCATTTATTGTTTCCCCCGCCGCGCGGACGAAACACGGCTGTACCCTCGGTCCTCCATCACCTTTCTCCATCCCTTTTATTTGTTTCCCGGTTTTTTCCGTAATTCCATCGTTTCTTGTTCAATGAAACTTCGTCTGCTGTTTCAACATGGCAGTTCACATTTCTGATCCATCTGATCTAAAATTACGCTTCTCATATTTTCGCACACCGTATGTAATCATCAGTTTAGAGAAAAGATCAAGGACTTGATTTTATTTTTGTTCAAGGACACTTTGACTTACATCCTTTTATATATTATATATTATATTAACCTTTGGTACACTAATGGGATTTTACTTCATTTTTTTTTCCATTTGCTCTCTGATCCATTCCATTTCGACTTCAAAGAAGTTATCGAGGAGTCCGATCTCTCAGTGGCCCACAGTTTTCGGAACGTTCGAATATTGACGCCTAAATCGCTTACTGTAGGTATATTACAGAACGATATATGATCGACAGAGGTTCCCCATAAAATCGACGAATGCAGGGAAACACGGCAGAAAGCGGGCGAATATCGATGAACTTCCTGAGAAGCGGTTTCTTCTGACGGAACATACTCTTCCCTCGAAACTTTCAAATTCACGTCGATTACTCGACATCGTGGCTACCACTACTACCGACCAGAAACATCCAGCTCTTTCCTCTGATCCGATCGATTTCCGTGTTTCTCGTTCCTTCTACATTCAGGTCCTCTTTCATTCCAATAACACTATTACATATTGAGTGTTGCTCGATGACGATTGGTAAGATTATCCGATAGAACCGTAATGTACGATGATGCCATTCCGCTCATGATCGTGTTATAAGGTTGACATCGCGTGAAATTAGCATAACATGAACTGGAAAATCTACTAATACTATCAAAAGAACATCTAACGCTGAGCAGGTTCAGACTTCGACTCAAATTCGAAGAATTACCGTCGAAAAATAGCTGTGACTTTCTCAAATATTTTTCCCCTTAATCCATTGCTTGTTTGAACATAATACGTATCTTATGCCGATTTAACCTCTCAAGAATCTTCTCTCCACTTAATGCAAGCCGTTCGTTCACAAGGAATATATTTAACGTTCCCAGAAGACTCGTTTAGGTATGACACGTGACCACAACTCCGTTCTCTTCCACCAACAATTCTAATTTACGATGAAAATCGAGTTCACTGATTCTACTTATAGACGGCAAGTAGAAGGAGGATTAATTTCGTCAAGTACGTTAAATAAGCCGCGGTGCGCACGTTGCTTTCCAAATTGTCTACGGTAATGCGTTCGTAATTTCGGATGCTACCTGGTTTGAGAGAGCTACCTGAACCGAAACTTCACCGTTGCAATAACGGGCGATTCGCCAAACCCCGATGGCTTCAATCCCCGTACTAGCAACAACGAATCCGAGTACCTCCGTTTACCACAACGTCGAGCGCGTCTGACCAGCAAGGGAACTTTCTACTGGCTGCGTTATTAGCCCAGCCGAAACTGTTTCGCTATGGAATTCATGCAAATGCGAATTCGCGATTCGCATTATCGTGTACAGCTTGCCTCCTTATCCTGAAGATCCTTAGGGCTTCTGTACATACAATACAACGTGAAGCTGCTTGGATTTTTACATCTAAGATTTCGTCTTTTGGGAATTTTTCATAAGTATTAGACAGTGAGTAAGTATCTCGATATTTATGGACGTCGGTGCGTACTTAACACTATATTGAGAATATCAACGTCAGAAAGAAAAAATAGTTAATTCTAGGGAGAGATAGTCGAAAAAGGAAAAAGGAATTGTTTATGTTTAAATATTCGCAACGAATAAAGTGCGATCTGTAGAACGCACGAGATAATCCAAGTAACAAGTAACAACGTGTAGCGCAAGTAACAGAAGAATAGGAACGAGAAAACAGAGTCTAGGCAGAATGTAAATCGCACGCGGTTATCATTCAGGGTGGAAGATCGTGAAATGCAAATTGACGAGGGTTCGGGCGTAGAAAGCGACTGGTGCATTGCAGTGGCCAGCTAAACGGATAATCGATATATACAAGGCGTCAACTCGCGACTTCCACGTCGAATTTACAACGAACGCCGGGAACCCGGCCGTTTTCACATTATTGACCCCGTTTTTCAGTGATTCGGCCTCGGATCGCTCAAGATGACCACTTGAGCACGTCTCGATCGGAGGATTTACGATAAAGGAAGATCGCGACGCTGTTTTTTCATCACAAGCACTACGGTCGACCCCCGACCGTTCTTCTTTTTCCCTTTTTTACTCTTCTTTTCGAACGACACCACGACTAGCCCGTTGAAAGCTCGTTTTCCGGCTGACTCCACTTCGAGTGTCGTTCATCGAACTTCGACCGGTTTCACCCGTGAAACCAACGAGTTTATTAGGTCGCGTCCAGGCGACCTATGGCTCTCTAGCTTCGCGAAATTTCGTGACTACAGAAGCCTTTCCCCTTCTATATAACATTTTAAAGTCGGTCTGTGAAACTTCGAAACTGACCTTAAAAACCAAAACTACGAGGAATTTCTTCGCGATTGAATTCACTGGAAGCCCTGTTTGAGCGAAATCCTAATTAAAGACACGTTAAAACTTTCGTCCCATAGGGGTGAAAATGTAGAAATAAAGGTAATTATGAATTAGGTAGTAAAAATTCTAATAAGAAATGCATGTGTGTTAAGTTTGAACAATATCGACCTCTTGCACAACGATTTACCAATTATAGTAATATCGATGAATTTACAAGTTACAAGCTGTAAGTTATAGACTTCTTCCCCACAATTTTGCAATTTTACGTTAAATATGATAATCAAAAAATTCGTAATTTGTAAAATTTACTACCGAACTTTCATTTCCTTTTTTCTTTCTTTTCTTTTTTTTTTTTTTTTTGTACAACGTGGTACCTAAGGCTACCTAATTTATGACACCTTTTAAGTACTTTTTTACTGTATCCTTCTAAAGGAACAGATTCCCGAACGATCGCTCCCAAAGTTCGTAACTTCACTTACATACATAATACTTACGCGGTTCCCTCTATCCGAGATAACTCGGCTTATTTACTTTGAAATTCCGTTGAATAGTCGCGCGAAATTCGCGAGCTTACTCGGTCGATTCAAACAGAGCAAGTTGGTAGAAAAGGAAAGTCCGAAGCAAATATACAGTTAAACCAAACGAACGATAAAGTTCCGCTGTTTACGCACGCGATGCAAAAGGAGCAGGGTAAAATTACATTTAATTCGTGAGATCGCGTGTACGTGCAAGATATATAAACCGAACCGTCTTTTCATCCACTGAATTACTAGCAGGCATTCGAAACTATCAGCTACCTTCTCGAGTACGCTTGTACAAACTAGTCAAGACTATCAACGTTCATCAATTAGACCACTAGGAACTCGCGGCGAAATTACCGGACTTCTAAATTGCTATTTAATTACGATAAAACGTCCGTCTATATTTATTCCTTCTTTGATATTCCTTGAACCGGATAATGTTGCTCAAAAACTAATAACTCGCCTTGTTTAACAAAATTATTCTACGCAGCTGCAAGTCACTGATATCGCCATGATAAATTCGTGGACACGCTATACTTACAAAAAATTTATTCCGCGGTTCGTGTCACTGAAATTGTGTCCCGTCAAACGACGACACGTTTGAAGATCAAATAACGCGTGTCTCGTTAGCAAAAGCGAATCGAACTCGCGGCCACACCTATTTCCCTTCCACGTGCTTCCTGCATTGGTATAGGCTGGCAGGTTCATTCACCGTCCACAGAAATTTTAGAGAACTCGAAACGGCTACAGATATTTTCATGCAAATACGATTACCTTTTTTCCAGCTCGTACGGCGGTTGGGGATCCTGGGAACGGCAACAATACCGGCCACATTCGCTTTCGCCGGAATCGCGCGTAGAAATTGCGTGAGTTAACGCACGCGAGCCACCGGTGGAGATTCGCCTTGGCAGAGAGGCGAATTCCTGGAAAGCAAAACGTTTTTCCATGCGAGGCAAAAGGGACGCATAAGAAGAAAAGAAGGTGAGAAGACGACTCGAAACAGACAGAGGGCAGCCAGGTGAAAGGGACGTAAGGGTGAAACGAAGAGAGTTGAAACGAAGAGGATGTTCGTCCGTGAACTCAGTTGGTTTCTTCGCTCGAAGCAAGCAGGATTTCCGCGTAATTTTACCGGGTAATAAGATTATACCGGTCTCGAGCTCGAAGCTGCCTATTGTTTTCCTATTCGCGGCCACGAGGATATTGTATTCTACGTTTCATTCCGGTCGTCTCGAATTTCCTGCTAATTTTTCCGTGCATACGACCATCACCACCGTCGACTTCACCCTTCCTTTCCTTTGCCCCCGTTCTTCTTCGTCTCTCCGCTAGAGGGGAATATAGTTAACATTGTAGGAGGAAGATGGCCACCTCCGAAGTTTAGTCGTCGTCTGTGATGGTCCATAAAGAGCCGGCTGAAATTGCGTCTCGTACCGCCTCGAAAGCTGTACGTGCCCGCCTCGCAGACTACCACACCAGAGCCACCCTTTCCATCCCCCCGTTTCAACCCCTTTCTCCTTTCGCTGCTG
>NT_176967.1:824269-848682 GCF_000188095.3 Bombus impatiens
CCCCCAGCCTCTGCCGCCTTCACCCTTCGGCTGTAATAGCGCAGCCGAGCGTATACAACACGGCGTGGCATAAACTTTACGATGATGAGGAAGAACCGAGGCGAAGGAGTCTCGAAAGTCATCTGGCGAACCTTCGCAGTACACCGGCTCCTTCCTTCCCCCCGTGATACCGGAATTAGATACCCGTGCGCTTCATCTAGTCAGCCTTTGTACCTTCTTACCCTCGAGAGATCGTTTTTGCGGGCCACGCGTTCTCGCTTGCGTTCTCCCCTTGGAAGTTTGGGGCGTCGCTCCCTCCGTTGCGCTGCCACGGGTCAACCTCTTCACCCTCCGATTCGCGAATCTTATTTATCTGTTTGTTTGATGAGAAAACCGTGGTTTCGACCGCCTGCTCGAAATGTAAGCAATGATTTTGATCGACCTTCCTGGATAAATAAGGGAAGGTGTAAAAGGTAACGCGGGAGGTTCATGAAATTTCCTTTGCTTTTTCGGGTGATATCGACGGGGAGAGAATTGATCTAGAATACCTATAATAGCGAGAAGATCGTAGATAGTGGAGGAAGAATATTTTGATAATGGAATGTCTAGCAAGAGAATTTTCGCCAAGTGCTACGCATCGATTTTCGAAGAAGCATACTATCCTACGAATACCAAATATGCTGCATAGTGTAAATTATAAATGCTTAGCATATTAATCTGTTATCAATCTATCATTCCTACAGAACATTCTTCGTTAAAAAAATTGCCTTTTCAATTATCCTCGTATTGATAAAGACAAGTCTGATGAATAAAAATTTACCTTCAAAAGAATGAAACGGGATTTTTATAAACGAAGGAATCTCTCATCGAGTATTCTCTGTCATTCCGAAATCTAAGGTCGCCTAATCTAATTAGGAAGCCGAGCAATCACGATTGCGGAACCCAAATCCATCATAATTCAGAGTTATCTCAACCACGAATCTTATTAACCCAAAGACGACATAGGCCAAGCAGACTGGGTATCTCGGGTCCGGTGTAATCCACGAACGCCACAATCCCCCTGTGTCAATATCTCAACCACCGTTTGAAAACCGTCAAATCGAATCAGGATCGTTTACCGCGAGTAAGTAATTAAACCGACATCGAAGGATTCTATCCCGTGAACTATTAATTTCTTGGGATCGTCCCGGTTAGCCGGAGGAGTCATGGCTTGGCCGATAAACGTTACAACCGACGACCATCACGGAAGTGTGTCCCTGGCAGGATGAAACGGTCGTAAAAGCGAATGGCGAACCGCGGCTAAGTTATCGTTTCGTTTCGCCAATTGATTACATGAATTATAGATAGCCAGTACCGGTATCTTGTATCACGTACCGTTGCTACGTGGTTATCCTTTCAGGGCTGTTAACGTCCGCCCAGGAAGAATTAGAGTCCGCCGCCTTTAACCACTGTTTCGCGGCCAAGCCTCGTAACTCACGTGACCCGGAAAAAATACGAGGAGACTCGTGACGAGGCTGGACGCTTCGGCTAACCTTCTGTCGCGAACCTGAACCCATTGTGTACTGAAAATATGATATAAAAAAGAAGAAAAAAATAAACACATACACGAGCTGGCAGATAGAGGGTATAAAACCAGAGCTGCGAGGGGGTTGGACGAGGGAAAAAGGCAGAAATGTCACCGATCCAACGGTCGTTATTGCTATTTCCAGTTCAGTGGTATCTACATAATACGCAAGGGGGCATCGCGTATGCGCGACGCGTCGCAATATTTCAGCCGAGGGAACACTTGGAAACGACGCTTTACGTCCTAACGCGAATATTGTATCGGCCCCGGGCCCCGGCACGCCGCACCGCGCCGGCCAATTTTGTTTCCATCAAAAGTGGGATTAGCGACAGAGATGGTATCCGATTGAATACCGCCGGATCGAATCCGGGGATCACCGTTTTTCAAGAAGCCATCCTGGATAGACCGGTACCCGGATGGGTTTTTTCATTCTCATTCACGTACCGACGCGACGTCGCTACAAATTTGTCACGAATCCGCCACATGGAAACGAAACTTGGTAATTTGTTCGAACATACGTGCTCATTTTGGTAAACTATTGTAGGAATAGGAATTTCCTGTGATTGTTTATAGCAAATGGTTGACGCGAAGTTCAAATGTCACAATCAGGACCACTAGGATTTCGAAGTGCAGATATATAAAATAAAGACAAATGGGAAAATGAACTTTCTAATGTGGAAAAATATGGAACATTACATATGTCCAATTAACTCCAACGTTACAAGTCATTGAGTTATCTTATCCTATATCGTGTTATTACTATGGTTTCATTTAGCGTCGAAATTATACTGCAACTTTTTTAAACTAAAGTTGAAATTGGGGAATTAAAAGAAAATACTGTTTTTCCAAGAAAAACGAGACGCGTTAAAAGAAGGCTTAGGCGAAGTTGTAAGATTCTATGGTTGCTAAAACGAACAGCCGTCACGTGCAAGATCCATTCTCTCGAGACGGGCCTTCGAGTAGGCTCGATCGTATTTAACTTACGATCTCCGCACTCTATTTACGTCAACGACGCTCTAAGCGTGCAACAGTATCGACAACCTATAGATACTGTGTTATACGCGCACTTCCTACCCCTTTTTTCACTTCCCTTTTTATATTCTTCGTTCGGACGATGAACGGACCGAGTTTCTATTAAAAGTGAAACGGCTACGAGACGCCCTGGTTTTATTTTCTCAGTGTGGCCGAGGCGGAAGGGTTGCCCGTAAAAGCGAGAACGTAAGCTACCGCCGCACCGATTTCGCTAATGACCGGGCGTAAAACGCTCCGTAAAATTTCGACCTTTATGAGCAAGAAAATAGCACGGCCCGTTTTCAGCCTGCGAGGGCAAACCGAGCCCATCGGCGCAATTATTCAGGCCACGTTCCTTGATAGATCAAGCCCGGGTCTACCACGCGCCAACTTCTTCAATTTCCCACGAATATTCCTCCGTAATCAACGCTCTTTCACCTTCGTTTCGTTCAAATATCAAAAAATCAACGTCACTTTGAATTCATCGAATCCATCATATATTCCTTTTTCAATTCTTCCACGATGTTTCTCTTTTTTTATTTAGAATATTGTAATACTGTAGGTTTATATTCATTGGTCATTGTTCGTACCCTGCTTCTTCTCAATACCTAACACGTTGTTGTTAGCTTTTCATTACGTAATATTATGCCGCATGCTAATAAATTTATAGTTTCCTAACAATGAGTGTGTTAACCGATGAGTGTGTATTCGTCGACTCCAACACATTTATAACCCTCCTTACCAGTTTAGCCAATCTTCAACCCATATTCTATCCCTGGAAACGTTCTTACATATTGCCAACCATAACCGATATAAAAATTCTGGGCTGTACATCAAAGAACCGTAACATAGGCCGTTAGAAGCGGAGACACGTTGCTTCGGGAAGATTCCGCCCCAATATCCAGGCTTACAGCGGTCCGATGGAATTAACCAGACGCAGTTTAGGGATGAGGATAGCCAGATTGAGAGATTTACCGGCTGGGGGTAGCCAGGTGGGCGGTTATTTATGAAAAAATCGATGTTCCATGCTCGAAAGTATATTTTAGGGGGATGACGATGGCTTGTGGGTATACGTGAGTGTATACGTTTGGGAATGAGAGGAAAGGCGGCTCGACACGGAAGGAGGAACCAGGTAGAGTGGGTGGTAGAAGGGAGATGGAGAAGGGTCCATAAAATAGTTTGCGTTACGATATAGCGCGGCGGTTCTCTGAGCGAGTAGAGCGGACTCCGCGTTAACTTAGTCCTATGATTGACGGTTTCCGGTTCCGGCTTGCCTCGGCCGGACTGATATATCGCGACTCGCCGGAAGTCTGTGCAAAAGCATCGCCGCAGAATTATTGGCCGGTCAGGCGGGCTGCCCTTATCGAATTTCCACGCTCGAAACCGAGCCTAATGTTTCCCTGAAACGCGAAAACGTTCTTCTTCTTCTTCTTCTTCTTCTTCTGCCATCGCAGTAATGAAAAAAGTACATTTTGTGTTTTACCTAAGTACGTATTAATTACTTTGGCAATTTCACTGATATTTCGTTGGCTTTACTATAATTCCATTGAATTTCACTCAGGTAAAAAGCAGAAAGACTCTAAGCGTAAACTAAACCAGGTTCTTCATATCAATAAAACAACACCTCAAATGTTGTTTGTCTTTCGGAAAATTGCTTTTGAGCAAAAAACAAACCTGGTCGATCATTTCGGATAGATTCGATGCAATCATAGAAATTGGTACATGTATTAGACAAAAGTTTTACACCTACAGCTGGCATCGTATAGCGTCGCAAGCTATGTAACAAAGGAATTTCCTCTTACAGGACTCACAAACAAAAATCAGTCTCTATGAACCTTGGTAAAGACTTTTTATTCTGTCAATGTCAGCGCAAAGTTCAAGAAGTTTACAAATTCACCACTTTCTACAATTTGCTTCCAAAGAGTCTACAAGCAAGTTATCACATAGGAAAGTAGACACTTTCTCCAGAAATCTCCTTGTAAAAGCGATGGTAGAACATCGAGCAGGTGCGAGTATCGTCGCGTTTGGCGTAGCTGAGCGAATAGCGCGAGACAGAAGCCACGAACAACAATGTCGGCCGGCGCGTTTCCTCCTCGGCGAAGTATTCAATTACTAACGAGTGCTGGGCCATAAAACAGCCTCTCTGGCTACAGCACGCGACCAAGTCGCGCCGTGTAAAGGATCTTGTCACGCGTGTATTTTTAACGAGACTTCGCTTACCCCCTCCGTGCGAGGTTTCTTCCACCCTCGAGCTTAACGTCGTGCCCGCTCCCATCCGTCTGTAACCACCGTCCTCGTCCTTGCTCGCAGACTGCACCTGCGACGCGTTTCCCATTCCCTATACCATCTTCTCGCTCCTGATCCTCCACCGAAGGAACCGAGTCGTTTGTTTAAATTGCGTAGCTTCTAAGTATCGTTACATGGTCGTAAATCGAATTGTTGGAATATTAGGATATGCAGACTCAGGAATATCTTAGATATTTGTACCCAGAGTGGCTTTGGTTTAAATCTGAAAGCTAATGTGCAACTTTCGTGGAAACATAATCTAATTCGTTCTAGGGAAATTATTTGGTTTAATGGAATCGTGTCAAGAAGCAAATTTCTTGATTTCTTTTCATTGTTCGATCACTCTTTGACGTCGAAGTTAAGCACTTCTTTAAAATATAACGTAGTCCACGTAAAATTGGGAAAGGTTTAAGTCATCACTTTGCTGATTTCAAATTTTTTCAAGAATTTTTCTCCATTTATATAAAAACTTACGTGTTACGATATTATCAAAGAAATTATGAGCGTATCGCCTCTATTATGGAATTCTACGCTTGTTTCGTTCACTTTGTTAACCGTATTTAATCTGTATTAATCTAACTGTTGTTAAAAAACACGAACAAAGTTCCTACGTTAACGTTAAACGCTACTCGCTTGGCAAACTAAACGGATAGCAAACAAATGGTAAACAACATTCATATTCCCTATTATCTACTCCAATAAATCCCTCCCGGTCTAAAAGATTTACCCCCTGTACCACGTTTCCAAACCCGTCTAATATCCACAATAGCATCGTCGAGTTAAGGAAGGAACGTTCGCCGCGAAAACTCGCTGACGTTTTTTTTTTTTTGCTCAGAGTTCGTTATTACCAGCGCGGCATTGAGAGTGGCAGACTACGCGACGGGGATTGCAACCTACCCTCTTACCTACCCTCCGCAGTCGCGGCCGAGTGGTAGGTGCTCCAGAACGTCTGAGCGTCGCGTTGCACCTGGTTACGCGTGGTACAGTCGACGAAACTAGTCGTTGAACCGCGGCGAAGTTCAATGTCCGTGTTGTTCGATTCGCGTCAACCCCGGGAAAAATAGGAACGCAAGGGGTTGGAAGGGTCGAGTTCTAAATTTCCCGGGAGATCCGTCGTCGCTATTTTATCCGACACGCAGCCGCTGTTTCGCTAAATTGATTTCGCGGCTCGCTTTTCCGACATCGTGAAATTTTCGCTACGATTCGCTAGAATTCGTCAGAGCTCCAGTCTCTTCGATTAACCGCGCGCAATTTGTGATACGCGATGACACAGACACGGCGGAATTTGTAAATCGCTTCACAGCTGAATTTGTATACACTGGTTTCAGCATATAAAAAAGAAACGAGTAACCAAGAGAACTTCGAAATATAAATGTGGAATAGTGAATTTCGATTCCTGCAAATTATTCCTTAGTTGGAGATCGAACTCGAGCAAGTTAAATTGCTTAATTTCATCGTGTAGACGTAAATCTTCAATTTAAGTTCCTAATTCAAGTACCGTGATTTCATCCTGCAAGTGATAAATACTCAAATTGGATGCTTCAATATTTTCTGAAATATATATTTCCGTATCTGACGCAAGAGGTTCTAGACATATCGCCAGAGTGAAAGTGGAAGTGGAAGGAACTCTTCAGCCGACTGTACGCAAAGCGGTCGCGATCTCGATCGCGAACACAGGGCGCGCACGACGTGGAGTCTCGAGGAGTCGCGTCGTTTGATCGAGCTTCCATCCAATCAACACGCCGATTCCGCTCGAGACCACTTCGATAACCGTTCATAAAGATAGTCAAGCATCATCCTTTCTCCTGCTCCACCACTGAATTCGCGCCGCATTAATTTACAACTCCAACTCCATGCTCACCTTGAAATTTTAATTTTCGCTATCTTTCCCAGCGACCGAGGTCAGCCACGTCTGAATCAACCACTTCATCTTCCATTCGCTGTTATCGAATAAAAAAATTCACTTTCTCCGTGTTTCTACTTTTTATTGCATCGAATCTATGTAGAGGCCAAGGTTGACACGATACGAGCCGGCCGACTTGAAATTTACGACATCATACTTGGTAGCAGTTTTATTAGCTCTGGAACGGCTTGGTTGACGCTTTTCCCCTGTCTGATCAGTGTCCCAAACTCTTGAGTCAGACTCGTGTACAAACTCATTAGAGACGTCATGGTGCGAAGCAGCGAGTCCTGGCCACCGAATTTGTTCATTAAATCTACAATTTGCAATTGGGGAACTGCTTCGGTCTGTTAAGAAGAGAGCCAAGTTTCTGTAAGCTAAAAATGTCCTCAGTTCTTATAGAACGATAACAAACAAATGTTGCATTCACGTTCGCGTAGAACGTTATCGTATCTCTATGGTACCTACGTGAACACGCTGGAAATGTACTTTTATTACGATTGGACTCCGTGGATGTACATCGTACGATATCTAAATCTACGATAACTAGCATTTTCGTGTATTTGATGGAAATTTAAAGATGCAAAGCTATACATAATGCACGTAACACTCAAACATATATAAAACATCTAAAGTATAGTACTCGTTACAATATTAACTGAGCAAGACTGGTAAATTCACTAGCCTTTTTCTTAAAGTATTTTCTTCTCCTATCATCTTCAAAAACAAAGTCGCCAATCATAGAACTACGAGAATTGCTATATTCTTACCTGAACAAAGAAAAACTAGGCAGAAGATCGCAATGGAGACAATTACAAGGGTCCTCATAATGCGAAGATTCGAACGATTCAAGAAAAAAGTCGCAAATATTGGAAATTCGTAGGTGAACCAATGTTTGGCGATCATTAATCACCAACTGGCCAGGTATCCGTATTTATTGTGCGGATCAGTCGGTCGCCGGATGCTGCCGCGATTATCAGCCGTCGGAATTACCTGCCATCAGCAGTAAATTGCAGCGAGCGGGGCCGACATTGTGTTGGCCAGTTCCGGGTCGCGGCAGCACGACAGCTCGTTGCAAGTTACAACGACAGCGAGCAGGGACGAACGAACGCCTGGCCAAATCCTGAGACGAGATATGACTCGATGAAGGTTTAACCTCTCCCGATCAGCGAATAGTAAATTTCGTCGACCGACGTGTCGGCCGTGTTGCGATCCCAACGATCGATCTGGATCGCTGGAACGGGATTCAGTTTGGTTCACAAGGTTTGCTTTGATTTTCGGAAACCTCAATCTCCGTCCAGTTGACACGTGTCCCGTTCGATTCAACCCATTAAAATATTAACAGAAGTTTGAGCTGTTGAAAGATTTTCAACAAGATCATAATTTTATTATCTAGAGCATGAAAGATAATATGGCGTATCTATGATTAGAATCACTAATTTTAAAAAGCTGTCTGAAAGAGATTTAATTGTAAAAAGTTGAAAAAACGAAGCTGCATAGCAAACCATCTTCCAAGGAAACTACTTCTATCTAAAATGTAATATTTATTTTGAATAATCCTGTATACATCGTCGCCTCGGCGCCAGCGTTATTGCAAATGCTCGTGAATTTGCATAATTCATCGCGCGATCGCTTTGACACGTCTACGAGCGAGATAATCGTGAATCTCAGATTTACAAAAGAAATCCTGCTCTTTTCAAAATATTTGCGCGGAATATTGATGTTTCATCGTGGCTTTGTGCGATTCATCATTTAACGACACTCTAATCGGTCGATAATTATCCACCAACACGAAACTTCAACGTGATTTCGTGCTGGAAAGCAAACAACACACTCGGTATATAAATCAACGTTTTCAAGTAGACCAACTTTCGATTAGTTCGAAATGTACGAGTATCTGTTCTTCTAATTTTTTGCTTTTCTTCTCGAGAGGAAACATATTTAGTTCGAGAATTCTGTAGAAAATATCACGATATTCTACTATTGAAGTTTCGTTTACCTACCTAAGTTATATTTTGTTGGTTGTCAACGAGAAAATTAAACGTCACTGGGAACATTTTACGACAGTGCGGCGCGATATCGAGCCATCAACGCGTCATTACGCAGAGAAATAGAGCGAACAGATGGGCTTCCGGTTGTCTTCGTTCTCAGGTCGCTTCCGTGGCGAGCGCCATCTTCCACAGATCTCGTCGCTTCGCACATTATTTGTTCGCGTCTTCGACATTTCGAAGCCGTTAAAAAGCGATTTCCCTTTGCGAACGATCCATTTCTGACGTTCCTGGTCCGTTGCATCGCAAACACGTGTCCCTATCCAAAAGGAATTGGTCCTTCCTTTCATTCCTAATCTACTATATATTCTCTTTGTACAACTGTTCTTGCTTCAATATCTCGAGGAAAAATATCTTCTCTAGCTTTTTAATAATTCATACTTTACGTGTCGTTTAACCAGGGCTGCGGTTCATTCGTTAAAATTTAATTGCAAAACCAATTTGGACGTCAAATATCACCAAGTATTACAAGAGAAATATTTGAATTTCGCTCTCCAGTCGATACGAATAATCAGAATATTCAGCCGATTTTTCTACTAAAGATTAAATTCAAACAAAATCGCCAGAAGCCGTTGAAAAAATAAAATTGAAACTAATTAAACGACGGGATGAATGCATGAAATTCCCTCTATAAAATTAATTTTCGTTAAATACATGAAGTTTTGAAGAAAGTACGTGTGGTTGAAGTTTTATTTAAAAGAACGTCATTTTATAACATTAAAAATGGTAGAAACGAATTCTAAAGAGCACAATGGTAACAATGGCCACCTTTAATGCTTAACCCAAACGTTCTACATATTTTAATCGTATAAAATTCTCTTTCACGAGAACTCTTATGCGCTCTTATGCGCTCTTCTGCCGTTTCTTTCGCCGATCCAACGCAAAAATTATGCAGAGGATTCACGTGTTCTAAACGTCTTTTCATTCTGGCTCTCGAAATGTTAATTCACAATTGAACGTCATCGTGCAGACTGCGAGAAACAAGCAGGCATAAAACGAACCCGACGCAGAGGCGGACGCGTTTATTTCGTCACGTAGCGAACGGGGAACGAGTCGCGAATTTCCCCGATCCGTCTGCTCGCATGCGGCTCGAGCTGCGTCTTTTGTCGTCGCGAAGAGCACCGGCGTTTCCCCGAGATTGAATCGTAATAAACCGGAACGTGACGAATTTTATGAAAGGGACGCACGCCGCGGCGTGTACCGGCGACGAACGCGCGCACAATGAGCCCAGCTCACGTACAAGTTCAAAGGAATTCTCCAACGAGCAATTAAGTCTTCGACAACGTTAACAACGTCCCAATTCGCGACACCAAAAAAAAAAAAAGGAAGACAAATCCAACCTGATGTTCGCCTCTCGTCGAACCTCGATCATGGTTTCCGATTATTTTAATTCGTCGGTCCGATATTTTTCGGTTTCAGAATTATACGTACACGTATATGGTACGTTAATTGGAGTTTATACAAGGCAGTTATGATGGTTATAGAATAGATGATATAACTCAGATGTTATTTGAGACATGTGCTATGGAAGCGAAATTGGGAGATTTTATTGAATAATCCTTTCATGCTTTACGTAACTGAATTCGTTAAACGATAAATATACATACGAAAAAGTACTGGCGCGTAACCTCATTTGCCAATGAAACGTTTTTCAAACGAGTATCGTGTTTTTAAAATCGTATAAAAGTACTACTATATGATACGAGATTTAATCTACTTCGACCTAATTAGTTAATACGTAGATGCTGTAACAGATGTGGCAATCGTTATCGTAACCATAGTATTCATCGTCGGTGAAATTATGATCTGAATTTTTACAAAAGAAGACTCAAAAAGCATGTGTTTCTACGATCAGAAACCGATAAAAATTTTTTCTACATAACTTAAAAAAATTCAATCTTCAAAAGGCTAATCATTTGGTTTCTAGAAAAATATATTAATTGCATCGATGCCATGCGGTGTTTAATCGAGTCGTCAAAACGGTCAGAGCTATGGAAGTCTATATTAACCGCTAACCATCCCGCCAGGATTAAAGCGGTACATTTGTCAAGCTTTAAATATTCCTCTGACCCCATCAGCATTCCCGTCAGACAAACAGGTTACTGTGCTCATCCGAGAACCGCTCCTCCTTCTTCCTCCCTTTCCAGCCAACGAGCGGAACGATTCCGAAAAACAAATAGCCGCGTTGGCTCGTTTGATTTACTCGCGTCAATTTGTTCCCGGCCTTATTAAACACGTGCACCCGCGTCCATCCTCTGGGAACGAGAACCGAAAAACCGGCCACCGAAACGACCGGGCAAATGATCCAGATGCAACAGAGAAAAGACACCGTCGCGTCGTAGTCGTCGTCGTCGTCAGACAGGATCTACGAACCGCTTTGATCGTGCCGCGAAACAGACGTTGCCATCCCCGACGTTAATCGAACGAATCAGCCAGTGAACGCCGCTGACACGACGATGCCGCACCGATCCTCGAACGCAGACAGAACATTTAACATGCGAGTAACCAGCACCGTGGCCAGAAATAAACGAGCTTAGAGAGGGCCCTGTCGACGGCTCGTCGTGTAACGCCGCCTCGCAATTAAATCGCCACGCGATTCCTCCCTCGGATCACGTGTTTACGAGGCTTCGCGGAAAATCGTCCATGCAACGGTGAAAGATTTATGGAGAGCCTCGACAGGGTTGACGACGTATCGGGTGCGTTATTAGCCGTTTAATGGAGATAGGTGCGATGCCGGTGAAACGCTGAATTACATTTCCCAGAACACAATGTCTGAATACTTATACGTACACATGTATGTGTAACGATCTTTTTGTTTGTTGGACTATAAATTTGGAGCATAAGTGTTTCGCGACCGTTTGTGCTTTCATTTTAATATTTGTCTTTCCTTTTTTTTTTAATAATAGTTGCCTTTTCTCTCTAATTTTAATACTATATCTAACAATTTCAACTGCCAGTGCGTCATCCTCTCGCGGTGCGGTATTTTGCTCTGTTCAAACTCTGACGGAACAGTGAACGGTGAATCGAAGCAAAAGAGAAAGAAAGAAAAGCTATGGAGAAAGCTGGGTAAGACGCATTAGCTGGGAAACAGTGGCGACGCTCTATCGTCTGGCGCGGCGCAGTTAAATAAACCCCGAGAAAATGCATTTCTCCGTGTGTCCCGGATAGTACCGGATGCGGCTGTCATCCCCGCAAGCTCGTGCATCATCTTCCAGAGACTCTGGATCACGCCTTCTCCTTTCCTCACCATCCTTACCACACTCCACCAGACTTTCTCCTTCCTTCTTCATCTTCTCCTCATTTTCTACTTTCTTCTTATTCTTAAATTTTCTTCTATCTTTTCCCTTCTTACTCTCCTACGTCCCTCTTTCCGGTAGAACGACAGGATTATTAATCCTCTGTTTCGAAGCAGATATTTTCGTTCTCGTGCGCAACGTTAATTTATTTATTTCAACCGGTATACCACCCTTGCATGTTGACTTATTGCTGAATCTGCTCGTCTTTCACACGTGGTCGCCATTAAAAATGTTTCCGTCTCGTTCCTCTGATATTAAACGATTCGCGTTTTCGATTTCAAAGTTTCTTTTAGAGAAAAGGAAAAAGAAGAAAGGTTGATGGTTAACAGGACACGGGTTAAAAATATTTCCAGCAGGTGTTAAATAATATTTTTAACAGGAAAGAGCGTGGCGTGTGCGAGGATCTAGCTGGTTGTTCGCTAGGTGGACGACTTTATCTACGCGTGACATTTATTAATAGCCTTTCTATCTTTAAAAGGAAAGATGACACGTCGTCGTGTCACCTCGACGCGCGAACTAACGAGACTAAAAGCTCGTAATTGATTCTCTTCCGGCGAGCGCGCGCGACACCCATCCTCGGCCGCGACATGGTCCCGGCAAAAAAGAAACTACCTATTAGCGACGTTCATCGGCTGCCATTAAATTATGGCCCGCTACTGTCCGGATAACGATGGCGTCGCTTCAAAGCCGTCGCGCAATTTTTTCCGTTGCCATGACCAGCCTGTCTGGCCATTTCCTTCCCGCTTTTTTCGACCATGCTCCTGCACTTTACGCACAATGAAAGTTCGTTGCACGAATCGAGACTGCGTGCAGAAATTCAAACGAATTTTGCTTTCGTTAGAAAGAGCTTGGATATTAATTTGCTAGAACTAAATTTTTCTTAATCTGTTATATCTGTTATATTGCTATCGATATGTAGATATCGTCGATATTTCAAGATTCTCAACTAAAAGGATAGATATGTACTGTCAATACGATATGGCCAATATTTATTCACAAACCGCATTTTCGTTGAGAACATTGAAATATTGACGATATTATTGATCTTACGAAAGCAGCCGTAACAAACAATTCGTTTACTAGACTTCCAAGTTTTCAAATATTTTAATGACAGAGATATAGAACCCTACAAAATCATAAATAATATCCGCCTTTAGCGATCTTCGAAGTAAATGCTTACAAAAAATCCTCATCAAATAAAGTATATTCCGGTAAATCGTATTTTTTCCTCGCAAGTCTTCGCTTCCCAAGTTTACCTGAAACCATCTAAAAATTCCACATACATATTTATAACACGATAATCTTCCTTCCGAAACCAAAATCCCAAAACAATATCCCACGATGATCAATCCTGCGCGTCGAAAACTTCCTTCCGTCATCGATTTCGCATTACAAGCACAGCAGTTCTCCTTCCAAGAGGGAATTGCAGCGTCTCAGGCGTCGCGTACGCGACTCCGTGATTAAATCTCATTCAATAACAGAAACTCATGGTAGAACTCGACGAAAGTTTCGCGCTTCCTCGCAAGATCTAGCAGAGAGGAAGCAGGAGGAGTAGGAGAGGTGTCGTTGATCGCGCTCGCAAAATCGACGCGTCACCGTCCCTCCGCCGGAAGCAGCAGACGTAACTGTCCCTTCGGGGACGTTAATGTCATCTCCATAATCACCGTAGAGCCGAGTGACAGGAACGTGATGCGGAAGCTCGAAAGCCGGTCGCTCAGCCGACCCATTACTAGTCGCGCCATCAATCCCTGCGATTAGGCTAATAATTTCTCTCGGTCGCTACCCCTCTCGATGGTAGGAGAACACGTCCCGTTTCCAGACCGCGGTGTTAACCACGGAAAGGACACCGTGAATTATAACGCGTCCGTGTTCCGTCGTGTTCGATTCCCCGGCGAATTATCTGCGTATTAAGGACGCCTAAACGATCCTCGATCGTCTGCTTGTTCTTCGTGTAAGCCTTCTGTTTGCAGGAGGAAGAGTTGGTATCCCTGAATGTAAGTGGAAACGGATTGCTCTTAAATATCTATAAGTTGATTTCTATGGATGGCGCTGCAAGTAAGTGAAGTTAGTTCTTCGAGTTTCTTCGCGATTCATTTGTATCTCATATATAATATAGAAACTGGGAGAAATTTGTAGCGTGGATCTGTAGCGGCACGCGAGCAGGACAATTCAAATCCTGTTGTTGTTTTGTTTCGGAGTATCATGCCCGTTAGGTCACTGGTATTGCAAGGAGTAATGAACGACGAGCAAAACAATGTTGCCGCTACTTTCAACCATCAAACGCAGTCGAGTTCAAATTTTCCGACTGTGCCCCCGACCAGTATAAATAAACAGACGAAATGACGAGCATGAAGTTCATCGATCGCATTCGGACGCATAAGACGTATATACGGAGTTTCTCTTTAAAGCGTATTTATTTCGTGAGATTTATCATACCTGGATTTGTGCTTTGTGTTGAATTAATTTCTATAGACAAAATATATATTTAATAAATTGCTCACAAAACAGTTAGTCTATTATTTCGTGATATCCGAAAAGATCAATCCACCACAGATCAAATCGTATCTACGATATCTACGCTGCGATTGTTGTATTGTAATTACGTCACGTCCCTGAGAAACGTCATCCCTGAGAAAACAGAAAATATCTCATAGAATAATTTCTAAAGTAACTAGGAGAAATTACCGAATTCGACTCTTGGAATGACAGAAGCATCCCACGATGTTTCTTGTGAAATCGTTCACAAGAGGATTTTGTCCGTAAACGAAAGAAAGGGGAAGTCTAATTAAGGCGGAGGTCAAGATTCACGTTGACTAATAGCGCGATTAGCGTTCGCGAACGTTGTCAACTGCCCGGTAGCGAGGAGATTCCACGACGTATCGTTGAGCTGGACGCAATTCCTCGTTAAAGATAATACCTTCTGAGCCGACAATTGCGCTCGCACGAAGACGTAAGAACGGATTGTGAGACTGGCATTCCTCTTAATTAGGATCGCGGCTGGTGCCGGCCTGCGAACGGTGAGATACAGTCCTCGCGGACTGGTTTGTTAAATAATCGCCCAGTCTTTCGTAAACGTGTCGCTCAAGGCTGTTCACCATCGTTTCGCTATCCCCTTCTAGTTTTCCATGTAATCGACCTTCACACTAATTCACTGCAAAATCCTGATAAAATTGAATTTGTATAAGATCCACGATGTCCCTGCGATTGTAACTTGTATGTTATATTTTATATGTACTTTGTACGATGTTTACATATTAACAGCCCCAATTGTGGTTATGTATTGTTTGTTCGGTTTTAAGATTAAAGGTAATTTTATTCTTCGTCTTATTTTACTTATATTGTTTATGAATATTTTTCTTTGGGATAAAGCAATAGTTACAGTTACAATTTTCGTAAATCTCTCGCCGTGAAATTCTTTCGTAAGAGGATTTGTTTATTGATTTGTCGTGTCGCGCGAGTACTCGAAGGAAGTAGCTGGAGCTCGATCGAAACAGTCGCCGGAAACGTACACGTGCGATGTCCTTCGGCTCTCGTAACCATCCACTTTGCAACTCTCGAGAGTGTCGACCGAGATTGGATGGCTATCGTTGCCATTTGCAAGGTCGATTGCACCAGTCATTTGGAAAGTCGAATGGTTCTTCCGATGTATGCCGCCCAACATTCGGTGCCCCTCAAACCGAACATCGGATCGACGTTTCTCTCCAACATTTCTGCATATTTCAGTATCACGACATCTCCGGACTTGTCGCGCGGATCTGTTGAATTATTATCAACCATAGCGTCACTCATGAAACTAGGCAAACGTTTTCTACCTTCTCCGATGGAGAACAATTGCGATACTAGTTATAAAATGATGCTCTTGTTTTGCTAGTTTGGACACAGTTCAGATATAGTTCTGTATTATTTATTTAGTTTTTCGTTCGCCTATTCACGTTTGATTCATTTATTCGTTGTATAACACGGAACGTGTTAAATCTTTTGGGAATAGTACAATTTTTGTATTGTTACTACTTCAGAATTATTGTACCATGCTACGAAAACCGTATTACCACTGTGAATATTGTAAATGTAAATATTCCTATGAAAAAGTGGTAAAACTATTCTTCCAATTATTAAAAATGCAAAATATATAAGATACAAAAGGGAGAGACCGAATATAATTATTTCTTGAGCCAGTAATATTAAAGCCTGTTCTCTATACTAGAAGAGATAATGTTAAAGGTATTTTCGTTCCATTAAATTCTTCTCGAAATTATTCATCTAACGTACCATGGCACCGTCAACGAGGCCACTCGCAATATCTTAGCATTCGTCTTTCTAAATATTCCAGGATATCCCTTGAAAAACCAAAGCTTGCTCTCTTGAGTCGCAGCTTTTCTTCTTACACACAGCGTTGCAACAAAGGGATCGTAAGAACAAACGAATGTAGGTCGAGCGGAGACCAAAGAGGCCGTCTTCGGAAATTCGAAATACCTTTTTCGAGGTATCGATCGGCCGTTTCAGCCGTTCAAGTAGATGTTTTTCCGGTCGCGTTTCGTCGCCTGAGTCGTTTCAAACCGAGCGTGATTGTTTTCTGCGAATCGTACGACCTCGATCGCGGACAGACACACCTGGCCGCGTGGATTGCTCAAACCAAGTGGTAACAACGCCGCTCATTAACGGATGCCAGCCGGTCTTTGGACCAGCGACGTTTTGTCTCCGTGTTTTCCTACCACGTCCCTTCCGTCATACACGACTTCTAAACAGGACTGGATCGATCATCCAGTCCAACAAGCCTGTATTCTGGTATTATTACCTAGACAGTTGTGTTACGGATTCTCAAGCTTTCATAAGCTATATATGAAAAAAGTATTTCGATATTCGGAAGCATAGAGATTTCTCTATTAAAGTTTAGCTTTATCCACAATCTTCCCCAATCGAAGGTTTTATCACTGGTATTACCTTCCTCCTGAGTTCCTCATATTGTATCCTAATCGCTAAAAAATTGCACACTATGCGGATGTCCACACAACTTCTCAATCTTCACGAGGTTCTCAGCATTTAATAAAGCATTTCGCTCGATAAAGTATCAACTGTAATTATATCTGTAATTATATCTATCAACAGAATCCCACCGTGAAATAGAATTCAACCGATTAATATATCTTCTCAGAGATATGAAAGAATTATTTGGGTTGAAAGAATCACGAAAACAGCTCTGCGGAAGTAAACGAGCGAAACGATTTACCATCCAAACAGAACACCTGCAAGCAGTTAAAACCACCGGCTATCCGTCTCTTGACGAGCCACCATCGAACCAGGTCGTTTGTATCGGTGTTGTTGACATAGAATAGTGACAACAACGACGCCGACAACGATGATGACGAGAGAACGAGGTCCGACGACACGTAACCAACGGCCACAGTGGCCGCGGAAACCAGGATGGCCATGGTGGAATGCTAACGTCCGCATTAATACAAATTCCGTGTAATTAGTAGCAGCTTGGGTACAGAGGACGTTATTCTAATGTGCTCGCCGGAGTCACGTCGCGAATCCCGTCGTTTACTTTCGACACCCTCGTCAGCTTCGTCACACGTGCCTTTGCCTGCTCCCTCCACTGACACGTCACGTTTTCCAAATATTTTTCGGCTTATAAAAATTCCCTGCTACTGGAAATTATTGTGGCAAAGTAGAAGAATCTGCTGAGTTCTACTTAAATAGAAAAATTGTGATCGAAAAAGTATTAGGTCCACAGTGATCTCAAAATTTTATAGAGTCTGAAAAATGTTACGCGCTACATAAATTCGTACTGGTGAAGTCCCTTCTAATAATACGTACGTGCAAAAACGAAACACAGCACTACGGGAAAACATACCCTAAAAACAATCTTCGGCTCTACAAGCATCCGTCTTTAAAAACGTCCATCTTAATCTCTAAGAAGGAGAGGAAGGATGAAAAGCGAGCTCCTGGAAAGGATGAGCGAAACTCGTGCACGGAGTGTATCACGGGTCGAGGTCAGTTTCGAAAGACACGGTTTCTCAAAGGTGTTTCATTTCTCTACGTTCGAGATCCGCGATGTAACAAGAAGAAATAGGGAGGATGAAAGGATGTTCGAGGGAAAGTTTTGATTGAAAGACTGGGTCACCGAAGGGACAAGTCTGACAAGGGCAGACTTTTGTCAACGAGTATCTCGGAAAATTGAACGAGTCGTAAAAAAGCTTGCTCGATGGAACTGCATCGTCCGCGACTTACATCTTCCGAATACGATACCCGGTTTGTTTTTTTCCTCCTCGACTGTCATACGACCCGTTTCCTCGAGATTTTCGTCGTGGAAAACAGAAAAGCTAACTCGGATGTGTGTGTGTATATGTAAGTTTTTAAGCAAAGAGAAAAGAATAGACAAAAAGTAACAACGACGAGAGGAGAATCTTTCTCTTGATTCTTCGCGTTTCGCGTTTCGCGTTTTTCCCCACGGTGCGGTGCCCGTTTCCTCTTCGAAGAACTCGACGCGATCTCGTGTTCGTTCTTTTGGCGCCAGACTGGAATAAATGAATGATATGTGAGACGATTGCGAGCGGCGGTCTCGAGGATACCAGCCAACCCGTTTAACAAGCCCCGGATGCCTGGACTTTTCTTTCGCGAGGCAAGTTCGTTGCCTGGTGTATAGTCGCGGTGTACACTAACTTCTGCTTAAGATCGCTGGATTCAACATTGAGAATTCGTTCAGCGACCAACCGTGACTGCTTGAAATATAATTCTTATAAAGATAATGTAAACGGTGCTACGGAAAGCGATTGAATTGTTCGGAAATAGTTCATTAGTTTGTGAAAGATTGTGACTCGACACAGAGAGGGACAAGCGCTCGAAGGAAGAGAGAAATTCGTGCAACGAGAGGCTAGAAAACGGTGATCTCGACGAAAGCAATTTCCAGGAGGCATTAATACGTTGCAGATAAGATTGGCAATTCCTTGGATCTTGGTGGTGGTGGCGGCCATTACGCCCGGCGCGATATCATAAAACAGAAGCGATTTTCAATAACGACCGGCGATAATATTGGTAGACAACGAGTGTCTCGTCTTGTTCCCTTCCAGCCTTTTCCTTCCTTTTCCTTTTCTTTTCTCCATTCTTTTTCTCCTGCTTCTTCCTCTTTGCCGCTAATTTTCAGCAGCCTCTTCTTTCGATTAAGCGTCGCCTTTTCTCGAACAAACGTTCGAGATTTCTCAAAGAGATCAGGCCAGAATCGAGAGTAAATAATGTCGTATAAATGCAAATTGGTAGCCATCGAGTCGTGCTAACAAGGAAATATAATCGCCCTGTTCTCCCGTCTTTTAATTGTTCCGTACGATCCGTAGACATCGTTGTCCATCGGCCTCTTCTTCTTTGAGAAAGTGTTTCCTCTTTGTTCGATGCTGGCCGTTGACCTTGAGACAAGTCAGCTCTCGCGTAATTAGGAAAGATCGATAGGGGACCATTCGAAAATTTAATCTCGAGCGAGTTGATCAATGCCTGGCCAACGTTGAAAGAACTTACTAATTATGCCATGCCTAAAGCCTGGCTGACTCCCTCTGAAACCGAGGATAAATGAAGATTTAGAGCGGACGGGGCGAGCGAAAACAAACTGGCACCAGCTCTTCCTTCCCCGTTACAAATTGCGCTTCATTTGACGGACTTAGCGCCGGTGAATTGCGATCCCTCGCCTAAGATTCTTTTCAACGAAGTCAAGACAGAATTTTTCCCGGAGATTCTCCTACAAACGGATATGAAAAATTTTTAGCATCCGCAGTAAGGATATGATTACAAGTTGAAAAGTGGCGATATACTTTGTACGAATGTGAGGAATTTAGCTTGGCAGAAAGCTTGCTTGAAGAGATGTAACGGTAGAAAACAGTAACAGGAAACTTGTTTGAAAAGATGAAATAGAAATTGGAGATGGCTGCTGTAAAAAATCGCGCATTCAATTTCTGATGTTTAACAGTTCTCCCTTTTGATGACCTTTTTGTATTTAAATATTAAAAAACTATAACTGAAGTAGTAATCGTGAAACATCTGAAAGATACTAATATAATAAAGAGCAAGTCTTTGAACCAAGGTGCAAAAACAATGTAGCTCCAGACAATCTCACCACCATTTTCGAGAGCAAGAAATACCACTTCCCCGACCCAAGGAAATTAATTTTACGGATAAAGGAGTTGTAGGGACCAACTACAATAAACAAAAAAGAATTGAATAACGAAAGGTAAAAAACCACATCTTTATGACTAAAAAGGTATACAAAGGGAGTGCAAAAGTATCAAAAGAAGGACAAACGAAGAACCGTAACAGCCGCTTAGATTGAAAGACAAAAAAAGTTCGACAAAACGAACGGCTAACGACGATGTTCATCCGAAAGGACGAAGAAAAAACGGTGGATGGAGAAGTGGAGAAAATTCCAGCGGCGATCAATGAGAACGCATTGAATTCACGGGAAAAGAGAGCGAACAATATACATTACGGAAGAACGGTTCCGCAAGGGGTGTGTACTGCGAAGAATCGTAAAGATAAATACCAATTTGATAATGTACAGCGAGGGGAAAAAACGCGTAGAAAACATTCCCGTTGTACGTCTCACACACACGCGCGCGCGCGCAAACTAGGCAGTGGAACACGGAGGATGGAAAAACCGAGAGAAATGCGAATGGCGGGCGAACTGGTGGAAAAAACGCGCGTACCTTATCTGCCGGCCGCGCCGCTACCGTTACGAGCATTGTTTCAACGCGGGAGAAGGTGAAAGAGGCTGATAACGCGAAGGCTGGCCGTGTACGTGTGCTTTTAACGAGCAAACTTTCCAACAAATAAATTTCGCAAATCAGCGAGCCGCTCGACTCCTGAGAAGGAACCGACTCTCTCGTAGCCGAGGGCACGAGTCGGACATCGTATCTCCCAGCTAGCTGTAATTCGGAGGAATAAAGCGAATAAACTGTTTCAGAGGACGGAGTGCTCGACGCGTGCCACGACTCTCAGCAAATATTCCACCTCCAATCTGGAATGAACCGCGTGCGCATTTCCTCCTTTTTCTCCCCTTTTTCACTGTGGGACGCCGATTGGATTGGTGAAAGGATGGAAATAATTTCCACCAGGTTGCAGTGCTTACTTGATGCTAGGGTGGCTCAGAATTTTGTAACGATGTATGGAGCACCGCACGGCGGTAAATTACAAGTTTAACTCTTTCGTAGCCTTCTCGCTAATTAAAGGGATTTATATGGATAATGTGATATATAGTACTGAAGTTACACTACTGTTACTGATTACATATATTATTATAATCGTAAAAAATAGAAGATTAAGTTTTCTTTCTAGAGAAATTATTAGCACAGTAAGGAAACTTCGTGCAATTCCCATAGAACGAATGAGAGATCCCTGTTCGCAGATTAACCGAATAAATGGCACTTCACGACACGGTTCATTCCTTTTTCTGGCAAAATTTCTCTTGGTGAAATTGATGCTATCGAGCTTTAAGGGTCGCTGATTGTTTCCAGAGCGGTGAAAAGGCACGGTCCGCTGCTCGTAACCTATTTCGAAATTAAGGTTGAACGGCTGGAACAGAGGGGTGGTGGTAGTGGTTTAATTAACGAAAGTACAAAGGTAAAGCGACTCCCTTCTTGTAGCTCTCTGCCATTCCACGCCGAAATCTCTTTCCAGGTCTGGGTTAGGTCTAGGTTAGGGTCTCTGTGATCCAACCAACTTTCTCTCTACGATTCTTCTTCCCTTTCTTCGACCTTTTCCCTATCGTTTCGAGAAAGTTTCCCCGATTTGACATTTTGGTAACAGTTTTATCGAGCGCTCCTTAACGTCCTATTAATTAAAGAACTTTCGAACAATGGCTTTATTTAACCTTCGATCTTGGTTGTTCAATTTCAGTGCGCCACGTCACCCGCTCGCGGTGTATTTCCATTAACTTTAATGCTCAAATGATTCAGACGGATCGACGAGTGCTACGTAATTCGTTGTTCAAAACGATAGATCCAGTAAGCTGGAGAAAACACAAGGCTGCACGTTAATTATCGTGCTTTTAAGGGGAGCAGGGCTTCGTTCGACGAAATCTGTCCCTTTCCACCGGGATTTATTTGCTCCTCGTTAATTCCACGGGGATGCAAGCGGCTTAAAAGCTAATAAGTAACTTCCACGGGGCCCTTTCGTCTTTCTTTTTCTTCCTACCGGCTCGTCCTTCTGCGTTGAACCGAGTTATACCCGTACTTGAATAGATCTTTGCTTAAATCTCCGACGAAGAGACGTGTTCGTACTCTTTTTACGCAGGGTCGTTCAACCAGAACATTTCTACGAACATTTATACGAGATCCTTGATATATACTTTCTTAGTTTTCACCAGGAGACGCCGTAGGGAACGATGTTTTTTTCTAGACTTCTTAAAAGGTCAGAGCCTCGATGTACGGATCGATTAATCTGCACCGGTTGATCCACCCTTGTAAACGTTCTTTTTGTCCCGACGCTTTCCTCGCCCCTTTTTACTTTCGCCTCATACTCCCTTTACGTAGAATGTTTCTGAAGTAAATGACTAAATTTCGGCGGAATATTCTGTTCAGGGGATGAAAAAAGTCTTATGGACTTGGCGACTCGAGAAGACGCCACCCAAACCAAGTTATTTGCGACAAAGTTTCGCTACAACGTCTGACAAGTTCGCTTGGAAAACCTTTCTCTGATGTGGCTTAGGCTTGCTAGAACTCGAGGACGTTTAACGACCTCTGTCTGAAAGCCTTCGATCAGTCAATCGCCGAACAAAGACCAATTACGTACCTGTCTTATAGAGAATTGACTTTCGTCTACTTATTCCCTTATCTATCGATTTTCAGGAATTTTTTACAGCTTCCCAACTACTTCGGTAAATCTTCGTTAAACCAAAGAACGAGACATTGCAACGCTGATTTCGATACGAACGAAGGTCTTCCAACTCTCCGCCAAGATAAATAGGGTACATTTCCCAAAGGTTTGGCCAGCGATTTTAGAAACACCCAGTACATCACCGGCATACAGACGGACATAGAGGCGGGGTTAGCTAATTGCTGGGAATGTGTCTTCCCTTGGTCACAAAGCCCGCTCGCGGTCGACAAAATGGCTCGACAAAGTTAATCCCTTCGCCGAGCTCCAACCCCCTTCCCCCTTCCATTCCGTCGACCTCTTTCCCCTCGGACTAGCCGCGCTTCGAAACCCGAAATCTCATAAATTCGACGAACTTCTCGATCCGGCTCGCAAGATTTAGCTGAAAAAGGAACGAGGAGGGGTGACAGATCTTTCTTCGCCCTCGTTACGCCCGGCCCCACCCCCGTGCGTCCAAGCTGGATTATCCAGCGGAATTAACTTTCATCTTGGAAAACTCTGGCCCTGCACCGCTCTCGAAAATCCTTCCCCTACCGACAACCGTTTCCCTCCGACTAATTCCGAAAAATTCACCGACGATTCGTCGATACCTGTTTCGCAGCGCTCTAATCGCCGTGTTTTACTGTCTGCCCTTGGTAACTTCTATTAATCTCTCTTTTTACTCATGCTTCTCTCTTTCCTAGTTCCACTTTCTTTCGTATTTCACGATAACGACTTCGAAATTTCGACACGATTAGTCTGAAATTAAAATTCTTTTTTAAAGCAGCATAGTACGATCGAAGAAGGGTTCGAGCTTTTTCAAGTAACAACGACGTATACTAGTGGCCAGACGTGATAGGAGTCGATATGAAAATTAATTTCCATTTTAACTGATTGCACAATGGGAATTCACGAGTTTTATAAAAACAATATCGGTCATGAAGTGCACGATTTAATTAGATACAGCCCGTCCACGATATGTTGACAGCGATTGTAAAAAATTAAAATGTATTAAACAGACATTAAAGATACTATCAGTATTCTTTTACTTTCCTAAAAGGAGACGGCGTGTATTATTTTTATTATGAACGCTTCGATTCTCTAGAGTATGACTGGTACCTTAAACCAATCGCAATCATCATAAAAATCCTCTTCTCCCCCCAAAAAAAACAAAAAGCTTCCGGTTACACTGCGTGAAGCGCAAAAAAGAGGTGCTAGTACTCGATTGGGGACGCCATGGCCACAAAACACGGGTATGTACGAGGGGGGACGAGCGCGAGGGTAGCGAATAAATAGCAAAAAAGTTGGTCCTCTCGGTGCACCGCGAAAAGAGGGGTCGACTGCGCGGGTTGCTGGCCCTCGCATTGGTTTTTATTCGGTGTTTGTTATACACTGAGAAGACATAAGAGTAGGCAGGCTACCGGTAACCGTAGTCAGACCGCCTACCTACAAGCCAGAGCAATAAAATGGATTTATCGATGCCACAAAATGGCGGCTCC
>NT_176967.1:849244-964280 GCF_000188095.3 Bombus impatiens
GCTCTCCGTCGTGCTCGTACTTCATTTTGCCGATATTAAATGCTGTAAATTCAGGTCGCCGCCACTTTCACTATCTCTTTCTCCCTTGCCCACGACCCGTTCCTCTCTTTCTCATTTTCGTTTCATTCGTAGCTTCTCCCCTCCTCGGCGTTGAAAAAACTGGGAAAAAGAGCGCGAGCAACGAACGTGGGTGGGTTAGAAAAAAAATTCGGCGAAACTTTACCCACGCTTAATCCGCGCTCCCCCGCTCGATGTAAATTCAATCTCGGTCGGAAGGTGCCAGACTGAACCAAGAAATGAGGGAAGTTGCGCTTGGTCAATGCTTTAAGGTTCACGGACGGAGCAGCAGCAAAAGGATAAGAATTGGTGTCAGTAGAATCGCGTGATTGAACTTCTTCAACTCCCCTGGAAAGGTAGTTGTATTTGTAGAATATAGATTTATGAGTTGAAAATATTGTTTACCTGGGAGGGATTGAACCAACGTGAAAGACGAGAGTATAAGTTTCACCAAGGCTGTTGGATGGTCTGTAGATGTCTCGAGTTATAAACTATCACGGTAACTCTGTTGCGATATTGGCTAGCTGGAAGTATGTTTAGTGTCCATAAGGGAAGCGTAGAGTCGAGCGTCTGACAGGCAACTTCAACTTCCACTTTCAAGTAGTTTATACCGCCTTAGAACTGTTCTTCCTCCACTATCCTCACTTCTTTACATATACGTGTATTTCTTATTTCAACATTAACCTGAAACAAAAACAAAAGTAGTTAGTATCAAATGTACGTATGTCATTAATCTACTTGAAAAATTGACTAATCAAAGTAATGAGTTCGCTAGCGAATTCAAAAAATTCGCGTCTCTTCATTTCCTTTCCAACAATCTCACAATGCTTCAGTAGCCACGAAACCAGCATTCCCGGTAGCACAATGATGTTCCAGTTTTCCCTCTTTTCCTTTCTTCCTTTTTTTCCACCATCTGAAACGAGATGCGCGAAAAGATGAAGAAAAAAAGCGGATCCGCGGATCTTTCATTGCCGGCGAAGGCTGTTCGCTACTTTCCTCTTTGGCTGGTTCACATATCATAACTCATCCGGAGCAGTCCGATATTAGAAAGGTGACACATCGTCGTGTATTGTCAACCGTCATTGAAAAGAAGCTTCAGAAGGGGAGAAGAAGTCGAGTCTTTTGAAACCAGACACGGGAAGACCTCCAGTGTAACGCGTGCGATATATTATTCGAGCGTGTAACGCGACGAAACCGAGCAGTCGCCCCGGCGTAAAGATGCATTAATCCCCTGACAGCCGCGTGCCTCATGGAAATGCTTCCAGCAGAAACGCGAAAACACGCGGGTCCGCACGAAATTTATTTTGCCAGTCTGCCCCGACTCATTTTTTATTCGACGCGACCGCGTTGAAATTGACCCGACTTCCAGAAAAAATATTAACATTCCCTCCCTGTAAGAAGAAGAATGGTGTAATATCGTTAGAGTACAGTAATATTTATTGCAATATTGTGAATATTTTATCAAAAATTCGTCCCTCTTTCTGCTTCTTAAAATTGACTCCACTGGCTGAAAAATGTTAAGATCGTCATAAATTATCTTAACATCTTTTTTCTTCGAAAAATTCATCTTTCTGCTTCTTAAAATTGACCCGATTCGGCGGAAAATATTAACATTCCCATCTTTAAGCAGCGGAGTACCGTAATATCATCAGAGTAGAGTAATATTATCGTGACATCGTGAACTTCCTTCGAAGAATTCATTCTCCCTTCTCTCGTGAACAGACTGAAATTGACTTAGGATAAGAAGAAATAATGAAATTGGTTGCTTTAAGAGAAAGTCGGAGCTTGTAAGCTTGAGAGACAAGAATTCCAAGCGAGTCATCGTTAGGAAACGGAATACAACTTTATTTAAAGGTGGAAATGTGTATATTCAGTCGATAAAAGATAGTGGTTGTATAATCCCTGGTTCGAGCTACATTACGATCAATATACTGGAGTCCAAAAAGTTATCAGCGAATGTCTGAAACAAACTTATTGGAAATTTACTTGTAAATTGTTCATTGCTCACTTTTAATAATTTATACGCATTTTTCAACGAAGCGTGCGTGGAAAATTTTGCATACAGAAATATTTCATTTTCTATTTGGCTTCGAAGATAATGAATACGTAATTTACGCATTTTATTATTAATCACAGTAATACACCATGTAGTATTTCGAATATTATATTTTTTATAGTACAAATGATCTTCTCAACCACCACCTCCATCCAATTTTTGCACTCCATGTTCCTTACGATTAGAATAATGCGCAGTTCGTCGAAAACGAGCAGCTGCAAGTTGTCAAACAGCCAGTCATCTCGCAATAAGGGGTTGCCACGTTATTGAGCTCGTAAACGAACGCTTTACGATCCTCCTCTTACGCAAAAATCCAATCGTATCCGTACGGTGGCGGTAGCAACACGTATCCTCGACATAAAACGCGACGAAAGCAGCGTATGAGCAGAAGGGTGAAATTTTGTTCCTTTTCATCACTTCTCTCTCTCTCTCTCTCTCTCTCTCTCTCTCTCTCTCAAACCAACGCGAAAGCATGGCAACAGTAATAAATTTCGCGAGTGTACGTTTACGCCTCGGTGTGACGCGCGTTGCGTAGAGGCTGCTCTCAAATTTCGAGCCATCGAACCACCCTTCTTCAGATGCAAATTACGCAGAGGGGTTGCTCGTTTGTAACGCGAGCAGCTCGCTTTTTGGAACAACCATAGCTGTCGTGTCTTTATCGATGCATAGAAACTTCCCTCAGTCAGGAATATGGGACAATAATTCGAGCGTACAATGGAAATCGATGCGGAACGTTCGCGGTTTCCTCTGTTTCGTGGCCAGGACCTAGTTCAATATGACATATACAAGGATTCGAACTGTATTTGAACTTCAAACAATGAGATAGTTATACGATATTCGTATAAATAGTACGTTTCTCTGTCCTATAAAAAAAAAGATTATTTCGCTCACAGAAATTAAAAAGCTTCATTAAGTAATACTCAAAATCATGTTGAATCCTTTTCTTTGGCGTCATTCGACGATCGCAGAAAGTTCGAATTTAGAACGACATGTTACATGCTCAAAGGTAAGTTCAAAGCGGACATGTCACTAGTGCCGAACACAACCCGCTGATAATTTTGATGCAACATGTTCTTCAATTGTTCCGCGTGATCTCGGTCTCTAGTTTCGCAGACCACTTTCACGTCCACGCTGAAGATGTCCGACATAATCCAAGCCCGCTCGTGCATGATGTCCTTTATCGAGACACCGATGCTGGCCAGCATTCTACAGAGCTCTGCGATTCCGCCCGGTCGATCGGACACAGTCACTGTAAACTTCAAAAGCCGGCCTTCCGCTGCTAGTCCACGCTCCAAACACCTACCTAGGATCGTTGTGTCGATATTTCCTCCGCATAGAAGCAACACCACTCTAGAAAAGAGAAGCAAAGTTATTGTTAGAATTATCGAATTTGCGAGAGATTTTTTTTTAGTTTAATCAATTATCTTTTTCACTGATAAATTGACAAAAAATGTTAAAGAATTATAGCTTGAAATTAATTGAAGGAAGGAAATCGAGGAGATACAGGAAACGCGACAGAAAGGTGGAAACGCTCTCGTTCTTGAATTAACTATGTGCAACATCAAACGACCTTTTGCCTTTCAGTTCTTCCAGCTGACCAGCCAAAATGGCGGCGAGGCCGGTCGCTCCAGCACCCTCGACGATACATTTCTCGTTCTCGACCAGCTTCAGGATCGCGATTGCGATCCACTCTTCCTTCACCACGACCAATTTGTCGATCAACGGATTCGCGGTGGCAAAAGCATTGTATCCAACCTTAGGAACAGCAAGGCCATCGGCCAAAGTCGAATCTATACGAGTGTAGGTAGGTCGATCTGCCTTTCGGGCCTTATAGAAACTGGGACATCGTTCCGACTCAACGCCCTGAAACCCGACAGAAAAACGATATTGGTTTACATCGAAAATACGTTTCATACTCGTCGATGTGGAAAAAGAAGTGTTAAAAAGAGGATGAACGAGCTTGAACGTTCGTTTAATTCCCATGATAACTCACGATGATCTGTACATTTGGTTGGAGAGTTTTCACGGCCAGAGCTACCCCCGCGATCAAACCACCTCCTCCGATGGGAACGACCACTGCATCTATGTCGGATACCTGCTCCACGATCTCAAGACCTAGAGTTCCTTGTCCTGCCATAATATCTGGGTGATCGTACCTGAAATAATATAAACGAGGTGCTCTTTTGCATGGCCAGCTCTTGTAATAGACGATTTTCTTATTTTCAAAATTTAACAAATAAAAATCTCTGAATACATGTTAATCTCGCAAAATAAATTTTTTAATATCGTAAGAGAAAGATGTTAGACGTCGCTTTCGCGTAAAAAAGAAGCAAGCAAAAGATATTTTCCATTCACTATAGATTCATCAATAACACGTGTCGAATATTCTTTTTATTTTACGTTATCCGCGAACGAAACCAGCAGCAAACTGTTATCATCGCAAGTAGAATATGCCTTTACCCATTTATATACGTCAACCCATTCTCTTTCGCCTGTCCCAGCGCGATACGCTTTGCCTCACCCATATCCAGACCATCGACGATTACATTCGCACCATATTGTCGACAAGCGGCGATCTTCATGATCGGTGCCACTACCGGCATCACTACGGTCACTGGTATATTAAGCTTGTACCCGTGATAAGAGAGAGCGAGTGCGTGATTTCCCAGCGAGGCCGAGATCACGCCGATCTTCTTCTGTTCCTCGGTCAGCATCACTAGAGCATACCTCGCGCCACGTTCCTTGAAACTTCCAGTTGTTTGGAGGAAGTCTTTCTTCAGATACAAATCGATACCCATCGCATCTGACAGGCGCGATTTCTGACAACAAATGGGACATATTTTAATTTTTTCCTTTTTTCGTGTTAAATCGAGAAACTTTCTGGCCAAGTATCCATCTGACGAAATGATGAATTGAACAAATTGCGTTGGAAAATTTGGTTCCACTTTCGTAATATTAGCTACATTTCGATTGATAATTTTAATAGTTCTGAAAGATAATTTATAATAATTATAAACGATCTATAAATAGTTTATAAATAATCTATAGAGAATTCATAATTATTATATAGACATAGAAGCCCTTTTTCAGAAAGCTTCTCAATTTTCATTATGCTGAAAATTGAATATAATTTGAGTTGAAGCTATTTATACTCATGTGAGTATGAATTACGAAATAATAGGAAAAGAAGAGTTCATTTAAGATTGTGACATAAAGATTCGAGTATGGTGGTAGAACTAATAAACATTTTCTATGGAAATAACAAATTTGCAAATTTCAGATCATACCACGCAAGGAGTGTTAATGATTCCACATTTGATTTTGAACGCAGCGGAAGTGATGTCCTCGAAAGTAATCTTTTGGGGATTTTCCTCGACGCAGTATGGATCAAGTATGTCCTCGTTGTTCTGTAGACAGAAACGCACATGATTCGGGACCTTTCGGTTCTTTTTGGAGCTAACCCATTCGAATCGATTGAAACCGTGCACCAAAAGAATAGATATCGCGGGAAAACGCGATCTTGTCTTGTCTTTTAAAGAGACAAGATCACCGAGATGATCGTTTGGTGACATCACGTTTTCATCCCGATGGTATCCGAATTCCATCTCGTGTTTCGAGCCGTGTCGACTCGAATAAAGCTAATACGACATTCGACGATTCTTATCACGATTATTGCCAAATGATCATGATATTATAACGATAATTACGTAAAGCGTCGGTGAGTTGATATCGTTGTTTCTACTTTCCGCGATCAAATCGAAATCTTGACCGTTGCTATGGTCCTCTCCGTTAGACTTTCGGTTCAGATCCCTCATGATCGTCAGATTGAAAGCGGACTGACATGTGCCAAAAATCAACTGCACGTTCACCGATCGTTCGAGTTATTTATTCGATCGGGAAACGTCGTGTAATCGCGGTAATGTGCTTTATCGTCGCAACCTTCGACCTCTTTTCCACGAGAAGAGAGCTGAAAGTCTCGTGATTGTCATAATTCCGCGGTAATTTCCCTTTTCTTTTTTGTCGATAACACAGCTCGTTATTAATATTCCACTCGCGATACCACCACGATCAAACGCCAACCAATCGATCGTTTGTTGTCGTTTCGAAGAAATAAATTGCACGAGTCGCGTAATGAAACGCGTGAGAACAAATGTGCACGGATAAATCGACGAACTTTGACTCCGGTTTCCAGTGAAGAAATAGTAACGAACCATGGTTAACGTCTCGAAACTCTTGTTGCAATTTTTGTTAAGTTCAGGAAGAAACGTACTCCTCGACGTACCAAAATCAACTGGTGATCATGAATCGTGATGGTAACTAGCCCTCAATTTACAGATAACCCCGACTGAACCGATAATACTCAACGAGACAGATAACGAATGAAATTATTTCGTCTTCGAGTTTTCTTTATTAAATATTTCATTTATTTCTCGCGATACTCTTCTCAAGATAACGTTAAAATTTCTACAAAAGGTACTTTGCTTATCTTTTCAGTTAATCTTATAATTTATATGTATAACTATACGACGAATAATTTATTTCAAAAAAAAGAAATCGGACTGTTTATAAAATGTAACTCAAACTAACTAAATAACTAAATAACCATAAATAACATATGTAACTAAATAACCATAATTGTCAAAGGTAACGAATTAAGTGATTATGCGAAACAAATGGAATTTGACTATATATATAATGATGTTTGTCACAGACGATTCTTACAGACGGCAGCCTTATTGCTTCTCTCGAATCTCGTCACGTGTTGAAACGAACTCGGCTGCGCTCACTGATACGTCGCTATCTATTGTCTAATCGTGAAACCTTTTACGCGATAATTTCAGTTTACAAACATTAATAAGCGGAGCAAAGTCTTTGCGAGTTACCACTGCAATAACGAAGCCTCTTTCGTTTCACGATGATCACGTCAGCCTAATAACTTTGGATCGCTAGAATGCGACACCGTTTGCAAAACGGTGGTTGGATATTGAAATTCTAGCGACCTAGAAGAGCTCAGATAACAGAGTCACCACCTCTTTGCGACATGCACTCAAACTGTTACTAGAATTGATATACTAACCTAATTTCCCTTATCTGCACTAATAATTGTACCTACCGGTGGTGGGTATATAACTCGCGTGTATCGTGTTACATTCTCACATCGGTAAATTTGTAGTTCGACTCCACATCATTTAAATGTATTATTTTCAAAGTTCTAATACCATTCGCCTTATAAAAGTTCCAAGGAATTCCTAATGAATATGAAATTCGCTTCCGCTGGAGAATACTTTAGAACAAGTTCATCGTATTTGATAAAATATCACGACAGTTGTTCAACGCTCGCTCAACGAGGGTTAATATCTTAATTCAGAATTGCTGAATTACATCATGAAGAGTAGAATATGTATAGCAATGATCGTTCAAACGATCCACGAACAAATTACCCCTTTTCATCCCTAGTTAATATTGCCTTTCCTGTCTCTTTGCCCTGTCTGAAACGGTATATACAGAAGCACCGAACAAGAAAAAGAGTGAAAATTGGCACGTGTTCCGCGTTTGGTGCGTCGTATTTCTCTACAGTGCTGATGCAAGCGTAACGATGCCTGTTTGCGAACATACACGAGAGGATATTCGACAAAAAGGCACGGCCCCGATGTAACTGCATCAAAATTCTATCCTCGTCGATTCTTATAAGTTTACGTTTTCTTTTCTCGCCTATTGTAGCTTCGCCAGCGAAAATCGTGCCGTGCGTCAATCTTGTAACAATATCGAAGAAAAAATGCAAAATTTGTCGTCGATGCTGGTATTTCTCGATGGAAAAGCGCGATCATTACTGTCGCGATTATGCCATCGATATCCGCTTCCATGTTCCTTGGGATCGAGGCGACACGTGCGTCAGCTCTTTGACCAAACAAAGCGCGAAACACGGTTTGTGTCAGCTGTAATTCACTCACAGCTCGTGTCGCGAACCTTCTGGACCGCGAAATCGTCGTTAAAACGTTGACGAACGCGCGTCGATTTCTGCCAGATTGATCGGTGAAACGAAAATAAAAATATTGTTGTTCTGTGATTCAACGTGGAAAAAGAAAAAACGAAGGATATTAAGATAAAATAATGGATTCATTCGAAAACTTTGTTCGATTATCGCAAAGTTCACCAGTTTCAGAGTAATTATCCCCTAATTTCGAGTTCCACACGTATCAGCATTTAATCGCATCAGTATTTCGTAATACCCTCGAATTATGCTAGAAGCTAAAGGGAACGTTTCCAGAGAGATTATTCCTTAACACCCCATCTTAACCAAAATTCGTGAACTCTGCCACATATAGAAAGTGTAGGATCATAATGGCTGTAAATCAGTTCACTACGTAATTATCTAGGATTATCGTTATAAAAAATTTATTTTATCTTTTCGAATTATAAGAACGAATCACTGAAGAAATTAAATTAAAATTCTCAAAATCTTCATTTATGCCACTATGATTTTCATACATATGAGTCTGTCATGCACGTATGAATCACCGTCTTAATCTTTGGCTTACCACAGGAGAAGAGAAGAAGAATCATAAAGAAAGTAATTTAATATTACGAACAGGGGCGAATTACACGATCTTAATAGAATACTCAGAAGATAAATAAGTTAAATTTCGTCGTGGGTGCGGTGACAAACGTTACAAAAGGTTCTGAAATCTATTATTTACAAAGAGGACGTCGTCGTCGACATTGTGACGACGCGTTACAATAGAAAAATACATTTTACAGTTGAAAAGGGACGACTAGGGAAGGCACGTTCAAGAGGCACTCGTGCCACGGCTGCACTCGACTATTCGTCGCCTCTCCCGAAGAAGCTCCAGAAATCTTGCCCTGGGACTTCCGGGATATTTCAATTTATCCCTGAGATGCATGATTTCGCCGGGCGTACTCTCGATATCCGAGTGATCTTTCGAACACGCGCACACCCTGCAACATCCGTCCCTGGTTCTTCGCGAATAATCGTCCGTTTCTTGAAATCTTTTCCGCGCGCTGTCGGTCAACACTCGTTGCTTGGGGAAGCGTCCCCTTATATTGTACATTTTCCCCAAAGAATCAGTGGTATCAGAGGTCCTTGAATCGTTTACTTTGTATTTCGAAAGAAAACTGTACTTGCTCGAGTCGTCCTGTCTATCTGTTCTAAATGTTGGACGATCTAAATCAGTTGACCAAGAGGAACGATTAAATCTTCTCAGAGGTAAGAAATCTTCTTCCATAATAGAGTCCAAGTCATCGTTCTTCTGTTCGGCGGAACAAGTCTTTTCAACGGATAAATTCCCTGTTATTTCGTACGTGGTGAGATCTTTGCGATCGTCCGAAGTCTCTTCCAAACTGAAATTTCCTTTAACATCCCCGCAGAATGGTTCTTTCATAGCGTAACGATATTTCTCACGAAATTTCGAGCCACAGCTAAGACTCTTCGAATTAGATTCGGATGAAGCGAGTAAACGAGATTGAAGTTTATTAGAATTTCCGTAACGGATGGAATTGGCGACATTCATCAACTGATTAAAGATTTTCTTCTCCAAATCGTCTTCTTCTTTCTGCTCTACAACACTGGGACTCCTTCCCAAAGGACTTTCCGTTTCACGAAGAATCTCGAAGTCATCGTTCGTCTTCGACGCGCGAGGCTCTGTGCTAGGACTCGCTAGATCCAGTCTAGCGCCAGCAGATTCGCAATTAATGCCATATTTTTTCCTAAGCAGCTCGTTGTGCTTATCGACTCTCCGAATGCAGTCCTCCAACCTTTGGATGCCCTTCATACACCTCTCGTAAGAATCCGTGCACATCATTGTATCATCGTCCTCTCTTAGATAGTCATCGTCGTTCTTTGCATTGACCTTACGACCTACGAATTCTGAGTAATCACGATTCCAGGAGGAGAGACAGCCCCGTCGACGGCCACCTCGTTGTCCACCTCGCCCACAACCCACAGATGTCCATGACAAGGGATTTCTTGAAAAAAATTGATCAATTTATTTATTTAGAATATTTCCATTAACTTTAGACGGTATAATATAACATTGAAATATCATGTATAATTTGTATTAATAATACTTCCATATTTCCATAATTAAATAATATTTCCATTAATGTCAAATTATACAATAATATTGAAATATGATACATAATTTGCATTTTATAATATGCCATCTAAAGAATTGAAACTAAATAGAGTTCGATCTAAATGTAGATAAAAATACAATGTTTCTTTATTAAATCACAGCTGTATCACGGATATCTAATTAATAAACTTAATGAAATAAAAATATATTTTATAAATAATCTACGTACTCAATCCTACAAAAACAATCGCTGCAGATTCTTTAATCTAAAAATCGAAACCAGCAGAGTCAAGAGAGGATCTAAAGCACCGTCAGAAGTTCTCGAGAAGACTCTCGACCTATCAAAGACTCGGGGCCGAGAATGTTTCCCTTCGCGATTGTTCCTCACCTTTCGAGCATGCTCGTCCCGTTCACGTACTCGCTGATAGAGTTCAGATTTCGCATGAAGGTCACCGCCTCGCTCAGATACTCTTCGAGAACGTTCCTGCCCGCACGATCGAGCAGGATCTTTTCTGTCTCGTCGTTGTCGTCGTCGTCATCGTCCTCCGCCTCCTCCTCCTCCTCCTCCTCTTCTTCTACATTCTCGTAGCTGTCCGACTCACTGCACGTGTTCTCCGATGATTCTTCCACGGAGAACTTGACCTTCTTGCGATTCTGCTTCGAATTTCGCTCGAATTTCACCGAATCCTGATCTTCTTTGTCTTCTTCTGAACTCGCAGACTCACCTTTCCGTTCGCTTTCCAAGGTTAAATTGATCCTTTCCTCTTGCTGAGAATCGTCAGTTTCATCGTTGGAAGAATGTACCGAGTTTAGAATTTCGGACATGTTTTTCTTCATCCTCTTTTTAATGATAGACTTCAAGGTTCCTGATGGTTCACAAGTTGACTTCTTTTCGAGGACGTTGGAGTTGGAGAAGGATACTTTCTTCTTCCCCGAACTTTTCGCATGATTCAAGTAAATATTAGATTCGTCATTGGTTTCTTCGTAGTTATAACAAGGCCTACCCAAGATCAAAAATTTGTAATCGTGTATATTAATAGCTTTTGTTGTCTCTGTAAGATTCTTCTTAGGGAATTCCACTTGATTGTCTTCGAAATCGTTAATAGATTCGTTCTTCTCTTCGATAGATTTTGAACAATCTTTCTTAGTATGCGCTACTACGTCAGGTGGACAAAAATTCTCACGCTGTTCAACCATCTGTCCGTTTTTTAGTATCATCGACTCGCTACATACGTTACTGTCGTTATAGTCCAAACTATCATCTGAGAACCCATATTCATGATCCATATTATTATTTAATTTAATATTACAAGAAGAAGACTTCATCTTCGAGATCTCTTCGATATTATCCATCTCAAAATCCACCTGTGATTCCTCAACGTAGTTTCTATGCGACAAACTTTGTTCGACCAGCGGAATTTCACTGACTTCCGGTTGCCAGGAAGATGGGATAACTCCCAAACCCTTCGAAGAATCTATCGGATGGATCGTGTTAACCAATGACACAGGAACTTGCCAGTTCCTCCAAGGATCCTGGTAAACGGCCGAACTAGGTGTTCTTTCCAAATTAAAACTACGCTTCCGGTTGATAAACGCCTCCGTGATTAATCCATCCCTGATAAATCCTTCAGCGTGAACTTCTCTCGGAGAGGGCTCGTGCTTCTTCGACTGGGGCACGTACGATGTCCCTAGGGAATTCCTGAAAGTAATGGAATTCCTTATCCTCGTCCCCTGCATTCGATTCGGATCAGTTCTCGAATACTTGGCCGCGTTGTTAGGGTCCTGAAAGATGTTCTCGATTCGAAATACCCTGCTATCAGTTTGGCTAGGCGTCGATGTGGTCTGATCCTTCGAACAGAAGATCTCGTTACGAAGATCGTTCCATTCGTTGGTTTGAGCTTCTTCGTCCTTTGTAGAACGTTTCGCATTTTGTTGCGATGCCTCGTTGTCCGGCACAGCGATCCTAGAATCTACGGTATTTATGGTTTCGATGGTAATGTTGATGGTATCCGGTAGTGAAATAGAAATTACACTTTTCTCAGAATTATTAATCGATGAATGACTTTGAGAATCTTTGATGGACATCTTGCAACATCGTCTTGAACAAGCAGGAGCTTTGTTCTGCGGTAATGATTGACCAAAGACTTCCGATCGCGGTGTCTGTACCGCAAAGCTACGACAAGAAGAGAACATACTCGTATTCGTCGAACTTTCTGCGTATGCCACTCTTCTGTCAGCTTCTTGACATAGATCAGACACCTCTGTGCTACTTAAATTGCTCTCCGCGTAATTTTGAGTGTCGTCCGAAAGAATTCCAGAGTCATTGCGCGGAGACTGAATTTCGTAATCGTATTCTTCGAGATCGTTCGCCAAACTTCCCACGTCTTTACATCTGACAATGTTCGTCTTAGGTTTCTCCGTCGAAGTAGCAGTCTCTTTCACTCTCAAAACAGGTGTCTTTTGACCCAAAACGTATTCGCAGTCTTGGTGATAATCTGTTAGAACTGCAACATCCTGACAGACTATCCGTGGCGTTTCTGTAAGAGACGCAGTGTCCTTCATGCGAATAGTCCTCGAGCAGTCCGTCTGAGTGTCCACGCAGACTCGTCTACGTTTACCCAGCATCTTCCTCGAGATCTCCTGCAGCTTCAACTTGGCCACAGACTTTACCTCGCCTGTGTCTGGAGGAGACCGCATCCCTGGAACATCCTCCACGTTTTTTCTACTCGAGTACAGTCTCTCCGTAACTGCCGCCACGATTTCAGCGCGTTTGACTCTTTGAATAGGCGTGTGGCTCCTGGTGGAAGGCTCTTGGTCTAACGAATTCTTTCTACGCAATAGTTTATCTCGAGTCAGACTCGAAATCAGAATCTGCTCGTCTTTCGAACTACTCGAACTGCTATCCTTACTAGTCTTTCTCTTCAGGTTCTCCAAACTAGGCTTCCTCGCGTAGTTTTTTATCTTCGATCCAGGTTGGTTGTTGGATTCTTTTAGACTCTTATCCGAATCGTTGCTACCTTTTCGTTGAAGCTGTTCTTTGGACCAGTTACCTCTATTCGATATCTTCTGATCATCGATCTCCCGGATATTGTTTAACTTCTTCACTCTATCAGGAACCGTACAACGTTTCTCTAAATTTGTATGAGATCTTTCCAACGAGAATACAGGATCTCTATTCTTCTGGATCGTCTCCACCGAACCAAATTTCTTCAACGTGTGTAGATTGGAAAGAACAGAAGTTGGAAACACGTGCACCGAGTCCTGCTTACGAAATTTCGGCTTTTGCTTAGGTTTGAAAGCTGATTTTACTTGATGACTTTCAGAATTTTGATAAGCCTCCGCTTCGATGTCCCCAAAAGTGTGACACGAGTTCACAGAGCTGCTTCTATCATCGTGATCGATACTGTCTAGTTTCTCAAACTCGCCGAACGTTTCGTGATCGTCGTTAGCCGCCTCGAAATCCACATCGATCGATTCTTCTTCCACAACCTCGTCCGAACAAATCTCCTCGATCTGAACCGAGGATTCTTGCAGATTGTTATCCGGCTTGATCAAAACCGCAACCAATGTGGGGATGTCGACGAACACGGACTCGTGGATCTCGCTCACTTCGTCTTCTTCGTCGTTCAACTCCGTCACCTTTGCTCGGTTGAAGCGATCGCTCGTCGCCAAAAATTCTAGCGAACCGAATTTCTTTTTGGACGAACCGACCTCGTACGTGGTAACGCTGTCGCTGGAATTGGATCTTCGAACTGAAACGACGCTCTTCGGTCTTTTTTCTTCTTCTATCCTCGATCCAGCTACTATTGCTTCCTCCTCTTGGGATTTTTCTCCCGAATTTCGCCGGGTGGATCGTTCAGTTGACTCTGCCTCGGCTTCTTTTGATGATCGATCTGTATTCGTATTGCAGTTTGGTCGATTCTTCTGGCAACAACACAACGCGTTCGTAGCTGCTTCTGCGTTCTGTAAAATATGATTTTTTACGACGAAAATATAACGTTGGAACCTTAGGCAACGACGTTCATCCAAATCTTTCAGTGCCCATGCGCTTCTCTCTTTTATATTCAAGCACGCATACTTACACTCAAGTGCGTAAACACATAAATCTTTGAAACTCAACTTCTCACAATAAGCAAGCACACAGAAAATTCATGCTCTCGTAATAGTGAACAACGTGTCATCGAAAATCTACAATTGCCAAATACCTTTCATTCGCATATTCTATTCTTAAACACTCGGTTCTTCCACATACATAGGTATAATTCAATAAACTGCAATCACTCTCAATCAGATTCAATAAACAATCGGAGGAAATTCCTGTCCCCAGAATAATATATGATTGGCAGGTGTCATTTTGAAACTGTTACCACGAAAGCACGCGCGAGGGATTGATTAAGATAATTACGCGTCCGAAACGAATCGGGGAAAATCGATGACTGGCAGGAATAACGGCGATCATAACGACCGAGGGAAATTCGATGAGGCTAATTAATGACCGATTACATAACGCATAGCATGATCGAAGGATATTGTAAAATCTACTCATGCCGGATAGGCGAAATGGAAATGCGGATCACTCGTTAAACGCACGCACCTGCGAACTGTATTTTATCAGCAATCGTTCGACCAATCCACAGGAAGGATCGGGCGACCGGTCAATGAGTATCAAATAAACGATTCATGCATTTCATTTGCGTAATGACGATTCGACGATACGAGTTTATGTTCGCTTTGGGGTTCGATAATAAACTTGGTCGATTTATCCTCATTGCTTCGTGAACCAGATCCTGGACTCCTGGGCAACGCGAGATTTCCCGTAATGGCGAATCGATTTCGGTTATAAATAAAACCCCGATCCCCCTGCCCCCTCCACTGATTTTATCCCCTTCCTCTCCTCGTCTTCGGTAACTGTGAATTTATTTTTCTATTTGCTCCGGTTCCTATTAATATTCATGCCACGAAAAATACTGTTATTGCCGTTTGTTTATGAACACACATACGGGTATAATGTGGAGAAACGGCATCGTCGATCTACCGAGAAACGATTGAATTCCGAAGTCAATTTGGGGAAAATTGTTCGCTCGTATGATCGATGGAAATGGAAATTTCTTTCATACAGTTCGCATTTATCTCTATTATCTCATCTACATATATAACGTGGACAAATGTCATCAAAATAGAAAATCAGTTCCGATGAATTTTCAGATGTACGGTCAACTACGAGATGCGTGAGAGTACTTTGGAAAATTCATCGTCAGGATGTCCAAGCTTTCCTCCATCAAACTTTTCTCAAAATATTCTATGGATATAAACAAAATGATTACAAGCAAAACGCGTCAAAAAGCAATATGTATTCGAATCTTTCAAATCACTTCGCAATTTTTCATTTATTATACGTTATAAATTCGACTTGCCTTTTCTAACAATAAAGACTTTAATCGGGCCACCTCAGCTCTCAACTCGCGGATGATTCTCGCCACGGGATCCTCGTTGACCACCGGTCGATTGACCACGCTTTGCGCTCTCTGCGCGAATCGCAGCGTGTGCGCGGTCTCGTTGTAACTTCCGCTTGCTGGCGAGATCGCTAAAAACCAAGCACAGAAAATAAAGCTCGCTATAATCAACACCTGTACACCATCGCGTGCGTGTTCATTCATCTACTGTCGGCTTTTTAATTTGCCACCGTATAATCCCTCGCCATTTTTCCCTTATAATTAATCGCAGCGACTAGTCCCACGGGGTAAAATGTCATCAAAAATTGTTTTCCCTTATCTTCCAATCCGCTGCAACATCGATTAATCGAATTTCAGGGTGGAATCGATCGAATAAATTTGTTTTAGCCGTTGGTCTGAAGCGCAAAGCGACGCCGTCGAAAAAAGAGGCAGGCAAATTTTCCTCCGTTTTCCATCATTCGAGGCAGGTCTTGCGCGAAATGAAAAACGTCACGTTTCAACGGAATTTTAAATTCGATCAGGTGTCATGGGAGAAAAAGGGCCCGTTCGAACGTCTATCGTATACTATATCCGCGGTCAACCATTAATGCAGACACTGAATATTAAACGTCCTTCTCCCCTCCACCATCGACACGATAATAAGCCCCGAATGCTATTAGCAATTCAATTGGACGTCGATGATCATCGGTTTGGAATATTTCGCCACGATTAATTATACGCATCGCGGCCGGCCTACGAATATTTGCCGATTCTTCCGTTTAGGTGGTATCGAGCCGGCCGTGCTAATTAGTCGATCGTTTTTCCATCTGGATTCCAGCGATTATATACCACGTTGGATGCATTAGATGAATTTCCAGTCGTCCGGAAATATTGGAATAATTCGAAGAAGAGATGATCACCGTTATTGTTTCACCAGATAAATTCTCATTTGCCCGTTTAACCGAAAAGAGAAAGAGTACAATGTTGCTTTAGCGAAGGGCGGGTCGAAAATCGTGGTAGAGCGAAACAATGACTGGACAAGCAGGGGGATCGGTATTTTTCAGGTTCAACAGTCAGTGCACTTGTCATGTATGAATATCAAAAAAAAAAAGAAATTTTTCCATGTCGATAAACTGGAAATTGCGAAACAAAAATATTTTTCAATTGGGTGGAACTGAATCTCGAAACTGTTTGACGAGATAAAGAGTTGATCCGTGACAAGGCAATAGTCGCGCTCTTCCGATTCGATTCGATCAGTAAAGTATTTTGTTATAAAATAAATCAAGAAATCTGCGCTCTTTTCCCAGGCTGCACGCGGTCAACGAATATTTTATTCTACGTTCCAGATCTGTGGTCAGATTTACGAAGGATTCGGTCTGTCCTAATGTACAACTCACCCTTTGTACGGATGGCCACGCAAAAAGAATTTCCCATTCTGTACCGTAATTTCTCTACATGCCACATTTAACTACAAGAAAAATTCTACAAGACTTACGATCGACCTATTTACGAGAGTTACTACCGAAACTTCGTTTTTCAACAAAAATACCGACTTTCGTTGCTACCAGCCACTACCGAAAAAGACTTATCGCTGACTTCTTTTAAACGAAAAACTGATCGAAACTGGTGAAAGTGTGCCGTGATAATATGTATGCAAGTATTAGGTTGTCCCAAACGTTTCTTTCTCGTTTTATAAGGAAATAATGGGTGCACAATATTTTTTGTTTTGTATTACTTTATTGAATTATGCATCATCCATTTTGTTCTATTACTACGAGTAGAAATATATAATATATAATAATTCGATAGAATGATATAAAACAAAAAATGTTATACATCTGTTATTTCCTTATAAAACGATAGAAACTTTTGGGACTGCCTAATAGTACAGGCCCATCTACGAGTAATCTACGCGCTAGAATTGTTGCATTTCGTTCCATCGAGTGGACATTTCAACGTCAACCAACAGGAGTGAAACGTTCAAAGAGCAGTGCGGAACTGCGACTTTGACAAGCTTAAAGGATTTCGTATTTACCGATTCCCGTCAGTACGCTTTCGCACCGGTTATCGAATTTTAATCTCCGCGCCTTAGCTCGCCTGGAAAAGCATTTAAACCAATTACCATCCGGGCCGAGTCCGGACTCCGGTATCGCCGGGATAATTTCATGAATCAGAGGCTCGCGATAATAATTCTCCTCTGGCAATTAACTGGAATTTATGGAAAGCTGGAGTTAAGTAGTGACAAGGGTGGGAAAGGACTGGGTGAGTGGGTGGTAACGGAGACTGAGAAGATAAGGAGAGGATGGAGAGCGTCGGCCAATTTTTTTTTTCTTTCGCGTCCTGGAAGCTGAGTCGTCTTCCCAAATTAAATATCGCGATCCTGGTACGACCGGGCCTCGGGAACAGGAGTGTAATGGAGCAGTAACTGCGTTTCGAATAGAACAGGACAAAATCTGGAGGAGCGAATCTGGAACGAACGGTATAAACGGATTAGCGACGAATCAAAGTGTAAAGAAAGCTGTTCGTTCAACGTGTAAATCATCGTTTAACTGGATACACAACGGAAGAGGCGTCTAATAAAAATAAATACGAGCGAACGAGGAGAAGAATGAAGCAGAAGTAAGAGGAAAAGAGATATAAGGAGGGATAGCTTGAAGGCTATGTATATCGGGAGGGTGAGGAAAAGTGAGAGCAGGAGAAGGGAAGATCAAAGGGAAGACACTTACTGGCGAGCATAATGGTAGTGGCATTTCCGCCAAGTGCGTCCTTCAACAGCCAAGTAAGCGAAGAATCTCTATAAGGGATGAACCTCCTGCCCGAACCACTTCCGGTCGTGCCTCTCTCCGCAAGGGCTGATATTACGTTCCCTAGAGCCACTAGACTCTTGTTTATATTCGCGCCCTCCTGCAAAGACACGTGTCACGCACTGCTTTTTTATTTCGTTCTTGTTCATACGATCAGTCGGATGAAACCACTAGAACTGTATCGTGATTACGTAGAGCTTCGTTCAGATTGATCATTTATTGGACTTATGTACTTAAACTCACACGACTTGATTAACGAGGATAAGCATAGGAATTCGGGAGTATATTTCAAGTCAAGTAAATAACAGATTTACGCTGGTAAAGTGATTTTAAATTGCCTGAATCCATCTGAACAAAAAATAGTTTATTTCAACGATTCGATTCTTTTTCCACATTTCAATTTATCGAATTCCGATTCGTCGAAGATAAAAGCATCCTATACGATCGAATCATCCGAAAGGGAAATCCCGATCATGTAGCTTTCCGATTTCTACCTGCTCAAAAAGCTCTATCGATCGGTTCGTTCGTTCGCGCCAACGATATTATTTTTAGGAAGTGACTCACTTTCAGTCGATGTACACCGCTGCACGTGGCCGCGCTCTCGCTGCCCGCCAGATCGACCAACCGTAATTTGCTACCACCGCGTGGCGAGATCTCTTTCTTCCTCGAACAGACGCTGTTACCGACACACTGCGATTCCTCTGCAACGGCGATCGTCAACAGAGCGTGGCTGCGACTACTACTAGGATTTTGCAACGTCGATGCTGTCTTCCGGGCTTTCGTTCCCTCGTCCACATAGGACATCAACGACCCCAGCGTGCGAACCGCGTGATGGGTCAGTCCTGTTACGGAAAACATTGAGCAGAAGAATTACAAATTTGAAAACTTGAAAGACAAAAGAATGGATAGATGAGCAGGTGATGAGGAGTTTTATAGATTTGAAGAGAAAGATGTTAGAAATTGAAAACTTGAATTATACAAAATTGACAGTAATAAATATCCTTAGAAAAGCTTGTCAAATACTGAAGAAACGAGTCAAGTGGCAGGAAATCTCCGTGACAACAATTATTTTAGATAACAATCATCGAAGTTGTAGGATTTCGAAGCGAACTGAATGTTCGATTGGCGGTACCTTGAACATAAGGGCCGAGTCGAGGATGCTCGCGAACTCTCAATCCGCTCGTGCTCGAGGACGGCTTCAAAAGATCCCTCACCTTCTCGTTATATATCTCCAAGTAACTGAAACAGAATTCAGCCGCGTTACGCTCCAACTATCGCGTTTGATTGATTGCATTCATTTCAGGACGCCGCTGATGGATTCGCCCTCGACGTTGAATCCGATCGATTTGCGACGATTTTACACATTCACCCTTCCAAATCAACATTCTAGTCTGAAACATCTCTAAAATACCACTTGCAACGCCATATCTAAAAAATATCTTTCTCGCTATCCTAAACCTAAGCCTAACAGCTATCTATTTTAAACAACAGCTATCTATTTATAGACAACAGAATAATAGCTTCTAAACTCTCTACCAAAACAATTCATACCAAGAGAATTTTCCAAAGTCCTCGTCCAACAATCCCCTCCATACAAATAGCTCTTCTGACCTAACCTTTACTACCCGACGTTTAAGAGCCTGGTGTGCTACTTTATTGATGAGTCCACTAGCACGAAACACATCTCCCTTTTCTTCTCCTTCATTCATACATTCTCTTCTCTCCTTCTTTCTTCTTCCTCCTCTTCATTCAGAATCGCAATAGCAAATTGATGGAGTCTACTTTGTCGTCTATCAGCAGAATATATAATAACAATTCCAGTGATATATGGCAAACAACGTGTCACGTTTGCCTTACTCCGTCCAACACGAAAATCCATGAAAAGAGCTGTCGCGGTTAACCAATAAATAATTCCATATCGTCGACAACGGCGTATCGCATTAACCATAGATATTCAACAAGTAACCAGTAGCTGGTGTAATCGGGAGTGACCCGCACGCGACACACGCCGAATATCAAAGAGATAAAGTCCACGTAACACGGTCGATAATACGATTCACTAAACTGGACACGTGAATATTCAACGACCATCTAAACAGTACGATATCGAATTGTAGGCGCGCAAGAAAATCCGCCGGGGACCCCGGGAAGGTCGGGCAAATTTATCGGGTGCACAGCTAGCACGACGCATACTTTTCGTCCGAACGGTGCTCGCAGCCAGGCCACCGCAAGCTCCCGGATCCTCTTAACGTCATTATCTGCTCCACTGTGCTCGTGAAACGTCCGCACGTGCCATCGTAAATCCGCTTAACAGCGATCGGAGTTTCAGAAACACTTTCCACTCCTGGATCTCGTCCCACACCTTTTGTATCTTTTCACTCTTGCTTAGTTTTTCGACAGGATACTTTGTACGCGCGTGTGTGCTTTCTGATTTTCTTAATTTCTCAAGATTCGAATAATACAGGAAGAGTTGAAGTAAAGTAACGCGGCGTTGGACTATTTCACTTAAACTCTCGTGTCAAACAATCCAACTTCCGAAACCCGACAGCTCTACGTGATCTTGAATCTCTAAAGTTATCCTCGGATATCTGCATTTTAATTGGCCACATGCAGTTTAATTGTATTTGCAACAAATCGTTGAACAGCAGAAAAGCGTGCATCTATTTCCTACTGCTATTGAAAATATCTACATCATGATTAACACATCGAATGAACGTAAAATGTCGATACGAAAGTTCCACGTGTAAAGCGGTCACTGTTCAAAGAGCAAGAACAAGTACCGATGGAAATATTTCTGTTAGAAAGAGTTGAAACACGGTTTCACAGGATCACGATATCGTTCGTCGACTAATCAAAGCTTGCAGGTCGGAAAATCAGCGGAACAGGCGTTGAAAAATTGAAACTGTTTCGAATTTCCTGCGGAACCGTCTGAAATTCTCATCGTTGAGCTGACCTAAAGGATTTGGCTCTTTTGACGTCACGTATCCCATCCGTAGACCACGGACCGGGCATGGAATTGGACTCCAAGTAAATAGGGTCGTCGGTGGTCTGACTTCTGGCCGCTGCAAGTATTCAGGAATGCTTGGAATACCCGTGAATAACCGTGGCCCATCGTTCACCGTATGAATGAGTTCGTGAGCCGCCATGGCGTGGCTGACCAACACGCTTCCGGAAATTAGAAAATCGAACGGACTCCTAGAATCAGCCTGTTCACGCTGCTTTCCTTGACCTCAAAAACCGTTCCACCTAAGCCTTTTGCGCTGGTTCGCACGCGTGCAAGATGAGAAACGACGAGGAGCAGCAAGAACGAAGAGGTGCATCTAAATTTACCGGGATCTTCTCCTAACTTTCACGGTTCACACGATCGTGCTTGGGTCACACGGACCGTGTACTCGTGTAGTTATCTATTTAGTTTCGTTTCTTGGTTCGAATAGATACAGTCTTTGAGTGTTTTTGGATAGAAATATTTCACCTTTAAGGATGAATATGATATAATCATTTTTATTAAAGGACTACTCGATTAAAAACTAATTTTTCCGCGACAATTATTCGTTCTGTGTTTCGTAGTCGGAATAACAGAGTAATTTTCTTGTTCGTGACCCTTTATTTCATGCTTCGAAAGAAAGTTTCGCAGAATAAGGTTATCGTAGCGAAGGAACACAGCTGTAAATTCGATTTTCGAATAACGATCGAATGCTCCGATTGTAAGTTATTTGCATTTACGATCTCGAAATTCGCAGGAGCGAGCCAATAAGAAGAAAACTGGCTCGGCCCTTAAAAGAGTAAACCAGTAGCTTCGCGAAACTCGGTTGTTTTTATCGGCGTCGTCGACTCCCGCGGAGCCGAGCGAAAAAGCTATTTAAAGTTTCGCCAAGATAACCGGCTACCTTTGTCCGTTCAACGTTTAACCCGTGATCTGTTGCATTCTGTTTTTCTCCAGACACGTTTATCTACGAAATAACTCTAGTTAAACACGCTGTTGACGAGTCAATATGTTTAACAGAAAATCAAAAAAAAAAGAAAGAAAGAGAAGAGAAACGTGTAAATTGAGTCGAAGGAAAGATCGACAGAGATAAATAAAGAAAAGCGGTAAGTACATTTTACGAGAATTTGGGGATTTTTCTACTGACAAGTTTGTGCCACTTTTTGGCCTTCCGGAAAGATTAGAAGCTTTCGTCCAGGTACAATAGGTCAAATTTATCGTGAATCAGCTTTTCTGTTTTAGAATTACGCATGGATGACTCAGATCTAGTCGTACTAAATTTACTCGTGTCCGAGAGTATTCTAATCTGCACTGAGAAAAAGCGAAATCAAAGAGCGAAACTGATTAAAAAAACAATTTGCTGAGAAGCTTATCCTTTTTCGTTCTTTCACAATAATTAAAATACCAATAAACGATATTAACATATGTACAAACGACACCTACGTTTTTAATCTAATAAATTATATAAATTAACGATAATTGATCTAATTATGTTTACTAAAAGAAATCGATTCTGATAATCGTAAATCTTGAAGCAAACAGAAAGGATCAATTGATTTGTGTTAATTAACGAAATTCAGACGAAAACCTGAGGAAGTCGTTCGTCAGAGGCTTTAAAGTTGTCGAGTGGCTCTCGTTTTCACCGGTGTCGGCGGGTGCAGAGGAAACGAAAGCTAGCTCTCGTGTTTGCCGGATATTACGCTGGCGAATGATGTCGAAATAAGAATCGATCCATCTTCTATCTATTCGTGCAATGTCAAGAATATAGGAAGATTTCTCTCCAGACTATGACTATCTCTAGACTCTAAGATTTTAATAAAACAATGAATATGTTAATTAATCGTAATATTGAAGGGAGTCCCGTCTAATTGAGAAAATGATCCTTTCTTCGATGCCGACTCGATGCAAAGACCGAGCTCTGACTTTTAAATCTCATAGATAGCCATACTGGACTCGATCTTTTGGCACTCCTTGCTCAACGAGTTCTTTTTTGAATTTCAAATACGAATAATTCGGAAGAATCCAGTCGGTCGAAGGAATTCTCCTGGATAACGTTTCTTTAAATTCAACCAACTGATTGCTTCATCGGCCGGGATCCACAGATTCTTCGTAATCACGCGACGTTTAACGAGTCGTCGACCCACACCACCCTCGGTTGCGCGAAAGCCTCGAATTCAAACGGAGACACACGCGGCGGCGTTCACGCGATTCCTTGTAACATTAGACACCGTTAGACACCCGCTCCGGTGAATATCGACCCTCGATTACTGGGTCACTGGGAGCACGACCGCGAATCGGCGTGAGAGCTCAGAAATCCGCGAGCTGTTGCAATTTTCCATCCCAACGAGGATAAGAAGGTTCGCCGAGCACCGTTCACTGGGAACTTGATATTTTTCTAAATATTTCTCAAGACTGATAGCAAACTTTTGCAATACCACGGTTATGCACAATTTTGAGATTCTACTGAATCTACCGAAGAATTTTACTTTCAAAAATAGTGTAATTTTCGAATGATTCGTTAATACTTTCATACGATTACCACAATTTGATACTACGGAAATGAAATGTGGAGCCTGATAAAAAGACGCTCAAATACATTTTATAGTCTCTGTACATCGTATCTTAAAATCAAATCTTCTAAGAACGAGATTAGGTACGCCTCAGCAACTTTGCTACAGTCCGAGGGAAAAATGTTACAGTGTAGAATGTTTGAGTACAGCTCCTCCGCCAAAGTCCTAGTTTACTCTGCTCCAGCCACTTGGTTCTACGACAATTCAGAGCTAAGAAGATTCCATGTGTACACGGTTTACGATAGCTTTTAAACCGGACATAACTAACACTCTGCAGCAGGTGGGCATAAAACGGCGAAACGACGCAACCGGTCGACAAACAGAAACTGCGAAATGCAGGTCGAATTGAATTTGCGATCCAGACCGAGATCGTAATGACTGGGAATCGAGAGTGTGGTCGTAGTCGAATTAAAGCTTTTGCGAGGCTTGCAGAGGGGACTGAAACGGGAAAGAGTAAGGAACAGACGACGTGGATGCGAGAAAGAGAGAGATAGAGAGAGATAGAGAGAAAGAGAGAGAAGCGGTAGCGAGCGGCGGGGCGAAACAGAGAGGAGGGAGAGTGTTCTATCGATCAATCAGCCATAAGTAATGCGGAGCTTTTGATCGGTTACCGTTTCATTGCGGATGGGAAGAGCGGCACGGCATGCTATCGCGTACGAATTCGGCGACTTAATCACGTTAAACGCCCGATGCCTAATGACGATGGTTCCTGATCAATTGACGGCCAACGAATCATCCAGCACACCGGCCGTCGAAACATTTCTGTACGGCATCACCATGGGGCCGGCGAACGAACGTTCACCGTGCAAATTGATTGCCCGGCCGCCTGATAATTGGCGAAAATGAAAATGTCGCGTAAACGGCGATGTAGCCGATACTTTGATTTCCGACCCCCAGCTTCTCTTTGACTCGGCCCTATGAACTTTATGTATATGTTACACCTCTACCTTTTCGTCCAATATTTTAACGTTCGAACGTGAATGAAATCTATTTGGAGAAGTGCAACGATTTCTTCTCATAATGAAATTAAACCATTAAAGACCAAACGATAGTTTATGTTAATAAATGTTTATATCCTATAAACATTTCAAGTTCTTTAAATTTTATATTTCTATAAGTAAAACATCCACTTTCCCTGATTTTATTATAAATCGATCGTTAGTTCGTATCGGAGAGGAACATAAGTGACGCACTTAGTGCATCGTCGGTTTCAAATTAACCTTAACCCGTCTCACGACATTTTGAAAATTTCCAGAAGAAGAAGTTGATACAGGGCGTAAAAAGAATATTATGGACACGGCCCGACCGAATTTCCCCTCATCGCGAATTCACCCTGAGTCGAGGAAATCACGCGTGAATTAACGATTGTGCGTGAAAGTGCGACAATTTTCGCGCGACATTAGCCAGTACCGCGTTTATTACCGGAACGTGTCAATTGTAACAGGGTGGGATCGTTGTTAGATCGTAAATTAAATTATGCCCGGGATCGTGCTGGCGCGTTTATTGACGAGAGTACGATTCGCTAATAGGTATAATTAATTGCACAACAAAACCTGAATATCGATCGGGGGGCGCGTGCATATTCCCTGCGTGTTTATTAGACGCGCAACGTGGAAGCCGATCGCACGAAACAATCGTGGAAATATTCGTGGAGATATTCGCGGAGATATTCACGGAGATATTCGCGGAGATATTCGCGGAGATATCCGCAGAAATATTCGCGGAAATATTCGCGAAAAATCGGTTAATCAGCCGACGCGTTCCTTTTCGCCGACTGGCTTTTGCCCGCTGATTAATGAATAAATGTTTCGTGCTTTCCTCTTTGCCCCGACTGCCAGAAGGCTGATGTTCTTTAAACCCGTTGTTATAGCCAACTTTCCTCTATTAGCCATTTTTTTACCAGTCAATAGACCAAATAACTGTTATGCAAGCTGAGATTTATGGAACTTGAGGAGTTTCTTTCGTTTCTTTCCTTTTGCGTTGAGCAACGGTGTAAGGTGATTCTCAAAGTCACTTCCTCTGCTTTAGAGAAACTTTACAAGTTTTCTACTTTTCCGGGATTTTCCTATATTCTCTATAGAAACAGAACACGTGAATAGAAACACGCGAAAATTTATGTCCGCGTTATGAATATTCAAACTTGCGTATGTCTCTTTCCTGATTCTACCCGGTAACAATCTGATCGCTGCTAATTCTGCTTACTGTGGTTCCCCTTTTAGTTTTTCTGCCAATGCAGTTTATTTTCCTATCGTCCTGCACTTCCCGTGCTTGTGATTCATTTTAGTTCCCTGGTTCACCAGGCTATCGACAAACTTCCTTTTCTCCATCGTTCTGTTCCTTTCTCTCTTCCTCCATCGTCTCTATTTTCTCCCCATTTCTTCCTAATTTTTCTTACTTGTTCTCTACTCCTCTACACTTTGAACTTCTTTCTCATAAACTTTTTCCTATATTATTTTCATTTTTATCTCTTTACCGATATAAACTTTTACGTTCTGCTTCATCATGGTCGTCACCTTCTGAAAAATATTTCCAAAAACTTGGTCATACCGTCGTTATCAGCGACATTTATTCTTTTCCTTGTAGCTTTTACAGCCGTCATTGCGATAGTCCGTGTAAACGTTACCGTAACGCACAAAGTCTCGTTCTTTTGTGTTTCAGATGCATAAGAGAGAATTAAGACAGCCACAGGAAGCTCGTAAATTCGTTTATACACCGTCCTCGACGTTCACGGTGTAATTCGCGACACGCAGCAGCGTGCAATCGTAAAAAGCCCGTTTTCAAAGTGCAGCACGGTTGAAAATGATTCACTGGGCGAGAAGTTAGTCACGTAAGGAGCCAAGGAAGCTCGCAGAACGACTGTCCTTCCCAGTCGAATGGCTCAGTTTCGAGAGTAAAAGCGGCAACATTCTATTATTCGCGTTATTAAGCAACGCGAGATTGGCTTTAATTGCGTCAGAGGAGCTCGCGTTTTAATGGACAGTCGCGACTCGAAAACGGCAACCGCTTTGACCGGGAAGTCGTCCCATCCTCTTGCGAAAAGCGACGACAAAAAAGGAAGAGACTTTTATGAGACAAAGTGATGGTACTTTGAACTAAAAGCGATGAACTTGGATATATTGAATCTTGAACGTTAAATGGATCAAAAGAGGGTGGAGTTTAGCAGAAAACGTATTAATATTGCCAAAACTTGGAAGCGCGGAAACGTTTCTTCGATTTGTATATCGTAAATTAGAGATAAATTTTTGGTTTATCGTTTGGGCGGCTAAGTTACGTGGAAAAATTCAGCCATTTTGTTATACGCGTTGCGTACGACGCCAACTTTCGAGCCTGATGCACGAATAGAAACGAACAGAAAATAGAATGCCATCGCGTTTTATCGTTCGAGTTCACGAGATTACGAAGCCGTGATATACCAAGACATCGTTGCTAATATTCGATGACACGGACAGCCTCGAATTCGACACGAATCCTCCCTTTACTTCCAACTTCCTATTTCTTACTACTTTATCTCACGAGAACGAAATAAATGTAGAAAATCAAGACCGAAGCCCCATAAAGATTAAAAGCTTGAAAGAAAATATTTATATGTATACGAATCTTTCACGGCTCAGTCTATCAAATTCTTCACGTACAGACCCAACACCATAGCCAAATGTAAATCCTTTAATCGTAAAGAACCCTAAAACCACAGGACGTTCGAAAACTCTCCCGTAAAAATTTATATTTTATGAGTCAGTCCATTAGCGCGAATTTTTTACGCGGACGCAGTCCTTGCGAGCTTTTAGATGCGCTTTAATTTAAAGGGTGCGCGAAATATTTTTCAGAAGGCGCCGCCATTAGCACTACCAGGATAAACACAACGAATGAGAATGGCGGATCGGTGACTGTGTTAACGTTTTGAAAAATTTCCATCCCTAAATCCGTCATGACGAGGCTGTATTTTCCGTTCGACTCGTGGCAAGGAAACATGAATGGACGATGTCGGAAGCTTTATCGTACCAAATCGTAACAACCGGAACAGTCGCGACACAACGCATATTTTTGCCTAGGCGAGCAACGAATTTCCGTGGCACTTTTAATAACTGCCGGTGATCGTATAAACGCAAATTTATAGTATTCGGTCGCGGGGATGCCGGCCGATTCTACTGGACGTGCGTAAATCTGTCGTTTCTTTTTCCCGACCGGTCAATACGGAACAAAGGATGATTCACGATGCCAGTTATAGATGATGAACAGCTTAAAGACACTCCTCAATGATAAAAACGTTGTTTCTTTGGAATGCTTCCGGGGACGGTACTTTCTTTTTAGCCTGCGCTGCGCGGGAAAGAATCGGTCGTCGATGTTGATCGACGTAGGACCCCTCGGAGGAAAATATTTATTTAATTTGAAAATAAAATGGTGTCAGTGTTAAAATATTGTTCAAAATCGGCGAATTGTCATCAACTTTTTAGGGATGGAAATTTTAATAGTTACGTAACAACGTAATTATGTACCTGTGTACAGTAGCTCACGATACAATAACTAGTAAATATACAATAGTTAAAACGTTTGGTGGAAATGTAAAAACGACATAGCTCGGAATATGTAATTCAAAACATTTTACGGACGTAGAATTATCCTTCAATGGTCGGCACACAGAGTTGTCACGAATTTCATTCACGGTTCAAAAGGGAACACGTAGATACGGAACTTTCTTCGTCGACCCACTTAACGATTTTACGTCGCGAACTGACAGAGAGGCGGCCCAAAAGAGGAAACGCCGCTCGAGCTGACCGATTCGCTTATCCGGCAATACATCAAGCGAACTTTCTCGCGATTCTTGGTGCACGTAAGCGAAAAAATCCATGCAGAGAAATACAACGAACAGATACGTTGCTGTCGTGGAGCTTTCCTTCGTCGTTCTCTATTCCCCCGGAAAGACGATTTTCCCCTGAAAAGTGCTCGAGTTACAAATGCAGATCTATTCGAACACGACGTTGTCCTCGGAGAATGTCAGAACCGTCTGACGACAGTTATTTGTCAATAATTTCAAAGATTTCCATTATACGACAATTATTTTATATCACGGTAATTCGTTCATTATTTTTATTTATCACTTCGTAATAAATAATATTATCGACAAGATTCGGTATCAAACAAGAAATGGGACAACGACAAAGTGATTTACGAAGACACGTTAAATTCGGAGCAACGTGTTTCCAAGGGGAATTTTATGGTGGTCTTGCAGTTGGTTTTACACGGTCCAAAAAACCACGAGCAATGGAACAATTTTCCGCGGATCCATCCTCGTTTCGGTTACACGTACGAATTTCAAAGTGCCGATAAAACTTGCGTGGAACGACTGGTACGCGGCAACCGTGCGTTTTCCTTCGTTCACCGATGAAACGACCAAAAAGAGATAGAGAGGAGGAAAAACAGAACGAAAAGAGAAACAAAAAAAGAAACACAGTGGAAATGGCAATCGATATTTCTCGTGAACGGTAAATACAATTTTTACGAGTGTTCCAGCGCAACGAAGCTCCTCTGCTTTTTATTTTTACACCAAGCTCAAGGCAATCCGGCGAACGTTTAATACAGGAATAAAGCGGTGTTTACGAGGGAAAGTGTGAATCGAAGATCGGGGGTGGATCTGTAACGAGGGAAAATTTGTACACATGGAACGTGTCTATTTCTTTAGAAATCTTCCGCTTCTTACTTTAAGGTACCTTAAATTAATGCAGTATATTTAAATAACAAACAAATCTCGCGTTTTACATTCTACTATCAGACGCTATTTACCATTGAGAATTAATTATTCATTGACAATAAAATTTTTAATCTACAATATCTTAAGAGTTTTATAAGATATCTATAATATCTAGAGCTGAAGTTAATATAAAAAGAAAGTTAATAAAAATGGATGGAAATAGAACTTTAGAGGGTAGTAATTTGAATATTGTCGAAAGAATCCTTCTACAAATTTCAATAACCAAAACACTATTGAACTCCTACGTTTTTCTCCTATTTATCGTACGATACTTGGGCAAAACTGAAGAAGTTAAATTGATCAGCGAGCGAAATGTTGTCATGGGATGAAAGTGCGAACGAATATTGGAACGGTGCTCTGCAAGGGAAAAGATTCTTACCCAGGTAGAGCAATGCTTATACGTCCGCCTACGATTGCGAGTCACGGGGCACTGAGCTTACAAGACACATCCAGGCCAACACGGCGCTCGCGAACCTCACGACTCCTAAACTCGACTTACACGTTTACCTACCCCCTTCCAACGGCGTCAAACCACCCCTAGCTATCCCGTCGACGTATAATATTTTCACAGCTACTGGACGCGACCTCTTTACTTCGATGTCTGTTCACCGATTAAAGACAATTTTGTCTAGCGACACCTAAATTTCCAGTTATTCGATGACTCTTTCATTTTTACGATATAAAACCATCGAAAAGGATTTCTTTGACAGTTCGATGTTTGATACCAAAATCTATCTTGTAAAGCGAAAGGAAATTAACAGATAGTGACAACATTGATAATGACGCATTAAAATACATTGCAAGATAACAGTTACTATCCAACAAAAAGGTCAAAAGGAGAATCAATTGCATAAGGTGGAAGCTATTATCTCCAGAACAGATTCTATTAAGAGTTTCCTCAGAACTAGAACTTATCCTGTTGCAACAGTGTTCGAAGAAAACGTTTCCACAGTTCAAGATAAAGTCAGGTCTCGGCTAGTGTTATTTAAAATCAAAGATTCCTCTTCCCAACCTTATCTCTTCCTGCGATTACCATTTTCAATTAACCAACGCCGGTTGCTCCGGCAAACTGGAGGCCAAAGAAAAAAAGTATAAAGGGGACGATAAACTTTTCATTCCAGTATAGTACGACATAGTACGACAGAAGCGCTCGTCGATAACGATTTAGGAATGGATTCTTGAAACCCTATAATCGCTGGAATGCGGACAAGACGCACAACAGAAGGATTACATTTTCAACTTGTCAATCCATCTAATCATTGATTTGACTGGGAAGAGGCGAATGGAAATTAAGACGACCATCGACACGAAACAACTTTATCGTGCGAAAATGACGAAGAAAATTGACCCGACAGCTGGACCTTGACCGACAACCGCCAATGTCTTGATCGTCTATTGGCATATAGCTCGTCGATGCGCCCCGTTTCGCGAAAAGACGCCGCGAATGGCAAGATTCCCACACTTATCAATCCGGATGCGCGTTATCGCCACGTTGCTTTGCATCTACGTTCAGTTGGCTTCGAGTAAAATTCACGTGTTTGCTCCGTAAGCCGAGTAATTGGATCGTAGAATATTTAACGTGATACAAACGAATATGTGAATGTGAATATTTATAGGATTCATTGCTTTCAACAAGATATTGAATATTATAAAATTGTTTTTTTTCAAATTGGCAGATGAAATAAGATACTTTGTTAACCTACCAGCCATTTTTAGAAGATGACTCTTTTACATCTTCGAATCTGACAAATTTAATCATAAAGTGATATTAAAAACAAAAAATCAACAGAAATGTACTTATCATGTTTTCCTCCTATCGGAAGAGATAAAACGAGTTATCTTCCATTCTGGTTACCTGACAGAAACACCATAGTTCCTCTCGTTTTTCCTTTCCTCCTCGATCCTAGCGAAAATTCCTTCGCAGAGACGCGGCGTGAGTCCAGGATCTTCCTACGGACGAATAAAATGGAAACATCGTTAACCGTTGTGCTCTTTGTTCCGTTTCTCAAAAACGAATGCACCGAAATCGCACGGAAAAATTACGTATCGTTAACTCTATCGGTCATCGAAATGTCCCGGAGCAATCGAACGACTCCGTTCCCATAATTGAAACTGAACGTGCTCGACGTATAACCGCAACACGTGCTTCGCTTTTAAAAAAATCGCTCGGTCGTTGTCCCTCTCCTCGTCCCTCCTATAATGTAGCCGCGATCGGCTACGGAGCCACAGGGCAATTTAATTAAGCGCCGTCCGAGCAAAAACAGTTTCAATTTACCGGTCGAAATTTGCCGGAGAAACCGGAAAAAAGAACGCCTCTCTCCGTTGCCCGCCAATTAGAGGCTGACCTACCACGGAAATCGTTACCTCGTTCCGAATTATGCGCGTTACCCTTTGATCGTTTGCCGATTTGCCGTTTCCTCTTGGATTCTAAGCGAGTAAACGTGCCGTGACGCGAGTTATCCCAAAAATAATTCAATTGATCTATATTATAGGAGGGAGAATTTTTATGGATAACGAATAATTGTGGACTTTGAGATTTGGCGTACATGATATCACACAAAGATTTGCAAAAGAATCATAGGATACATATATAATGTAGCACATTCAGAAGTCATAAAGTTCAAAAATTTTCATGCTATAATTCTTCGCGGATGAAATCTTTTAAAAACCAAAAAATAATAGGATACCTTGGTTCCCATCACGGTGTAGGTTTTTCCTGACGCGCTTTGTCCGTACGCCACCAAACAGGAATTATAGCCAGTGAAAAGAGCGTCCAAGACGGTTTGGCCAAGCGTCTGGTAAATCCTTGCCTGGTCCGCGAAACTCTGTGCCTCTGGATTCGACGAATCGAAGCAGTAATCGAAACCATATTTCCGTGTTCTTTCACGACTATCTCCAGCTTTGCTTGAAGATACTTTCACGTTTGTTAAGGAAATCCCATTCGACTCCGTATGAACAACCACCTCTGATCCAGTTAAATTCAGCTCTCTATATGAAAGAAAAAATGTCACGTTTTACTTCGCTTGCTACGAAAAACAGAAATGAAAAACGACAAAGAACTCGTAGGCTTCTGTACAAAAGCCACAAATTCATTTTTTATTCATTTTATCGAACAGAGAGGCACAAAGATTCTTTCTCCTGCGTGCTTCGTAAAAACATTTTTCCACGTTCCCTGAGTCGAAATCGACTCATCGATGCATATACCATTTACACGAATCGCTTTTGTATTCGAACGTGTTCCAAAATTCTCTCGAATTCCTATCGGTGGTCCGATCCTTCCGCTATTTTCCATTAGCGTTTCCGGTTTCCTTGAGGCGCTCGATTTCGTCATCGATCGATCAAGGCACGGTCCATTAACGGATCGTTCAGCCTGTCTTACCAACATCGGGCAATTCCTGCAATTTAATCCTCGCCACGAAACAACGATCCTCGTCCGATTATACCACGAATGGTTTTTCGATTCGGCGACGTAGTTCCATTCGAATCGCTCGGTAGGTCGAGCAGATGGGATTGCTAATTCGTGGAAAAAGATCTTAGAAGGGGAAACCGATAACACCAAGTTAACTGTCACAAACTTCCGTTCTTCCAGGCCAGATTCGGAATTTCCAGAGACATTCGAGTAACTTCCTCGCGGGATTATCAGATCCTACTGCGGAAGATCTATCGGAAAAACGCGTCTGGTAATGTTATCGATAATTTTCGTTCGCGGATTTCCAGCCAGTCCAAAGGTATACTGGATACAAGGGCAACTGATTTCAACCACGTTCAAATGAGTTTTTGGTTTCCCTTGTGTCCTGTGGTATGACGTTTAACGTAACGCCGGATAAGTAGTAATAGTAGCCTCCATGATAGTTATATTAATAACTTTGGTGTTCTTGCAGTACCGTTTTTATTCCTGAAACGCACCATTTTTAGACCTTTTTACGTTACTTCCTTTTATTTCTGAAATGATTTTTTGAGAGTTCCTGCGCTATCGTTTTTAATTTCACAAACTCTATTTTAACGTTTTGTACATTGTCTTTTCATCGCAAGAGTTGGTTTTTCGAAAACCTTCCGTTTTTTCATTTATTACTGCGACTATATTTTTAGTTTTTGCGTTAGTATTCTTTTTGTATTCTATTTTATTCTTTCTTTAGATTTCTTTATTAGAGTAGAACATTCCTTAATATACACACCTTGTTATCTTTTCCTGATTGAGATTTTTTTTATGACTTTATAGCCTCTGAACTTTCCTCGTAATAATCAATCAATGTGAAAATTGTCGAAGAAGTTATTTAACAACGTGGAATACAGTATGCAGTCCTATGTATCACTGAACAGTGTAACACTGTCTTAATTTTGAATCTACTGGAAGAGCGACGATTGTACACACGTGGGTATCTCGCGTGCGTGTGACGCATTCGAGCAGAGAAAGCAGTAAAGTTAAAAGTACTTTAACCCCGGTCCTTGCGTGATCCTATCATGGCCCTGTTCGCTCTCTAATCGTCACGATTTCGTGCCCCGTATCCGCGTTTTTGCGAAATTAATACCTACTACCTGTTCGGTAAAACGCTTTAGCTCGTACGAGTTATTTGTGAAGATCAGAAATGATTTCCAGGTTTGTTCTGCCGAAATTGATCTATCTAGATCCTGTGCAATCTTTGTAGCTACGAATTGTTGCCGTGATTTTTCAGTAAGTCTGTATGTGACTTAAATTATCTACACATTTTAAATTATCATCAAATTAAACAAATTAAGACATAGCGTGAACAAACTTTACAAAAATATTGAAAATTAGTGAACTAACACCTTCATCAAAGGCTTTTGCACAGTTCTATAAGAAACCTCCGCAGAATTCTACATTTCAACTTCTGTTTCACTACTTTCACCACAATTAAAACGAACCTAATCATATCTTTTTCCTACACAAACTCAATAAACAAATCAATTCCAAACAAATAAAAAATATTCGATCCTCGACAATCGCATCATCGATCCAGTCAATAATTCCGGAACTCTATTCAACTCGGTTCAATACAGGGCCACTTCACATTCGCATCGATCAACTCCATCAATCGTCGATTCGCAGGAAGCTCGTGACAGAGATCCAACCCGCCGATCCATCCGTTCGTGGATAGCCCTTTCATCGTCGAACAAAATGGCCGACCAAACAGCTCTGAATGAAGCGTACAAGCATACACGTTCAAGGGAAGACCGTTACTCGTTCTGATCAACGCAAAAAGCGTCCAAGAACACATATGGCTGGGTCCAAGGAAACCTCGATGAAGAGAGGAGATCTTGAATGAACCAAGGCAGCGTACGCGAATAGCAACAGTCCGCTTGTTATTATCCTCTTGGTCCTCTTCCGTTGCGAGAAGGCGCCGCTTCGAGTGTTATTCTCGAACGGATGCTCCTCTCTTTCTCTCTCGCTATTCCTGTTTCAAGTCGTTAAACTGTCTGGCCGTGTGTCATCGGCGTATCGTGCTGCTCGTACGTCACTCCACGGATCGGTCGATCCTTTATCGCGAGAACATCCCCCGGATCGGCAAGGGCTTCCTTAGGAAATTTGCTGCTTTAAATAAACCCAGCGACGACACTCTTCGCAGTGGTCTTACTCGCTGCAAAGGTGGAAGCTTTATTATACTTTATTCGGTTCTATGTTGAATTATCGAAGAGCTTCTTTTTAATCTACATCCTTCATACTTTTTAAACTACATCTTTTCGATCATTTTCGACTGAATCATGTTTAAGAAGAATACATAAGAGTCCTAGTTAACGTGTACAATTCCTCGCTTTTTCTTATAAAACATTAAAAATGTTTAATTCGATAACAGAATTGGGACATAAAAATTCGAAGACTATGATAGAGTTAATCATAATGTCGTTAACTTTACATCTCTGCCATTATAATAGCACGTTAATTTATTTATTTATTCTGGATGGTCGAAAAATACATAAGTTCAGAAGCTTTTAAAAGTATATTTACAATAGTTTGTCAATGACCCTAATTTCATTCTCTTCGGCCAAGTTTATTACGTTTCCTAGCCGAGAGCAATTGTTAGTTTGTCTTACTTTCGCGCTCTGGCCTCGTCTTCTAAGTATAGAAACGAGTTCATAAGTAGCGACTCAAAGGCACACCGCGTATCCCTATAAATCTGCCTCCAGATTTCTGTCCCCGTTCGTTTCTCGCTACGGCCGTCTCGAAATATGTAATTATTGCCGAGACGCGCGTTTCTGTTTGCCTTCCAAACAGACACCCGTCCATTACCGAACGTTCCTCGTAAAACCGTGGAACGAAAGAAAATTGAATTTACAAAAATGAAATTGCGGTGTATAAGGAAGCAGTAAACCTTGACCTTAAGTTCCAAAGAAACATGTGTATATCGGGAACATGGGGAAAGGGAGAACGTGATTTCCGTCGATCTTTTCGCCTATTCCTTAAAATACATTTACAACTTACCAACAGAAATGAGTTTAATAGCAAAAGCAACTCGCAACGTAGAATTTTCAACTAATACTTTTCATTAGTCAAAGCACCTTCCTACCTTACAGTTTCGTTCGATTTTCAAAAACGCTTCACTCTGTCGCATGCAGATCCAGTCTGTTCGAATCTGTGATTAACTTCAATTACAGTTACAAATACTTTCTGATATTTCTTTTTATCATGCGATTAATGCGATCTAATACTCACCTGGCAGAGATCGGTCTTACGCGAACTGCCACCTTGATGTTCGCCATATTGCCATCGCGTGGACAACAATAATTAGCATCAGCTGGCTCCCATCGTAGTTAAGTGGCTTGTATCCGTGGTACGTCCAAGCAAGAGCGATCGAGCGAAACCATCCAACAGACGACGCAACGTCGAAAGATCGGCCACGTTACATTTTGTACCGTCACGTTAAACGACCGAACGACGATGCACACGGAGAAGAGAAGTCGAAAGGAGCTGTACGTGCACTGGCCGGGTGCACGTGTTGTACTGTTGCGATGAAAATACCCTCGAGTCGCTTCCAAGACCATACGCCGCCGATGGTTTACCCCACCCAGAGAGAGAACTCGGCCGAACTCGTAACATTTTGCCTAAACTCCTGCGGACACTCCGCTACTGTGGTTTAAGTGATGCCGCATTTTCTTGTCGCATCCTTGCTGGCAAATTGTTGCGAGTTATTGAAAATAACGAAGGATTACTGCCCTCTACAGTAGATACCCTGGATTAACGCTTATTTTGATTATAATTCTATTATTCTCTCCTGAAATAATCTCCTCGTAATCTTCAGCGTTCGTAAACTTCTTGAGATAAATCGGTACTACTTGAGGTAATTAAGGAACCACGCGTGGTCTAGTAAATGTAGCGTGTCTCACGATACGTACATATATACTCATAATAAGCCGGATGTTTGGTAAACACGCTTAAGTAAATATCGTGTTAAATTATAAGCATGAGTAGTAGGCGCGTCTAATTTGTTCAATCTGTGCGCGTTGTACTACACAGAAATAGATCTCCTTCTTGGAGAAAGATGTAATAAATAAGAAAAGACGTTTTCGGCAGTGATCATGAAAGGAAATATTCCAACGATTAGTATTAAATCAGTTATCGTTAAAAATCCTCTGTTTTCTAGTTTATTGTAAGAGTTTCTATCTCGATTCCAATTGTCTTTGGATGCGATCTACACCAGAAGATATCCATCGATCTTAAGAACGAGAAAGAAAACACGAACTTTCCGTCGACACTTTGTTTTACACGGATATTTTTAGGCTAGTGGAACGACTAAAGTACTTATATTCTCTGTAAGTTGAGTCATCATGAGATGTCGTCTACAATCGTAAAGCTTGTCGTACAAACATCTACGTTCATTGGTGAGACCATTAATCGCCTTCGGTGGCTGTAAGGACCGTGAAGTATGAGAACGACGTACTCAGAACCTGCAAAACAGGCAAGATTCCATAAGAAAAAGCTTCAGGTGCTCGAGCGAAACGACCATCTCTTTCTCATAATAAATAACGCGGATCCTTCAAAAAATTTTTATTCACCGCTGAGAAACTCTCCAAGGACATGGCATAGAACTTTGCCGCGGTGATTTTGCTGGGAATCCTCGCGCGCATCATCATGATTTGAAGACTCTGGCTGAATCTGCTGCCGATCCATCCACTGCCATAAGCGGAGTCACCCACTGCTCCGCTCTATATTATCATTGGTCAGCGATCATTTCAATACGACTTTATAATTTAAATTCTTGAAATTCTTCTGAATTTTCAATAAAATTTTTCAAACAGCTTCTTTCATGAAAGCGACTATAATTTTTAAAATCACCTCGTCGATCAAGCCATTTCCACTGAAGCTGAACATGAACAGCTCAAGAATGGCCGAGTTCAAGAAGGTCGAATATTTCATCAGGCGACCCTTGTCCTTCATCATCTAGAAAGGTCACTTTTTATCGACGATGCCTTGACTCGTGAGCATCGAGCGGACGCACCGAGGTAATCTGGAATCCCGCGAAGCAGATCAGGCCGGTGCTAATGATGAATTGCCCCAAAGCCAGAACATTTATGATCCTTTCCAGTGCATCTGCGTACCTGCGAACAGATTATTCCACGCGAACGTAGAGCAGTATATCTTACTGGTAACTGATCGTCTAGAAAAATGTCTGCGACAGGATTACTAAAAAAAACTCAATACATATTATTACAACGATGATTATAGATAGATATATAGACTGAAAATGTTTATGCATTTATGAGAAATTTAAATACACATAATATGCAAATTTATACAAAATATAGAAAATAAATGTTAATATATGAAACAAATCTTTATTTAGATTTCATTTCATTAATTATATTCATAAAAATGGGCATTTGCATAAACATTCGTAATCTAGTATAAATTGTAATTTAATATAGTTCAGAATAATAGCAACTGATATTGCTCTATCTACCGTGCAACAACATCATACATCCAACAAATTAAAGTGCAAATTCGTGATAGGACAAGTGACGCCCACTCTATCGCTTTCTGGTGACGAATCACGTAATTGCTCATGATAGCGGTAGAATTAGGATCTTCTCCACTGAGAGCCTCCAGCCTTTTCCGCAAAACTGCAAACTTGCCCGAACCGTGCATTATTACCACCAGATTGAAACTGGTAGCACCGGCAATCATACTTCCGCCAAAGCCACCCGCTGTTACGTTAAAGAAATAAAGGCACTCAAACACCGGTGATATGGTATGATTGACAAAAAAATATCCTCGAAACGGAAGTACCCTTTCGTTGCTACCAAACGCGTAAATCTGCAACGGAATTTTGCTTGTTATTATTATTTAATGTTTCATCGAACGTTATCATCATATGTAAAATTACACAGATGTAAATCTAGTGTATTTTTAGGTTGAATGAGAGTGTGAACAATCTATCTATGTAAATCAATCTCATTTCGTAGCCGGCAGGCGGAAATTAATAATATATACAGTACACGTTATAATATTCAGCAAGTGAAACAAATTTGTGCTCAAGTTCCATTTCCTTAATTATATTCATAAAAATATGAATTTGCATAAGCATACAATTTATCCATGAGCAGTTTAAGTGAAACCATTTTCAAGCTTTAAAATTCTGTCATTGAGTTTAGACATTTTCAAACTAAAATTCTCCAATTGAATTCTCACGCATACCTCTAAAAACGGGATACACATGAACAGTACAATCGTCATAGCCACGGTACTGATAAAATATTTCGCGAGACGAAAGGCAAACATCGTTTTCTTCGCTAAAATTGTTCGATCTTCGTGAGAGGACAAGATCCAATCCTCTTTCATCGTCTTCACCACGTAGAACATGTCCTTCTGATGGAGCGAATACACTAGCAAACGGACTACACAGAGGTAAAATGCTGTACAAATCAGTGCGCATTCGGTCGCTTCATTCAAGTCATCTATATTGTGAACTACGTCGGCTGTCACCGCGATGGACATCACTACCGCCTGAAAATTCAATCTCTCAATACCATTCTCTTAATTCTGGTGAAGTATTGGGTTATTCGGAAAGTTCGTAGCGTTTTGAAGATTAAAAGTAAAGATTAATCGATAATTCTACTTGAACATCAGATACAGTAATGAACGGGAAGAATTCGAGATTAATCAATGTGGAAGGTATTTAACGACATAACGTTCACCAACGTTAACTCGCAAAAAGCTTTTCTTTCAATAAGAAAAAATAAAATACTACAGAATCTATAAAAACCACTTGAAACCATTTACCGTTGGAAGATTGTTTGGAAAAGCAATCTTATAAAAGAAACAGGCTAGGTATAAATTGTTTAATAAAATTCTAATTCTATAAAAAAAAACATTATTTTTAAACATTTTTCTAAATTTCGCTACGAACATACCGAACAAATTAATAAATTATCAACTAACCAATTCTCCACTTTAAATCTCGGGAATATAAATAGCGCCGAGACTTTCATTTAACTCGAAGTTAATTCTACTTGATCAGAGCTTACATTTACTGTTTGATTTTATTGCATCCTAATACCTTTGTTAAATAATACATCGATGTATTGCAGCACTTACCAGAAAAAACATACAGAACAAGTGGAATCTCCTAAATAATATTGTTCCCTTGCCACTGTCCTCCTCCAATGGCCAGATGGAAATTATTTTTGCGGTTATCATGATTGGTTTAATCAATTCATCGTACTCTTTACCAGAGAATTGTTGATCACTCATTTCTATGGCTCGATGCGAATTTCAAACGAACTTGTTTCTTTGCCAAATCGTATGACTTACGATAAAACAGATTTATTCTAGCACGAGTTCTAGCACGACTTCTAGCACGAGTCGCTTGGACAAATGCGACGACAAAAAGTCGCAAAAAATGTCGCTACAGTCTAACGCAAAATCGATCGAAAACATAAATGATAGTTATCCTACTGCAATGGGAGGATCGTGACAATTCACAGTGATTGAAACTTTATGATAGTTAGGTACTTCGTGTAACTTCTTTTCACTGGGGCTGGCGAAATAGCTTACCGCGTGGAGAGATAACTGTAGTTACGAAAATATGCAACTTTGTTAAAACTACTGTATATGATTTTCCTTCTATATTCGATGTAATGTTCTTCCTTTTCTTTTTTCTCTCTCTCCTTTTACAAGTCAAATTCCGGTCTTCGCAAAAGTTTCAGCACACACCTATAATTTCGATGAAATAGTATAAAGGACGACACATAATCGTAATTATGATATGTAGAATGTAACTAAGAATGCTGAGTGTATTTTTCTTATACCTCGTGATATAATTTTAAATTATTAAAAATCCGCGATTTGTATTCCCGGTTTTAAAATACGAATATCACGCCATCTTCCACAGAAAGTTAGAAATTTCTGAATATGAAGCATCATAAACTTCTATTGACAACCATAAAAATACCATGGATAATATATAAACGCACATGTATATGTATCGATAAGATACAGAATAGATGTGACGTTTAATGCTTTTTCGTGTCTCATGTTTTGGGAATCACCTAATTCCCTATACCATTTTCGTATCGCATGCGACATTATCGATCCAGTATAGTAGTGATATGTATACCATCATTGACTAAAAACAACATAAACGCGATATTAAATAAGTCTTTGTGTTTCGCGTTCTGAAATACCGACTTCGGAAAAAGTCAGTGTTTTTCACGCCTTCTGCAATGTATAACGTCACGTCACGACGATTATAATTATGTCAGAGTAGGAATTTGTTTACTGATCCGGTGAAATTTTTACATCATATAATATCAACTCTCATTTTTCTTGATATACAATATATATATAATTATGAAATAAGATTATTTATAATAATTTTAAATAATGCAACAACAAATTAAAAATATTCATCGGTATCGAACAGATATATTTTTCAACAGTATTTCCATTAACGAACGCCCAGAGGGATGCTGAAAAAGAAATAAATCCAATAGCCAGAAGGGCGATCCACTCGATAGAATCCCGAACATACCACGAGTGGAAAATATTTTTCTATTTCGCAACACTAATTTACTAAATCCATAATCATAAAATAGAAATTTCTCGGAGTGCTTTATCATATTTGCAATGCTATTTAATTTGTTAGTGACAAAAAAAAAGAAAAAAAAGAAAGAAAAAATGAAAAATCGCGAGAGCATACACCGCAGTAGGGTGTTTTAATCATTCACGCAACACTAATAAATACTACGTATGCACTCATACTTCAACATACGCAACGCTAATATCGAAATGTCGAAGTGCAGCTATATTAAAAGCTGCCGATGCTTGACCACCTTTTTGCAACTGTTTTCGTTGCATCAGGTGATCCAGGAACAGGAACAGGTTTCCACAAGTGGAAGAAGTTTGGGCATTTCATAGACGCAACACTACGCATAGGAACGCGATCATTCATCAACGCAACACTAATCGAAAAAGCTATTTAAACAATCTCGATGAAATATATCGCAACGCTAATTCTTAAAATGAATCTAACGTAAAGTTACTATTTATAAATGAAAAAAAACTACTTTAACTATGCGCGATGATCACAAATCGCAACGCTACAAAACTAATTCAAAACTAACGTCATTTGAATTCAACTTAAAATAAAACAAAGCGCAACAAATTTAAATTCTATTCTTTAATAAATCTTATAACTCGCAACACTAAAGCAAACGCGATCGTCTTTTCATCGCAACGCTAATCCAAACCGAAGTGAGTATTTTCTCGCAACTCTAATTCAAACCTTAATTAGTCAATCGCAATGCTAATTAAAAAACCGCGATTAGCCCAATATGACGATGGGCCGACATGTACGTCGGCAAATAAACAAATCACAACTAATACTACTACAAATACTAAAAGCGAGTACAGTGACAAAGTAGTAACGAGAATGACTTTCCATCCTCTGGATGATCCAGAAGATGAAAAGCCATTAGTAGTTGCCCTCTTGCATGGCAATTTGCCGGGCCTCTTCGGCTCATAGCCTCTTCTTTCTTCGGGCGCGATGCCCGCTGAAACTTACATCTAAGCTCGAGACTTTCTAAATCGCAAACCAAAAAATAACGTACAAAGGTGAAATAAAAACATAAATCGCGGAAGCTGATCCAAATACACATGGATGAACAACGACCATATAGAGATCGCTATCCGTTCGCATGTGCATGCTCGAGCAATATTAACGTTCGTGTCGAAACCCAATCGCGATCGCGACCGCGAAAATCAAAAAATCGATGGGCGAAGCCAGAGACGATGGCATGTTCCATTCGTGCCAGCTTCACCGTCGATTTTTCGAATGAAATTTCCTGAAACAGGTTGGACACGCGAAAACGCGCCTACCCGACGAGAGACTGTGCCAACCTGCCCGGCCCTACCTACTTATAGTTAACAATCATACCAGAAAATATACTACCTATCCTACCCGGAAACCTATATTTAAAATTAAAGAAATAGCAAAACAAGCACACCAACACATTCACTCCACGGTTCTCACACATAACCCGGGCGCAAAGGCCTACACTAGAGAGACGTCCCGGGACGCCTCCGACACCCGAGTTTGACGTACAACATGCACACTCTAATGTTACGTACCATTTTCCTGAAATCGACTGACGAAAGCTAGCGACCATTGCGTACAACGCGATAAAAGTTAACCTCAATTTTAATTACAAATATTCCTAATTCAGAGAGTGTGTTTATTTTTCAAAGAAATTGTAGATGGTACGAAATATGGCACCATTTATTATAATTTAACAATAAAATTAATGATACTAATATCTCTGATTCCCTGTATTCGATAACGAATCTTTGTTTTTACAGGTTGTGATTTTTTATTATTTAGATCTATACTAAATGGGAGAAGTACCAAAACGACGCAATTCCACAGCCTAACCACACACACTATGTAGAAAGTACGTCGTGCACGATACGCTAACTCGTCGTCAGTCGCTTACAAATCATTATAAAATCAATGGTCATCGTACTCATTGCCTTTCTCTCACCCAAGTAGCACCTGGGCACGTGAGTGAGATCCTGGCATTAAATACGGAAGGGGTTAAACCTGAAAATCCTAACTAAAAAACGTATTAATTTGTATTTAACGGGCTAATCTTTCTTTATTTTGCATTTTCGAACTTTATCTCTATTATTATCACTATATAGTCTAGATTATTAATTTAATAATTTACCGAAATACTAATATTGAATTTATTTATAGAAAATAGCATAAATAGGATCAATGCAATATGATTCATTCAAATAATTGACACTATGAATTATTGAAATTACATTACAAAAGAAACAAACTGATACTGAGTAAGAAATTTATTTAATGATTGACTCAAAATTAAATATTAATGCAAACAACCTCAGGCAATCCCTTCATCAAAGCACATCTTCGAAAGTACGAAAGCAGTGTTCAAAACTTGTTACTTTGATTCTAAAATTTGCCTGTCGCGAAATTTCTTCTTGCACATAAAATTCAATACATTTTTGACGGCAGCATTGAACTTTAATATCTTTATATTTATATTTTAAATCAATAGCCAAACTCGAAAATGAAGGGCAAACAATTAAATCCTTTGAAATAATGTCATCAGAAAACAGAAGGTGAAATAAAAATGACTTATTATTATTATTACCATTAGATATGCAATAATTGCAATTTTTGATGCAACGAAGTCGGAGTCAGTAAATAGACATTCCAACTTTAAAAATAATTATAGTGAATATATCTTCGATCACAAATATTCAAATTAATTATTAATATAATATCGTTTATATCAGTTAGTACCATTATCGATATTATTAATATAAAATTTATCAGTAATTGATATAAAAAACGCGATATGCAAGAAGACCTATCCTGAACTAATAAATAATACACAGAAGAAATGTTACTACTCACGGATATAACAAACATCCGCGGTCACTGTACGCGCAAAAAATTCTACGTAAATTACAACCAATCACCCGTGTCGATTCGAACCTTTCGTCCTACGACATGATTGAGTGACCGGAGGAACAAAAATGCATGCGACTTACGATATGATGCGCAGAACGTAATCATCGATGGTAGACCATGGTGTAGGGTAGGTAAGTCATGGCGTAGATCGTCATCAAGGAGGAGCCACGTAATGCCATAGAAGAAAACTGTAACAAAACATGGAATATTATAATTTGTTCTGAAGGAAAATGTTAATTATTTGAAAAATTTGAAATAGTGGAATATTAATCTCTATTAAAATTATAATGACAATATTCAATTCAAAAATAACAAATTTAAATAACAAGGAATAAAATTAAGTACAGATTACAAAATTATTTACATTCTTGGCTTTTGAAGCCCCACTAGGTTCCTTTCAGGAAACAGGAAGAAGAGGAAGGAGTAATAAACCTTTAACAAAATATGAACTATTATATATAAATGATACATATGTATGAATAATTTCTTTTCATGACTAATTTATTATGAAAACTAAGTGATGATTGATCAAAAAATTTGAGATAATGAAATATGAAATATGAAATACTCTATGAAAACTTTGAACTTTAATAATAATAAAAAAATTAAATTGCTAATAAACTTTAAGTACTATAACAATTGAAATTCTGATATTAAAATTTAAGGTCAGATCTTATTTTTTAATTAATAATAATTGAAGCAAAATACAAAGAATGAAATTAATTGGAATATGACACGCAAAGATTCTTACATGCTTACTTATGAAGCATCACCGCATCCTTCCCAAAACACAGGAAGAAATGGGAATTGTGAAAAACCTGAAACAAAACAAATGAAATGTTACAATTTGTTCTTAAAAATATACTGTTCATTGCGAGTGACCGTAAAGAGTTCGAAGGTAATGAAAGACAAAACTCTATTCAAACTTGAAATTTTAATAATAATAAAAATCGAAATTCTGTTAAAATCTAATTATTACATAAATTGGAACGCTAAAATAACAATTTCTAACCTAGGACTGATAAGAATCTAATGATTTTTGAAGCATGATAAACATTTTTATTGTGTATTTCAATATTGAAACTTTAAAATTTTATATCAATAGAAATTAATAATAGTTCAATCAAAATATGAATAATAAAATTAATTAGAACACAGTATACAGGAATACTTACATTGTTGAATTCCAGGAGAGGCTGTATCCTCTTGCGAAACCTGCGACTCTACTACCGAAAGCGAATGTTTAAAAAGATGTATAAAAAAAAGAAAAAAAAGGACTATTAACACGTCCGTAGTTAAGTAACAATCGGCGAACACACTGACTCTAATCTCGCGTACAACTATTGTAATTGAATTTATAATTATTGAGCTATTGTGCTCTAGAAAATACAAATGTTATTATGCAGCTAACACTGACTCTACCAACCGCATTGCGCGCGGTCACAAACATTCTCTGAGAAAAGGTTACATTAGCAAGGAGGCAGAGAAGGAGGCTGAACATTTGTTTACGAAATACTGTTGCTTCTCGAAACTTATATACTATATATCGATTATTTTTGTTATCAATAAACAGGTATTCCATATACATATTACATATACAAGAAAATGAAATATACGTGCAATATTTCAAATACTGTTTATGCATTGTAAAATATTTTCTAACATATTTCCAAATATTTATTACTATTCTAAAATATGAAACTAATTCTACAAGAAAAATTCAATTGTGAATATTCGCTATCAGAGTTTGAAATATGGTTTCTACTAATATACATTGTACTTTATGGAGACAATGCTTGTGATAAATTAAACTTTCGTAACTAAACATGACTGAAGTTATAATATATATATATAATATTGAACGGAACGTGTCTGAGCAAATTTTATTCGGTCTCTTCCGAGAAAATAATACAAATTTTCTCGTACAAATATATAAAAACATAATGACATCACGATAGACTATCTTCTAATAATAATTACATGATTCATATAATTTGCCATACATTGATATAAAAACATTAATTACTTAATGATATATCCGATTATTAATGACGATCTATATACCCGAAATATTTTTAAGAAATCAATTCTATAATCTCTTTTTCTTTTGTTTTAATATTTTCAACAAATTATACAACTATTTATAAAATAATGTCATTATATATCAATTGTAAGTTATATAGCAATTATGTAGCAAATATCGATTACCTTTGATCCAATAAAAGGGAAAAATAAACGTGTACATACGTTTGGCTTATTGTAATAGCTCAATCATTACCAAGTTTGCATGAGAAATCGACGAATTATTAATTAATTAATATCTATGGCGGCCATTATCTCTTCCGTAAATCCCTATTCTTTATCATTTACTAGTAATCTATAACCATCTGTAACCAGTAAAGAAAACCAACAATTTCAAATAAATGTATGATGAAACCAAAAATTTATAATAATAGAACAAATTATAATAAAATAAAGCAATAATAGAACCCAAATTCTATTTCAAAGACCGCTAATATGAACTATCAACGACTCTAATCGTCAGATATGCAGTCAACTATAAAAATACAGGCAAAGTTTCGTAAAACTACTTAATTTTATTCAAATTATAATTAATAAGTAATTAAATAAGAACGTACTATTTAAATGAAGCAGATGGGAGTGTAAAAATGATGATAAAGTCGAAATGAAAGTACTAATAATAACGGATACTGCTGCAATCTTTGTCCACAAATTTCAGCAATCGAATGTCACCCCGCACCACACGTCTCCTACGAATTGCGAGTGACGCAACATTTTACGCCAATAGAAATGCCCAATTTGAGTTTGCAATATTCTGCGTCAATAGGAACGCTCGATTTGAATTCCCAATATTTTGCACCAATAGGAGCGCCCAATTTTTCTATATAGAAGCGCGCACAAATGTTATCTATTCAAATAGTCTAATTGAATTGGTAAATAGAAAACATATTTAAGATAATATTCGTTAATAATTATAAATAAAATTATGTTCTTAGTGAAAAGTTTTTATGTGTTATACGACTAAAGCTACTATTATTAAATAAAATATCGTATTAGTAAAAATACCATTACGATACATTATTTCATTATTCATAATATCATTCAATATCCAATTATTATCATTAATAACTATATTTCAATAATTCAAATATTTTAACAAAAAAAGTACAAAATGAAAGATTTGTTCTATCTTGTTTTATGAATGTCTTAATTAAAAATAAAGTTCACTTTTAAAATTATTTAAAATATAATTATAAATTATAATAATTATAAATCAATTAAATGTTTCTAATTGAGAACAATTTATTATCACTGTTTACTTTGCTATTAATTGATGTATAAATCATAAAATTTTTATTTTGTAACACATGCTAAGGTTATTTTGTGTATGGTGATTTTAATTTAAACCAATACCACACACACACATCTGTATGTGTAGATAGGTACCTCTCTGTGCTTATATGGGTTTCGTTAAAGCGACACTCACTGTGCAACTGCGGAGCTAACCATAAGTTGAAGTTATTCTATTGTTCATAACCTATCGAAAGTAGAATGTAATTCTTTTCCGTTTTAGAAATATTAAAATAAGACATGCAACATCAAAATAAAAGTTTGAATCACTTATAATAATGGCTGTACCACCTTCTTTTGGACTTAGTGATATTGTACATTTGAACGTTGGTGGAACAAGGTACAAACAAAAGCATTTACTTTCTTTCAGGCATAGTATGATAAATATATAATCTTTTTTAATTGTTAATCGACAACTAAATGCTATTATAAAATTTAGAAAGTAATGCTTTTCAAGCTATTTTTGTAATTATCTGAAATTATTCATTATCTAGGTTTTCAACATCAAAGCAGACGCTAACATGGGTTCCAGATTCATTTTTTACAGCTTTATTAAGTAACAGAATTGCCAGTCACAGAGATGAAATTGGTGCATTATTTATAGATAGAGATCCAAAATTATTTTCTATTATATTAAATTATCTTCGTACAAAGGATATTGATTTAAAAAATGTAGATCTTCGAACATTGAGACATGAAGCTGAATATTATGGTATTACTCCATTGGTTAAGAGATTAATGCTATGCGAAGATTTAACTCAGTCTTCTTGTGGAGATGTTTTGTTTTATGGTTATTTACCACCACCAAGTAAGATTAATCAACCCTCTTTAATTAAGAAAAATATATATAAAATGCAATTGTACTTAGATTTTATATATTATAATTGGAAAGGTATACCATTGCAAGAACCTACCACTGTTGCATCAAATGTAGGAGATGTGTCTGTTCATGGCAGAAGTCCTGCTAATAATACGAATTCCAGAGCGGATGTACCATCTACCTCCCAAATTACAACTCCTGGAACTTCTAATAGCCACAATAATAATGGTACAAAACATATATTCATTAATTTTATTTATTTATTAATTACTGCAAACATTTAATACACATTTACTTTAGGACAACAAAACCATAAAGGAGTACTTAATAGTCATATGCGAAATTCTTCATTAGATTATAGAATCCAACAAAAAGGCTTACCACATTCACGTACATCATCTCTAGATTTAAGACATGTTAGGAATAATTCAGCAGATTTAAATAAATTGTATAAAAATGATATAAATTTAGTATTTGGACCTCAACAAGGTAAACATATAATTATTTTATTTGCAATTCTAGTAAAACAAATAGTATTAAAACATATTTTTTTATACAGTTTCATCATGGGTTGATCCCTTAAGAGTTCAGATCATAAAAGCACATCATAATTGGATTGTAATTGCTTATGCTCATTTTATAACATGTTATCGACTTAAAGACTCATCTGGTTGGCAACATGCATTTACTAGTCCTCACATTGAATCAGTAATTGAAAGAGTGGCAATAACATCAAAATTAAGTACCAGTGGCGATGTTAAAATGGTTGCAATTTCTTATGGAAATCAGGTCAGATTATGGAGTATTTCAGCAAATGGAATGAAGAATATTGGTACATTTAATCTAAATGTTCGTGTGGAATATTTATTTTTTATTGGGAGCCAGTTAGTTGCTCTATCTCCTACTGACAAAATCGGTGTATGGCATGCTATGACACATCATTGGCAAATACAAGATGTAGTACCTATTCTGTCATTTGACACAGCTGGTTCGTTTCTTCTATTAGGCTGCAACAATGGATCTATTTATTATATTGGTAATAAAAAATTATAATACTTTTAAAATAAAATAGATTTTATAATTATGACTGAATAGACAATTAATTTTCAGATATGGAAAAGTTTCCTTTAAGAATGAAGGACAATGACTTACTTGTAACTGAATTATACCGCGACCCAAACTATGATCCCATTACCGCCATATCTGTATATTTAACGCCAAAAACATGTAAGTCTTAATATTCATTTTTCATATTGCAATATTATACTGGTAAATAGTTAAATATAAAAGTTGTAGGCAAATGATAATTAATTTATGGTTCGTAACATTGAATATTACAGTATCTCTATTCCAGAAATATCTTTTCCAGTGACGTACAAATAAGTGGACTAAAATTTAATTATTAAATCTGCTTGTGTATTGAGGAATGTAATAACAAACGTCACTTTCATAGTATATTTTTTTTGCATTCTTTAATGATTGTACGACTTTTTTTATTATTTATATGTCATTAATTCTAATCACAAATTTCATTAAGTATTTGTTGTTTGCAATAGAAAGTCTAATTTTTTTTTAGTTACATCAATAAGTGTCATATTTATTCAAGTACAAGTATCTTACTTTTTATTATAAAGTTCAATGCTGTATTTGAATATTAATAAGAGTTTATTATTACATTCTTTGCTTCATGATTTCGTACAACTGGATAAATAGCACAAGGCAAGTATGGGTCGATATGACAATGTTCTACAATATTATCACATCCAAGTCATAGTTCAAATTGACATATACATATTTCTCTACATTTTATATTGCATTGAACATAACACATTACTTTGAGTACTAGTATTCATACCCTTCCTCTCCAGATATAGTATATCATTTTGTACCAAATCAATGCACAAGTTCATATTCATATATTGCTTTTAATAGCACCTTTAATTAAAATCCTTTATGCATATATTTACAGACATCAAAGAAGTAGCTTTTATTTATATAACTTTAAATTAGAACATACAAAAAAATAGTAATATATATTCAATCAACTACTGTCAAAAATACATTTAAAGCACTAATAATTATTTTTGTCTTAGACTACACACCCCGCTATCCTTATGCATCCAGTTGTACTTATTAACACTTTTATCTTTTTCTTTACTTTATTACGTATGTCAAGTGACATAATAATATATTTATAGCAGCATCTGAGAGGGGAAGGAAAGGGAATAAACAACATATACCTCTGCTTGCATAGTTATCCTTTGTTTTAAACAATTCCAAATGCATATCAATATTATTTTATTTATTACATACATCATAATTATAATTTCGTTATATGCATTGTAAATATTTGTATACTTACCGTTTTTTCTAGTATATATACATACAATTTTATTAAAACATAAATAATATACATTTCCTCCTAGTTAAAAAACATTCGAAATGACTGTTTATGTACATTTATTCTTTCTTAATCGTCATGTTGTAACGCATGTAATATGTACATAGGTCAATTATTAACGAAAATGAACATATTAATTAACGAATATAACGAATATATTATAAATGTATCTTCTTTCATTACTACAGTTTTCAATATATGTAATGTCAGTATCGTGTCATTTACATTTTATATTAAGACATGTAGTTACATTAAAAGATTTTAATATTTTAAAGAGAAATAGTGTAGCATAGTGTAGAATACTGTAATTTTATAATTTTTTTATGCAGCTGTCTGTGGTAATTGGATTGAAATTGCATATGGTACAAAATCTGGCAGTGTTCGAGTTATTGTCCAACATCCTGAAACTGTAGGACATGGCCCACAACTGTTTCAAACATTTACTGTACATCAAAGTAGTGTAACAAAAGTATGTATCATATTTACTTCTATTAAAGTGAATTTATAAATTGTCTACGTATGTAATAAATTATATTGTAGGTAACATTGTCAGAAAAATATTTAGTATCCGTTTGTTCAGAATATAACCATGTTAGAAGTTGGGCAGTAACGAGGTTCCGAGGAATGATTTCTACTCAACCTGGTTCAACACCAGAAGCTAGTTTTAAAATTGTATCTTTAGAAGCAATTGAATCTTGCATTAGTTATAATGCTGGAAATGACTTTGGTATGTTATTATATGAAAAATTATTATGGTGTTATTAATAAGCAAAAGTTAATTACTTCACCTCAAAACTTAGGACCATTTGGTGAACAAGATGATGAACAAGTCTTTGTTCAAAAAGTTGTACCTGAGACAGATCAATTGTTTGTACGCTTAGCGTCAAATGGAAAGAGAGTCTGTGTAATCAAATCAGTGGATGGTAGTATTATAAGCTCCTTTTATGTGCACGAATGTGAAGGATCCAGCCGTATGGGTTCAAGACCCAGGCGTTTTATATTCACTGGTCATTCCAATGGTACCATTCAAATGTGGGACCTTACAACAGCTTTAGAACCATCTTTCTCTTCTACTCAAAGTAATATCCTTATTTTTTTCTTTTTTAATGAATATAATAATATCAATTATAATACCAAACATGTTGATTGTAGATGTCTCTGGTGGTCCCACGCCAGAAGAACTTTGGAAATTATTAGATCAATGTGATTTAAGTAACAGCCATTCCTCGACGCCATGTATTAGTCCATGTCCATCACTTATATCTACAGGCCCAAGTATAAAAACTAGCAATGTACTATTTCTTAATCAATCACAAAGTACTGAAGCAACACCCGGACCTAGTCAAGTATGAAGGTAATACAGAAAAATGTATTTTATAGAAGTTTTAAGAACTGATTTTTTATATTTAGAAATGATTTTCTTTATTTCGAATCATTAGCAAAAGAATATTTACAGTTACAGTTCCTAATATAACAATTTTAATAGTTATAAATAAATATATTATTTAAAATAAGGAACAATAATATGCATTTTCTTTGCATCACTTGAAATTTTACATTACATATTGTTCTTCAATAAATGATCTAATATTATACAAGATACAATTTATAATTTCGTTCTAAAGTAATTTAAGGGTTTTACGATTGTATATTCTATGTTACTATGTTATAAAAAGAATGAATTCATTCATGTTATAAATTCAGTTTTTTAAATATATTTAAAGTATATCAAATATCAAATTTTATCAACAATAAATTATGACTAAAGTGTATGCAGCAAAATGTACAAGATCAAATACATATCTGTTTTTGATCACATTTATGACATACACATGAGTTCTAAAATGGTTTTTCCGAATAAAAGAATGTTATCTCAGTATATAAACTTTTATATATTTCCGTGTATTTCTTTACTATATAAATACTTATACACATTTATGGCAAATATTGTAATACTGTTATCTGTTATTTCTGTGATTTAAATAAACAGTAAATGTATGTATTGCTAGTTCTTATATTAATGTAAATATGTTTCTGTATATGTAAGTAGAAAACAGTTAAGTAAATTTAAAATAAAAACTTTTTTATACTTGTACATTATATCAGAAAACATTTCCAAAAAGATATATTTTTATGGAAATAACAATTTTTTTATCAGTTCAAAATAACACACTGTTTATTGTAACAATGTCATATCTTTTTAACTTTACAATATTTTATTAACATCTTTATTTTAAGAACTTTGCCTAAAGTTCTATTGGCATTCATGATTATAACTATGTAAATTGAATTAAATTTGAGGCACTACGGTGATTTTATATTAGTTCTATATTGCATGATTAAGTTGCCTATGGTAACCTTTTTGCATAATAATTACATTATACAAAACATGTTCACAAAAATTAGAACTAAAAAATCTTGTATTACATGAATTTGATTAGCTTCTAACTTATAAAAGTACGTCTGTGTTTGATAAAATTGCACTTATATGTAATTATATCTATTATATAATTTGCAAAACAGTCTCGTCAACTTGTATGAGATACATTTTGTTAAGTAACAAATACTTCTTAAAAAATATCATGCAATATAAATTCTTAAAACGATATCAGTTCAAGTTAGACTAGTTTTTTTTATAAAAAATTTACATAACATTAGTGACATTGTTGCAAATAAATCACACTCATATAAAATTTTTATGCCAAAATAAATTATTATAAAATAATCTTGGATTTGTCATTGGTGTCAATAAAAAACACCAGGCTACTAATCCAATTACAAACAAAGAAAACAATCCAGCTCTTTTTAAAGGATCTTTAACTGCAACAACTTCAGAAAGATCAGGACATCCCATATGATTACAAAAAGAATGTGCCGTAAACGGCGCTGCTAAATGTCCTATAAAAAGTTATAAATTGTCTTTAAATAAAAAGACATATAAAATTAAATAAAAAATAGTTGGTAAAAATACTACACCTGTTTTAGCAAAAAGAAAGGCGGCATATGCACCAAACAGTGTCGTAAACGCAAATTGGAAACCTACATCAAAAATATGTTATGACAAATTTAATAGTATACTTGAGTTAAATTGAAATTAAACGAAAGTACTTACAAGATATAAAAAGGGCATGTTTTAGATTCATGCCTGCTTTCACCCTGTCTACTACATGATGAAAATGAGCAACACCAAAAAATAAAGGACATACAAATATGGCAGTAGTTGGTGTAAAACATTGCAAAAGCAATGGTAACATACATGCTCTAAATGTCCATTCTTCAGCTAAAGGAGCAACTACTAGATTTCTCCACCATATTATTGTTCGTACACTCCCAAGCCAATACATAGGCTCTAAAATCATTAAATATATATTTATAAAGTAGTCTCATAATTATCAAGTTATTTGATTTAAATATTTAGGCCCTTCTATAATCATTCCAAGATACTAACCAGTATATAGTCTCCAAAGTCCATTGAAACCTTGTACACATATTGGCCCTAGAAATAGTATCATTGTTAATAATAATGGTATCACAATTGCTTGAATTAAACCAGGCCATCGCAGACCCAATAACTCCCAAATTGTTGCCTAAAAGTTATAAATTACAATATGGACTTTACTATATAATTAATTATATCATTATATATAATTACCTTTTGAAATACTTTTTCATTTATTCCAAAATACAACAAAGCAGGAGATATAAGGGACATAATAAAAACGCTAAAAAATCTTTTTTTTATTACAGTAGGATGTTCCCTGCAATAAAAAAAGTTTCACTAGTGTTTTATTGATTTTGCGCTTTTTCTTAAAGTATTACCTTTTAATTAAAACTTTCGATTAACAGTAAATTCTCCGAAAAGAAGTAGGATTTTAATGTCAAGCGAAACTATAATAAAATTTCCAATGTTTAAAAAATATATAGTTAAACATTTGAAATCAATATTATTGGCAGTAAATAGTTATCGATATAGTGATTTGACACAGTCGATTTGAAATGACGCGCCAATTATAGAAGAAATCGAAAGAAAAAGTTCGCCAATAGAGGCGCTGTAGATTCGATTCTTGTCCAGAAAAGCGACTGCGTGAATGGGAGAATCAAAGAGTAGACATATTCATGTTCTCGGCCGACGTGAATACAGTTACACTTTGTTCGTGGTTTCCTGTGGTTCACTGTTAAAGGACCGATAGAGAGAGCATACACGGTTCAACAAAATGGACATTTAAAGATTAACGTTTATCCAGTTGTTAATCGGCATACATACCTACTGTACGGAGAATTCCATACATAGAGACTCGCGACATACATCACCGATAAAACGAAACATGATAGAATTGCGGTTATGCAGGATAAATCGGTATTTCGGCCCATGGTCTCCATAACTCCATACTGATGTTGGTTGCTTGTGTCGCGATCCATTGCAGAAGAGGGAATCGGTAAGGGGTAGAAGGCAAGAGAGAAGGATCGCTTTGGTAGGAGGGAGGTCGGCGAGGAAAGAGGGGAGAACAGAAATTCATCCGATTGGCGGTCTGGCACCAGTCGGCAGTCCTACCGTCAATGAGAAGATGGCCGCTGGGCTCGGTGGAAGTGTCGCCATTGTTTAGTGTTTAGTTGTTTTACCGTTTCTCGCATAATTTTCCGGGAAGCACGATAAAAATGCCAAGTGCGTCGTTCACATCGTCGCGCAATTACGTGCGAAGATCCCGAAGAAAAGGTGCAAACAGAATTCCTCTGCCTTCGAGAACCACCTCGGGTAAGAGAACTCTGCATCCGGAGCTCGGTTCACTGCTCACCTGTCTCGACGAAAGACTTCTTTGCCTTCACCTACTTCGATATTCCCTGGTTAATCATCCAAACGATTCTGCATGCTACATATTCAAACTTCAATCCTTCTCATCAATTCTATTCCCACTTTAGAGATTAGGACGAACGACAACTCCGTCAAACCCACTGCCCACACGTCTTCTCACACGATTTTCTCGGACTCGGGATGGCCGAAAAACGTAGAACCGATGCCTCATTGACGTTTACCCAAAATCAACATACGCTCGCCAGTTTTATCACCACCCTTCTTTTTACTAACATCGATCATGATATCGCGTACTTCACGATCGTCAATTTTTACTCTGGAATGTCGGCTCAAAGTCTATTCCTCTCACCCCACTCCCCTTTTTTTTATAATTCTCATTTATTAATCGTTCAGCTGTACAAAACTTACAACCGATACTTCTTTCGATTTCGATAATCTCTCTGTAATATCAAGGCATAAGGTCAGGCATCTTTCAATCTGATATTATACTAACCATAGATTTTCTGTTAAATTAGTATAATGTTCTACTTTCCCAAACCACATTGTGTACTCCTAATACATAATTGCCGATGTTGCTATTGTTTTCTGAATATAATAATAATAATACTTCTGTCCTAAAATATGGTTGATTAATTAGTTATATATAGTGCCAATAGGCAAGGACTATATATAGTAAATAATAAATAAAATTAGTTACATGTATACATTGAACATAGAAAATGATATATGTTCCAAGATTTACAATATCTTTCATAATTTGTCCGTGTTTTTTATTTCTGACTTCATCTCCTACATATCATTCTTTAAATTTATCCTTTATAATCAATCTTGTCAATTAAATAGTAATTCATATATTAGTGTCACTCTATGTTTCTAATAATTGATTATGATTTTAATATAAATTTGCTAATGTGTATGGATGTCAAAACACGTTTAAATCAATTATGATTAAAAGACTCAAAATAAATATGCATCCATAAAGCGGAACAAATTAATATGACTGTGATTATTATCCATGTAATATAAAATATGCAATTATTCTTTCATTTATTTTAAATTAATTATAAATTTGATAAATACTTGGTATGTAATATATGTATTAAAATATTAAATATAGCAATATTAATAGTTGTAACATTGTTGGTTTCCAGCCGAGCCATGCGACTTGCCATGTTCAGCATCAAATCAGATACCTCCTGGGGGTGGAGTTGGTGGTGGAGGGGGAGGAGGAGGAGGTGGAGGTGGGGGTGGAAGTGGTGGAAGAGGATCGTCACCCAGCGTCTCTGGTGTTGCAGCACCATCACCATCTCCATCTCATTCTCACTCATCCCCATATGATCTAAGACGTAAAAGTCCACCTCATCCGGATCCTGCTCCTGGTACCAGTTCTGCCCTACCTCCTTCAGGTGGGAGTAGTATAGGAGCCACTCTTGGTTCTTCCTCTCTACCAGCAAGAAAACGACCTAGGCGGACTTGTTCATTATCCACAGATGGTATGTTTTCTAGTAATTAAATGTCATCTTAGATGTTACTTTAATGAAAGAATCTTTTAAAATCTTTCATTATTTTACAGGTACAAATACAAATACTGCAGCGCATTATCTTCAGTATGAGTTACCGGATGAAGTGCTGCTTACTATATTTAATTATCTAATGGAACAAGATCTATGTAGAGTTTCCCAGGTTTGCAAACGTTTTCAAACAATTGCAAATGACACTGAACTATGGAAGTCCCTCTACCAGCAAGTCTATGAATATGATTTACCACTATTTAATCCTGCACCTTGTAAATTTGAATTTGTTTCCCCGGATGAATCAGACTATCCAAACCCATGGAAAGAAAGCTTTAGACAACTATATAGAGGAGTACATGTTAGGCCAGGATTTCAGGATTTGAAGTTTAAAGGTCGGAATTTGCCATACTTTAATACAGTTCAGGGAGCATTAGATTATGTAGATGAATATAGAAGCAATAGTGGCCCCTCGTCAAATAATAGCACAACTACAAGTGGTCAAGGGAATTGTTGTGGAAACAATTCCCAGGTAACAGAAGAAGCACCTCAACATCTAGTTTTCTTACATGCTGGAATATATAGAGGCGAATTTCTTGTAATCGACAGCGACGTTGCATTAATCGGAGCAGCACCCGGAAATGTGGCAGAATCTGTTATATTAGAACGAGAAAGTGAATCTACAGTTATGTTTGTAGAAGGAGCAAAACGAGCTTATGCCGGCCACCTCACATTAAAGTTTACCCCAGATGTTACTAGCACAGTGCCGCATCATAAACATTATTGTTTAGAAGTTGGTGAAAATTGCAGTCCCACGGTTGATCATTGTATTATTAGGAGTTCGAGTGTTGGTAAGCAACACGTCTAGATTGTAAAATAATTTGTTTATTGAATTCTAGATTTATTTATTTTTAAATTTACTATTGGTTCTCCGACTTTTTAGTTGGAGCGGCTGTTTGCGTGTCAGGGGTAGGAGCGAATCCTGTAGTGAAGAATTGTGACATATCGGATTGTGAAAATGTTGGACTCTATGTCACTGATTATGCACAAGGAACTTACGAGGACAATGAAATTTCTAGAAATGCATTAGCTGGAATCTGGGTGAAGAATTATGCAAATCCAATCATGCGAAGAAATCATATTCATCACGGAAGGGATGTCGGAATCTTTACGTTTGATAATGGTCTCGGGTATTTCGAGGCTAACGATATCCATAATAATCGAATAGCAGGTTTTGAAGTAAAAGCTGGTGCTAACCCAACGGTTGTACATTGTGAAATACACCATGGTCAGACAGGTGGAATTTATGTTCATGAGAATGGATTAGGGCAATTTATCGATAACAAAATTCATTCGAATAATTTTGCTGGTGTTTGGATTACCTCCAATTCGAATCCCACTATTCGTAGAAATGAAATTTATAATGGTCATCAAGGGGGAGTATATATATTTGGAGAAGGAAGAGGCTTGATCGAACACAACAATATTTATGGTAACGCATTAGCTGGTATACAAATCAGAACAAATTCGGATCCTATTGTTAGACATAATAAAATACATCATGGTCAACATGGTGGTATATATGTGCATGAAAAGGGGCAAGGTTTAATCGAAGAGAATGAAGTATATGCAAATACATTAGCAGGTGTTTGGATAACTACAGGATCGACGCCGGTATTAAGAAGAAATCGTATTCATAGCGGAAAACAAGTTGGAGTTTATTTTTATGATAACGGACATGGTAAACTAGAAGACAATGATATTTTCAATCATTTGTATTCAGGAGTACAAATAAGGTAAGATATTGTATCACAAAACAAATATTATGTTTTCTTATTTCTCTATATTAATTGTCTTGTAATGTTAGGACTGGAAGTAATCCAGTAATACGCGGGAATAAAATATGGGGTGGTCAAAATGGTGGCGTTCTTGTGTACAATAGCGGATTAGGCTTACTCGAACAAAATGAAATTTTTGATAATGCAATGGCTGGAGTTTGGATTAAAACAGATAGTAATCCTACGTTAAAAAGAAACAAAATATTTGATGGGCGAGATGGTGGAATTTGTATATTTAATGGTGGCAAAGGTAAATTTTATATTTATTTTTAATTTTAGTAAATTTCTCTAATTAAAATAATCATGTATTTCATTTTGCGACGTAGGTGTCCTAGAAGAAAATGATATATTTCGTAACGCTCAAGCAGGAGTGCTTATTTCCACACAATCCCATCCTGTCTTAAGGAGAAACCGAATTTTTGATGGATTGGCAGCCGGTGTCGAAATAACGAACAATGCAACTGCTACGTTGGAATTTAATCAAATTTTCAATAACAGATTCGGCGGTCTATGTTTAGCAAGTGGAGTACAACCAACAACTAGAGGTTAACATATTTCTCTTTACATGTATAGTATTAAATCATTTGGAAAGAACAGATAGTCATTGATTTTTATTTTTGCAGGTAATAAAATATTTAATAATCAAGATGCAGTTGAAAAGGCGGTCGGAAACGGCCAATGTTTATACAAAATTTCGTCATATACCTCTTTCCCTATGCATGATTTCTATCGTTGCCAAACATGCAATACAACAGATCGTAATGCAATTTGTGTAAACTGCATAAAAACCTGTCATGCTGGACACGATGTAGAATTCATTAGACATGACCGGTAAATATTATTGATAATATTAATATCCACCAAAAGAAATTTATAATGTTAAATATGTTGCAGTACCATAAAGTTTTTGCATGTAACAGATTGGTAATTGACTTATGTTTTCAGATTCTTCTGTGACTGTGGTGCTGGAACATTGAGTAATCAATGTCAACTTCAGGGTGAACCTACACAAGATACAGACACGTTATACGATAGTGCGGCACCAATGGAATCACATACACTTATGGTCAACTAGGAACTAACATAAACTAAATAAAACAATCAACACTGAGTCTGTAAGTCCCATGCATTGCAAACAAGGAGTAGTTTGTTGCAGAGTTCTTTATTATGACACTTGTTCCTTCGCGTCCCTCATTGTGATTGTTATTTTGTAAAGCTATCGTTATTGTTAACGTATTCCAATTAATGATAATTTCATTATCATCATTATTATTATTATTGTCATCGTCATTATCGTTATTCGCTTCATTTTCGCCATCATCGCGGTGATTGAAATTACCACATTCATTTTCATTATTTTGTAATATTATATTCGTGAGTATATAAGTGAAAGTTCGTTGAACCATACTGTTATCATTATCGTCATCGTCATTATTATGGAGAGATAGTATATTTTTTATGAAAAAATTAGTACTCTCCGTTCTGATGTATATCTTAATATAAACAGATATACGTTAATTGATATTTATGTTTGGTCAGATATAGAGGAACAACTTTATGTGATGCAACACAAGTTTTATTTCGAAGAAGGAAAATTGTTAGGAAACTGATTTCTTCTCTTTTGTTTTTTTTCATTGCTCTTTGCTGAAAGCAATTTCACAAGATAAAAATAATATTTCTTGTGATTACGTAATAAAGAACTCCGCAACGAAAAAGAAAAAAGACGTCGATGATCAAGAAAAATAAGTGACAATGAATTTCTTATGTAAGCAAATCTATTAATTAGATAACATCAAATTTATTTAAACGTGTAACAAAAAAAAAGTACTGTGGTTAAACGTTAATCAACCGAAGACATGCTATAAACTTTTGATGTGACTCTTTCCATTAAGTTTCTTTAATTCTTAACTGAGTATATAAAGCAAAGAAAGTGCAGTGGATTTGTGTAAAAAGATGGAATTAAGAAAAACGTATGTGTATACGCCGTTAGGAAAAAGACACGTGACAATCGTGACGATATTTAAAGAAAACTGTTTAAACAATGAAAAAGTTTGTGCAATGCAACAGCATTGATAAAAGGGAATAATTCTCTAAGCTTACGATAAAACACAGTGTCGCGGATGTAAATTGTGTATAATCGTATCGTTAATAAACGCGAATAGACAGTAGCATTAAATAAATGACTTGCTACTTGAACAAAAACACTTTAACCTCATATAAGTTGTGAGGAAGGCCCACTACAAGATTTCTCACTCACGATCGAATGAAACTTAACACACTAGTGCATTAAAACAGAGAAACACATGAAGAAGTGCATATTGTGTATTCATAACAATGGAATTGTTGGTCATGCTGAACGAAGTCAGCTAGCTTGAAGATAAAAATTGGAAGAACAATTAGAAGCAGTTACAATAATTAAATGATAGGACAAGTGCGGCTTTGATAAATCTGTGGTACAAATTTTGAAGCATGGCAGGCGAGCGCAAGCAAAATGAAGATCAATGATGACATACTGAAACGGATGTCTAAAAAATGTGATATGTAAAATTCACAACTGGAATAATCAAAATGGAACTGAAAGACCTGTACAATTCTAAGAATCTTTTTTGCAATGTAAGTGTACCTCATAATACACATATACAGTTCTTCAATTCTACTATCCATATTGTGAATAGTGATGGCTCTAAGTTGCCCGATGGGGAAAGTGCATAATAAGACGATACTATATTTAAAAAGTAAATTTAAAAGAAATTTACGTAATGTGCATTGATGTATACCAGTGAAAAGAAAGGAAAGGAAAAGTTTATGAAAAAAGTAAAAAAAAGAGCGATATACTGTCCAAGGAACAGTTTTAAAAAAAAAAGTAATCTCGAATTTTTAAAGTAATCCGATTTTTTTAATATTATGTTAGCGGTAAAATCTAATCATATTATTATAATTGTATTTCAAGGGCTACTGGCTCTTGTACGAAGAAAATGAACAAAAAGCGCCTATTAGCGATAATTTTAGACGCCACCACATCCATTTATTCAAATGATACTATATTAAAATAAGTAGGCAAAATATTCAAAACCATTGTGGTAAAATTTTGTTGCGGAAACAAAATTTTACAAGTCAATCCTATGTAGTACTTTTGTATATCATTTGGTAGAAAATGGATAATGGTACATGAGAATTGCCTTTGAACTTACTGACCTAAGGTCTGTAGTATTATACACCTCAGTGTCATACTATACATAGTATAACTATATATAATGTCTAACATGATATGTTCACTGAAAATATTAAGGACGTATGTCAAAGGCATTTTTCATATGTGCACATTAAAACGCAAACTTTTTACGGTTTTTTTTCTTTTTTTCTTTTTGAGTGATAGTCTTTATGCTCAGTTGTTTTGTTTAAAAAAAACATTTATCTGGAAGATATGAATTCTTTTTGTAATGGTATTTGAAACTTGGAGAGGAACTACAGAAAAAAGAAAATTTCCTTACAAAACAAAGACAAAGAATAGAAAAGAAAAAAAGTAAAAAATCTATAACACTTGAACATCATCAAATGGAAACCGAAATTTTCTTGTACGCTCTCTATGTTGTAATATATTTATCAAAATTTATCTGTCGATTGTTTCTTAGTACTATCTCGAGTATTATTTACAAAATGTTAAATATGTGTTTATGTATTTACGAGAAATGAATATTGGATTATAAAAGTAGAACTGGCGACCTCTTTATGTATGTGCCCTTTTTGTGCGTTTCATAACACCGACTCTCATGCATATTATTATTATTGTTCGATTATTCAAGGGGGAACGAGCGTTTTTCTGTGATTTTTCTATCCTCTCACAGTTTCAAAGTATGTTGAATTATAATATTCTTATTCTGAACATTGATTTGCGCAGCAGCCGTTTGGAACGCGTTTTTGAACGTGCAACGAACTATTTTACTTTCTTAAATGCTAATCTCATGGAACGATTCTGTGGCTTCCATACCGGCTATTTTTGAAATCTCACAGGCACGTCCAGAGTTACACGAGAGATTAAATCTATAAAGAAAAATGAAGCAAAAAAAAGAGAGAAAGAAACGAATATTACACAATGTCTTTGCACAAACGTGAAACTTCCAAAACAAAGGGGGAAAATACAAAAAGAGCGAAAAAGAATCATCGAATGATTCACTACTCGGCTGCAGCACGATTCAAATGTTTCTTCTGTTTCTTGTTGTTGGATGTTTAGAATTTAAGATTTGAGATCAGCAATAGAAATCTCTGTTATGTTTGAATTTTTTGTAACTTCCTTGATATAAGAACAGGCGATCTTCACTGGATATAAAAAGAAAGAGAGAAAAATTCCAAAGAAGAATTTATTTATTCTGTTGTCTGAGAACATCATTGAAGTACTGTAAAACTTTGGTATTAAAAAAGGGATAAAAGAGGGGAAAGGAGAAAAGAGTAACGAAATTTAACGTTGAATGTGTACACATATATGCATTCGATAAAGCATTTAGAGCTTAAAAAGAAATTGGCGCGTATACAAAATTCTTCCTGTGAATATTCATGAAAAGAGAATCTGCGATAGTTCTATATTGTATTACTTTTTAGTTTCGTTTATTATTGTATATTATGCGATATGTTTGTTTGTCGAATTATTGTGAATGTAAAGTGTTTTTAACTCGTTTTTTTTTCTTTATTATTAAGTCGTCTTACGTTAATGCGCATTTTATTTATCAATTCTTGTTTTCCTTGTTTTTTTTATTTTGCCTTTTTTGTTCATTTTGCATTATGTCGTAATATCTCTATTTCTTTTCTCGTCGTTTCATTCCATGTGTACACTATCCACCGAAACGTTTTACTCTGATCTTTCGAACAGCAAAAAACTTGCCATTAATTACGTTAGTTGCCATAGTTCTCTCGGTTTCGTTTTTGCGGCAGGGAGAAAAGCTATATGTAGAGATATATAGATATAAATAAATGAAACTGTGCAAAGCAGAAGGGATGAAAGAATAAAAAGAAAAGAGAACCAGAGTGGAACATGAACCCGCAAAAGCTAATGCCACAACGTATTCTGTAAATATTAATTTGCCCATTATATATATAAATATAATTATATATATATATATATAAATATATAAACACCATTGATTATACTATTATAAAAAAATATATTATTACCAATTGTAATTTTTATTTTATTTTTTTTCGTATCCTTATTATGATCGATACTGATAATTATTGTTGGCTTTTTTTGTTTTGTTGCACTTGCAGCAATATCATGTAAAAGCGCAAATGAAACCTTTCGAGGAGAATGCAAATTTTCAATAGCCTCAAACTTACGAGATCGAACAGGTCCAATGATATCCTAACCGGAAAAAAGAACACGTTTTCGTATTTTATTTTTTTTTTTTCCTTAGAATTTCGAATGAATCATATAAGAATTACATTGTCACGTATAATATAAATTATATCCGTTAACTTTTTGTACAATTTCGTTCACGGACTATGAAAAGAGGGAAGGAAATTGTTAAACTGTGTATTGTTCGTAGGTATACGATTGCGTAATGCTATGCTTGTTCACGGATGGAAACGGTTATGATTAAGACTATACATTAGAATTGTAAGTACATAAGGGACAGAGACAGACAATTTTGCGAGACTAAAATAATCCCGAACTTTTTTGAAAATAGTTCCCACTTTTACGTAATACAAAGGAAGATTTACAGATGCCATGGCCTTAAAGAAACGTACACCTAAAAAAGCTCTTATAGTATACATACAGCGGTATCTAACAGATATATGCCCTTAGCAAATATTACGTATAATCGATACCGATATCTTACAACGGAAAGTTGTGCCGGGGTGAATTTTTCATGCAGCTCAAATATCATTCAGAGAAGTTTCGGTGAAAACACGCAGTTTTATTAACAGATGTGTATCGTTTATTGCATTAAACCTCCATCGGATCCAATGTATCTCTTCTTTTTTCGTTTCCCTATGTCAGTTATATCTTATTTCGATCAAACGCTGCGATCCTCTGTAAAAAAAAAAAGAAGAAAAGAATATATAATGGAATAAGAATATTTTTGAAATTTGATCTCTGTAAAAAGAACAAAATAAGAAATACAATAGAAGTGTACGATAATTTAAACGATATTGTTAATATCATTATCGCTGTTATTCGGTACATTGAAATCGATGAAGGTTTAAGAAGCGACAAGCAGGAGATTAAGTTGCGATTTCGCGGGTGAAACGCATAAGCGCAGCCTTATATTGTATTTTCATATAGTACAACACGCCGATACGTGGAAATGATAATTGATAAGTTAATCGTTTTTGTATTCTCGGGTCTACTTGTTATCGATCGCGGTCGAAATGGATCGCCGCGTTCTCGATGCATAGAGCGTTCAGTGCTTCCGAACCGAACGAACTGTATATTCCTTGATTCGATGATCACGTTCGCTGTATATCGATACATGGTAGGGCTGGTATTATAATAATAGTGTCTTATAGACGAGAGCGTCTTACGACTTGCACGATTCGTATTGAAACGATGATGAGGCTAAATCTAGGCAACAGAAAGTAATGCGCGAGAAAGAAGAGAAATGACAAACGCCCAGAGTTGCACGCGTGCAAGTTAGGGAAGAAAGACGAGATATCAGGATAGGGAGAAGAAAGGATTTTATAAGCGAAGAAGAAGAGGACATCTATTTTTCACGAGACGTCGATCGTGAAAATGTACAATAAGTTCAATTTGTAAATACGTCACGCGTAATTATCTTACTTAAGTATATATAATATCGTTCGAAAAAAGCGGCGAATAACAATTATTATTATTATTATTATCATCATCATCATTATTATTATTATTATTATTATTATTATTATTATCATTATTATTATTGTCGATATTATTATTATTATATCGATATACGAGCCATAAGACGAGGAACTTTGCTCCTTAAAGATACTTTTCTAAATAGACAAGAGAGAGGAAGAGACGCGCGTTCAAACGATTCGTTGTTTCTTAGCTAAATAAGCTCGATTTCCACGCTTTAACGTTGCATAAGAGAAATACCGCGAAGAAAAAGTAAATGCGGCAACAATACTGGTAGAAGGGATAAGATGTTAAATGAGTATTCAATGAGACTTTTTTGTATGAACAAATAAACCAAACTAATTTTTTTCACATAATTCGCGTTTACTAGTTGTAAGATCGTCAAATGTAATACGTTGCCGCGACACACAAAATGATCAAAGGATATAGCAAAAGGAGGAAAGAAGAGGTAATTTAAGTCGATGTATCTAGAAACGACTCTATGCTGAAGATATTAATCGAAATTAAATTAAAGCGACACGATTCCGCGCGTAGTGCCAATGCATTGGAGCGGAGGAAGCAATACGACGTTATGCGTATTGTAAAAGTATTAAACGTGTGTGGATTTGTCTTGACTATTTTCCGCTTCACACGGTAAAAGATTAAAGAAAGAAAGTAAGGACCGGTGCTAAACGATGTATTTGTACGTTCAAGGTACTATACATGCACAGGAATGCGGAAATTCATAAGAGAAACGTCTGCACAGGAATTGAAAGAATGAATTTTGTTTTTGGATACATAAAGAAGGTATACAATGATATTATTTAATTATTAATTTGAACAAAAAGAACACAGAAAAGCAAGCAATGGCCTATAGATATAGAAGAGAATCGTTCTTTCTTTTTCTTCTAGGCGAAACCGACGGACTGTATAGCATGTAGACGTAATAAATTTAATGATCGAAATGTCGACTCGAATTCTAGAAGTGAGGAGAGAGGAAGACAGCGTACGCACGATCATTTCCTTTTCAAATATAAAAACTCGCACCCGCACTCGATCTTTTCCTGCGTTCTATAATGTTCGCGCGGCGACAACAACTGTATTATTCAACTGTATAATAGATCCCTTAGCCCGTAAGCAGATATAAAAGATATTAATTCGATAATTGAATTCGATCGACTCTCTTGTCCAAGGCGATGCAGCCAAGGTATTTTTACCAAATCAAAAAAGTCTGTGCGTTGTAACGCTAAATCATCCTCGAACAGGATCTATTCTTGATCTATTCTTTCTTCCAATCATCGTTTTCAATTTCTCATTGAAAGAAACGGAAGAAATGGAAACTTAAACGATAGTTTGAAATAATAAGTGTTAAAGATAAGATTTATAAAGATTAAAAAGACTTTGTAGTAAAAGTGTCTGATTAAAAAAAGAAAATTGCAAAGTAAATTGACTGTATCGCCTTGCGCACGCCTGTATCATAATGAAACGCACGAATTCTCCTGTGTCATATAAATATATATATATATATATAAATATAAAAATTATATATATATAAATACAAATATATATAAATAACTAACAATAATGATAATAATTAAGTACCTTACACGTATAAGCAGTATCCAAGAAATCCGAACTAGTTGCACCAAGTGCCATAGTCCATAGGTCACAGTACGTTTAATATAGCGAGAGAGAGACTACTCGTAGTCGTTGCTAGGGGCAAGAGGAAAGAAAAAGCGTAATAAAAAAGGGAAAAATCGAAAAAAATACACGCATATAGAGTGAATATAAAAGAAAGAGGGAAAGGGAAAGGCAGATCGAACACGTGGCGTTTGACGACTGGCTAAGTCCTGTTCTTATTGCTTATTGTTAAGGTGAACGAGCGTGAAGTGGCAGCTAGCAATCAGCTAAAAACACGCGAGAGAGAAAAAAAGAAGGAGAGTTATGTAGTCCGTGTGACCCAAGATTTTCGATGGGCCGGTTTCGCCCATCTTCTGGAGAACGTTTTAGAACATAAAGCAGACACCAATATGACAATATACTAATGAAATTAATTTCCGGTCCTGTTGCTCGGTTACTATTGTCCATTGCCTCCACCTCCTACCCCTTCGAAGGAAACTTGGAAAAACGAAAAAAAAAATGAAAGAAAAAAGGAAACACCGAACATCCATTTACTGTACAATTTCGCCGTTTATTTTTCGACACGTTAGTACATGCGATTAGACGTGGATCCCGGCTCGCAAAATCCGTGCATTCCCCGACGAAAGAGTTGAAGGATGCGAGAGAGAGAGAGAGAGAGAGAGAGAGAAAGGGCGAACGAGTGCGAGAGAGGGAGCGAAAGGAAAAGAATAGACGCAATTGTAAAACACGTTACGACCGTGAATGAATCGTGAGACGAAATGCGTGTGACCGTTCTTTTTTTTTTCTTTTTGCGAGAACATTATCAATTATCTTAAAGGAAGAAAAAGAAAATGACAAAAAAATACTGTAGTAACGTCGCAATTGTATGTTGTAAACATTACTATTTCAAATATAATGTCATTATTAACAGGAGAGAGTTTCTCACTTCCCACCACCCGTGGAGTTCCTCGAACACGGGGCGAAATCTTTTATATTTCAGAACATAGTAGATTTCGGGTAAAGAGTACGAAGATAGGTGGATATCCAAAGAAGGTAAAATACTTTATTTTTAAATTTATCGATCTACTTCGTCGTCTGACTAAACAGAACTATATCTACTTAAATCTACCCAATACATCGAAATGTTTCTAAACGAAAATTATCAAAATGTCTATAAACTCTCACGTATCTCATCGAAAAGTATCAAAAATATATCGATCATTCAACATATCCTTAACAACCATATTGTTTCGGTTCACACACAAAAACGCTAAATCAACAATCAAAAAAGACCCTTGGTTTTCTGAAGATCGTCGTGAGGATCAAAGAGTCTTTCCGATCACGTGATGGTCCAACTGTTATCCGAACTCGATGAACATCCCTGAACGTAGCTCTCGTATCGTTTTCTACGTAGAAAGAAGGGGTTGCGACTCGTCGTGAAGGTTCGTTGCTATTCGCAGGCTGTCGCGTGTGTGCGTTGCGCGGAACAGGCTACACACAGGGGTTATATATCGTGCGGGAATCGAGAGCGTCGAAACACGAAGCGAGATCAGACTGACTTTACGAAAATCGATCGGCGCTCATCGTCGTCGGGTTAGCGACGCCTGCAAAGCGTGTCCATTGCAACGACGCGGTTACGAGGAAGCACCGCTGGTCGGCTCTCTCTTTCTCTCTCTCTCTCTCTTTCTCTCGTCTTGCTCCCTATCTTACTGTCTTTTTCCTTATCAGAGAACAACCCTCCAAATGTCGAGAAAGCTTTCGCGTTATCCGAAACGGACAAACGTTTCTTCCAATCAGTTCGCGAAACAGTGCAAGAGAATGGTGCTCGCGTAAAAGTTCGCGAAAGGTGATTCGTCGAATATCCTCCCTGTGCGTTCATTTTTTCCTTGACGAAAATCGGGAAACTGATGATCGAAGCTCCAGCAAGGTGCTATACACGGAGGAAGACTATAGAACGAGTACGAATTCCTTCTCGAAGTGCGGTCAAAGGCTTCCATCGTGAAATCTTGACGAGTCTGCGAGATATATTATACCCACTGTTCACCCTCGAAAGCGGTGATTTCTGTGGGAGCATACGAGGGTGTAAGAGAAGCATAAAAGTGTCCTCCTAATCGTTATCGCCATTGTCGAAGCTCATCGGTGGTTTAATAAGAGCCGGCGCCTCTACGCTCGTGAATCGACAATAATTTTAAACACATTTGTATTACGACCTACTAAACTGCCACCCATCGAGACTCATCGAGGTTTTGAATTGCAGCCTTCTCACGCTCTCCAACCTCCTGAGAATCGATGTAAGCAAATGAATCGAGCTAACTCAAAACGAAGGCCGTATCTTATATTCAGATTGACTTGATTCGACAACAAAAAAAGAATGCGATCAAGACGACGAGAATAACGCAAAAGTATCTCCATATCGCTGGTCAATACACGGAATTCATTGGAATTACGAACAATCCGTTCTCGATGTACGCTTTAAGCAGAGAACGGGTAGAGGAAAATCGGCCGAAAAGTTCCTACGGCGGCAGAATTAATCGGTGAGCGTGTCCTGCGCCCTGTCCCTTTGTCACTACTCCAGAAAGAGAGAGATAGCGTGAAAAAGGAGGAGGGAGAGAAGAAGAGAGTCGAGACATCGTACGTTCGTCGAGGGCATCGCACACGAAACGGAGGAGGTGGGAGGAGGCCGTCTACCTCTCGACGTGGAATGATAATAAAGGAGAACCACAGGACAGGCCGGTACGGGGCGACATTATGCAAAAAGCGGATCTGAATGTACCGAACTCACCCCTTAAACCGTTCCCTCTTGGGATGGCGTTAGGGGTGCTCATTGATATCACGATCAAGCTAATCATCGTCGGCTACATGCTTGCTGTAGTCGTGTACGTGAACGCCACCGGGAACTGGGATAAGGACGATGATTTAGGTACGTTGTTAATGTTATAGTTAAAGTTATGCTGTGCAATGGAATAGTAGAATGGGTAATATTCACAAAGAAGAATAGAAAATTCTAAGACAGTTAAGTTTGAAGAAACAGATGAATGATCCTATGGTATTATTTCTTTTTTATTATTTTTAGAGTAGAAAAAAGAGTTTTGCAAAGAAAACATTTTATGTAAGTTGTTGATGTATGCAGGATTGGTCGGAAATATATGTCTGACCAACTAACTATAGGTCGCATCTACTTAAGTCGATCTCCAGCAATATGAAATAGCTTAGAACGTAGAGACGCTAGGTATTTGTCCCAAATACTTAAGATTGCCGTGCCTTCAGTAGATTTCGTGTACATTGATCAGCCACATGTCTGACATATTTACTTGTACTACTTGCTACATAATAATAATGTACATAGATATTCTGGAATCGTTACTTCATAAGTGATCGCAACCGTTCACATTAAATTTCAGTAAATTATTCAACGATTATTCAACAAACAATTAACGAGGTACTACCGATAAATTCAACCTATATATTTGCTATATATTCTGGAGAAACCAAATAAAAATATAATTCTTTATCTATCTTCTTTTCAGTCGCAACTTTTGAAGTTAGTGCCGTTCTTGGACGCACCGCTAGATTGCCTTGTGACATTGAACCGTCCACGCGTGAAGATCGCGTATACATGGTGCTTTGGTTTCGCGATGACGCCGTGAAACCGATTTACAGGTATTATTTCTATTAAAAGATGATTTAGTTAGAAAATTCATTTGAAATAATAAACTTCATTTAATTAGAAAGGTATATTGAAACGGTTGACTGTTTCAGTTTCGACGTGCGAGGAAGAGCATTTAACAAAGCTCTGAATTGGTCGGACAGCACCGTGGTTGGCCCGAGAGCTTACTTCGTTACCGTGACGAAACCGGCTACTCTTTCTCTGGAAGCGGTTCAACTGGACGATGAAGGGATCTACCGGTGTAGAGTAGATTTCAAAAATTCGCCCACGAAGAATTTTCAAGTGAACCTCACTGTAATAGGTAAGAATTCGTGTGTATAACATAGAAAAAGCGTTTAACGTTCGTGAGAATATCTTCAAAGTTCTTGGAATTATTTCGAAATTGTTTTCAGTTCCACCTTATCAGCTTTTAATTTACGACAGCTCTGGTGTGGTTGTGGGTAATACCGCAGGTCCACTTCAAGTAGGCGTCGAGTTTGGTCTATCTTGCGAAGTAAGAGGAGGTAATTCTTATTTTGTTGATTATTTAATACTAAAAATATGATATTAAATTTGTTGAAGATCAACTGTAATTCGTTTTCTAAACATAGGCAAACCGACACCGGTGGTTAGTTGGTTGGTCAATGAGAAAGAAGTGGACAGTAAGTTGGAGGAAATTGGAAAGAACTTAGTCGTCAGTAAATTAACAGTACCTCAATTGAGAAGGGAACATCGTAACACAACTTACAAATGTCGAGCCTGGAGCACAAATCTCATACCTCCATTAGAAAAGACTATTCTCCTAGATGTTTATCGTAGGTATTCAAAATTCGTATCATAAAAAGTATTAATTTTACATAGTATAATGATATTTTATTGTTTCAGTAAAACCACTGTCGGTGAAAATTTTATTAAAACCAACGATGCTAGAAACGGAGAAAGACTACTCCATCACGTGTGAGACAACAGGATCGCATCCTCGAGCACGAATTACCTGGATGGAAGGAAACACCATTTATCACAATGGCAAAGTATATGTCGATGATTTTGCTACAAATTTGTAATTAATGTCATGATATTTTTATTTATGAAAGTTTTAATCATTCAGGTAATCGATGGTGGTAATACTTCCGTGGTCTTAAGTACGCTCATGTTTTCACCGATTCCCGACGATCACGGGAAAATCCTCAAGTGCCGAGGAGAAAACCCATCACTGCCAGACGCGTATCTAGAAGATTTCTTTCAATTAAACGTAGTTTGTGAGTACTCCGAAATTTGTAGTAATTATGTTCAAATAAACATTTCATGTTTATTTCACAGTTCCACCTAAAGTACAATTACACTTGGGTAGTACCCTAAATGCAGAAAAAATAAAGGAGGGTGACGATGTATATTTCGAGTGCAAAGTTCGGGCTAACCCAGAACACCATAAAATTACATGGAGGCACAACGTAAGTATCTTACTTGTTATATTACCTACTTACTTGTTGTAATACCAGTTATTAATAAGAATTTATTTTAAGCAGTTATTGTAAGAATAATTAATAATATTATTAAATAATAATAGGATGCGGTGTTAACGCAAAATTATTCAGCTGGAATAATCATGAGTACTCAGAGTCTCGTACTGCAAAAGATAGGTCGAGACAACGCCGGGAATTACACGTGTCTTGCTAGTAATGACCGAGGTGAAACTACCAGTCCAGTAGTAACTTTGCGAGTACAATGTAAGTTTAAAAAAAAATATATGTTCAAACTATAAATATTATAAAAGATAATTGATAAATGATTTCACTACAATTGTTCAATCTTTTCGACTCTAATGTTTAGTCGCACCAGTGTGCAAAGCGAAAGAGGTATCCATCATCGGAGCATCGTTAGAAGAATCGGTAAAAGTTCGATGCGAGGTGGACGCTGATCCTAACGAGGTAGAATTCGTCTGGGAGTTCAACAATAGCGGCGAGAATTTCGAAGTTGCACCAGCGAAATTCGATGGTAATAACGGAACAATGAGCGAACTTGTTTACACGCCAGTGTCTGAAAGAGATTACGGAGCTCTAACGTGTTGGGGTAGAAACATAATAGGAAAGCAGGAAGCGCCTTGTATCTATCAAATCATTCCAGCAGGTAACTTCTATGTATAAATAACTCATAACAGATGTCTGTATCGTACAGACAAGAAACCAATTTGATTTACATTCCCAGTGAAACCAAATCCTCTGAACAATTGTACGATAAAAGCATCCTTGAATCAAAGTTCCGAGATCCTAGAAGTGGAATGTGTGCCGGGATACGATGGTGGATTAAGGCAAGAGTTTCGATTAGAAGCGTACGAAGTTCTTACTGGTAATTTAAGAGTGAATGCATCCAGTGTGTCCGCAGACGTACCAGTATTTAGGATTGCTGTAGCGGATCTTCTACCAGCGACACATTTTTATCTCGTTACTTATGCCGTAAACGCGAAAGGAAGAAGCGAAGTGAGTCTGTTAGAGGATATAATGCTAAAGGACTCCGATAAGCACACGGGTAAGAAATTGTACTTGGAAAGTAATCTTTTAATCTGATAATTCAGATAATTTCAGCGTTTCCTAGCAATTCAAAAGGATAAAGAAATATCATATATTGAATGTATCAAGTGTTATTGGTAATTCGTTGTTTTAGATAGGGGAGTAAGCATGGTTCCAATTATTCTATTTCTTACCGGCTTCATGGCGCTTGGCATTACTGCACTTTTAGTAATGTCGGTGATGTACCGACGCAGAGGTACCACTTCTCCGGTTCATATTGAGCCTTACATGAAACAACCGATAATTACTCCTCCAGATTCGAGGAATAATTCGATGCTTGATGTTACACACGGGGATCATACTTATTTTGTCGAGTACACGTTGAAACAGGTCACTGACTACGCACTCAACAATCAGCCAGATATCATACAGTCGCCACAAGGTAAAAGTTTATCCGCTTTTATTTCTGTTATAATGTATGCATAATATGCATAATGTATGGATAGGATAATGTAGTGAGTTTGATTTTAGACCAGGAAAAGATAAAACGCGAACCACAATTATTTTTACCTGTACGACCAGATACGCTGTTTGCACCGTACGATATTCATAAGCAAGGACTTCAAAGTAACAGATGCAGCGTGAGTAGTACTATATAATAATATTAGTAATAATTAATATTTTTAATGTAATTTGTAAATCTTTTTCCCTTCTTTTTTCATTTCTTTTTTCTTTTTTTTTTTATAGTTGAATCCATTCTCTACAAAGTCTTGGGAACCTATTAGTTTTAAAGCTGATCGTAATTTAATGAAAGAGATCATTATCGCCAACTCTATACCCGGTCCAGAAAGTTGTGTGTAAAAAGTATCTGAGAGAACGAATGAGCGAAACATATCAAGAGGACCGATATTTCGAAGCCTAAAAAACAATCGTACCGTATAATTGTTATGTTGGGTACTGAGGATGAACGTCAAACGAACTGCAACTAGTCTCCTCGTCGAGTTGGTGTACATTGCACGAAGGAATGGCATAGTACGAACATGACGACGTGTTAACACTGCTTACAAGTCAAATGTCTCATCATTGAAAAATCTATGGAACTGAAAAAAAATCTAGAAATCGTCAAGACTAGTTGCATACTAACTAAACGCTACACATGGTGTATTATTCCAAGTTTAATATATTTTGTGTCAAGTCTTAGATGGTTTGCTTATTTTGTTGAGAAATTTACCCACAATCGCAACAATATCCATTATCTTCTCCAACGATTTATCTTAATCTCTCGTGTTTGTCGTGCATACTTAAAATAATGCATGTTTAACGTGAGTGTACTGAAGGGATGTGATGCAAGATTTCCCATTATTGCAAAGATAAGCGCGGAAATAAATGCCGTAAATCACTGCCATCAGTATGATGATTCCAGCAATTAAAACTGTCATACAAATATTTTTTCGAATTTTTCCCAGGGTACGCAGACACAATACTTGACCATCTGACATTGTACTCCTTCTCGGTACATCAGTTGCTTCTTTATTCGTATCTTCTGTTATATTCACTTCGCGCTTTATTATATGTGACATATTTGGCGATTCTTGCATGTATCTTGTTTGCCAACCATTTGATATTGAAGATGCTTTGTACTGGGAAAAAAAAGATCATACTATTCCTCTAAGATACACGAGCGTAAATCCCAAATTAAATATTTTCATTGATATTTAATGTTACTTGAGTATCATAAAATTTACGCATTTGTCGACGAATTAACTGAATTATTTTGCACTTTTCGTGTTTCAAATTTTGTATAAATTCATCTTTGTCAGAATCACAGGTACCCTGTCCGAAAAATGTTTCATCTACGTATTTCTCAGGACACGTATTTCCGTCACATATCATTTTTTACCTTACGTGCCATTCTTCTTCGTAATAGAAAATTACAAATGAAACTCTAAAAAAATAGTTGAAACACTAGTATATTTTATTAATATCACTTTGAGGTCCTAAAATATTTTCATAACCATTTCCTTAATTGAAAATTTAACGTAATGCATCATATTAAATCGATTATACAAATTAATATGAAAGTTTGTAACAAAATACTTCTCAATTTCATTCAATAGTTATAACAACACAATGTAATTTTATAGATCAGATCAATTGCTACATCAAGATATTTTTGGTTAATGCAAGCATATAAACATCAAGGATTTTTCCGTCATCCATCATCCGAGAAAGAAAAAATTAAATGTCCAGATTCTACCTTTTGTCGTAAATTTAATAAAAAAGGGAAGATTAAGAAGAAAGAGACTCCACGGATAAAAATAAATGTAGAAGAAGAAGTGGATAATCCAGATTGTCCATGGTGCAGGAAAAAATAAAATACTACCAAGTGACAAATATTTTCTATTTTTTATTTTTAATTTCGTACAAATTCAGTAGTTTGCCAAAATATATTCACATGCACACCAGTTCATCACACTTTTTACTTAACGAAAAAGATATAATTAATAATGCTAAATACCTATTTCATAAAATAAAAATTGAAATAAAATACAATATATACATAGAACATTATTGGTCTTATATTCTTATTAAACCATTATAAACCCTTATTAATTAACTTTTGGTTTCTTTTCTGGTGGTGGTTTCATGTCCTTCTTTTCTGTTTTTACTTCTTGTTTAATTTCCATTGCTAAAAGATTAACAAATTAATTTTACTTTGATGCTTAAAATATTTCAAAAGAAACTACCAAAATAAGTATGTACAAGGTTCTATAGCTTGGTGCACTGGCTTTGGAACAGGCAATGGGAATTTCCGTGTAAGTTCAGCAAGTAACATGTCCACCCTTTGTCTTTGAAATAGAGAACTTGGTTCTTCACGAACAGGTGTTTCTTTCTTTGCTGCCATAGCTTTCCCATTTTTGAAATCCCAATAGTAGCCCTTGCTAGGATGATATCTTGAACATGAACTAGCTTCTTCAAAAGCAGATTGTAAGTGATGTACTGTAGATAACTATAAAACGAAGTTCCATAAATTAACAATACGTCCTGATAATACTCATTTTTAATAAATTTTAAGTACCAATCTGGAGCTCACAACCGATGCCAAATCAGGAGCTTGATACACAACACCTGCAATGATATAATAGTCTGCAAGTGGCGCTGCTAAAGTAGGAGTATGACGGTGTTGCTTCCTGATCACGTACAAAATAGGTGCTTGAACATGTAAAAGAATATATTCAAGGCCAGTCATATTTCTAAAAATAAATATTTAATTATTGATATTTTACATTTAAACAATGCTTTTACTCATATTACTTACTGTAACTGATCAGGACTTAAACGCTGCATTTTGACAATTTCATTATTACATGTTCTGTCATAAAAAGGATTACTTCTTTCAGAAAAATAGTCCATTATATTGTTTGGATTTAATACAGGAATCCATGCACTATCATGCCAAGAAAGTCCCAAAGGATTTTCTATTAATTGTATGAAATAAAAAGTAGGAGGTTAGGAAGAACATAAACAAGTTTATTATATTAACTGTATTAATAAACTTTATTTCCGTATGTTATTACCTGTTACAGGAGGTCTTGCAGACAACATTTTTATGTTATGAATTATATGTTTGTTAAATATTTAAAATATTTGTTTCATACACACAACTGATATAATGTACTATTGCTTATACGTCTCGTTTCCGTTAATGGAGTTTATGTGCAATATTATTACTTGTAATTCTAGATATTTCTAAATAATCTGTATGAATACCATTACTTATTTGACTTAAATACTGAAAATAAGATATTAGAAACACAGGAATGATACAAGTAAACAATTAGCGGGATCAACAATGGTTCTCAAATCTCATTAATCCTTAGATTTAAAATTCAAAATAATGACAAGTAAGAAATGAGAAATGCATACATAGTGATTTCCATAAACACTTATTTTATTTTTTTTCGTAAGTGATAAATGCAAAAGAATTACTTTTTCTGTAATTTCTTAAAATCGTATCATTCAGAAACAATTATTGACCATCACTGTCGAAATAAAGAATGCAGGACATTGTTCACATATATATGTAGAACAGAGGCTATTTAAAAAAATGGGTCAAATGCAAAAAACGAGACTCGCGTTCGAAAGAGAATGGGTCATGGACATGTCCCAGTGAGATACTTTATACAGAGAAATAAAATAAATAAGCAAAATAAATAAAATAAAAAGGCAAATAAAAATATGAAATTTTTCTTATCTAACATCCCAATAATGTATCACATTGCAATTTACAAAATAAAAAATAGATTACAAAACTTTTTGTAAAAAAATAAAATATGTAATTGGAAATTAAAAATAGTACAAGTATTTCCCAGATATTTTATATATAGTATAAAATTCCTTTCTATTAAGATTAACAAGTAAAGATATAATTATTAGACAAAAGACGTATTAGTGGAAGAATGACTTGAAATGAGGTGATGTACTCTATAATACCACTGGGTGCTACGAAAATTTTATGTAACAGTGGGGATATGTTCAACAGAAGCATCATTCTTGGCTCAAGATGATATTAATCTCAAAGCTATTTCCACACGGGATACATATAGGTGAAGCACAGTGACCTTTAAACTTGTGTGTCAAGTTCTCATCATCCAGTTAGAAAAATACGGTAAGGACATCTGCACCAAGCTATTTATTACACTTGTTCGCATATGTTACCTTCTATTTTTCGATACCTGTCAATCACAGGTTGTTGCACGCTTTTCCCTCTAAAGGAGTCAATCAGTCTAATAGATCCCAATCTCCGACCATCCGTCCGTTTTACTCGAACAAATTTTGTCTCATATATTAATATGAAATATGTATTATTTAACCTTCCTAGTTGCTTAATGGATTCTTCTTCGATATCTTCACGTCATAATTTATATAAAAATAAAACAATAATTCTTATTGTTACTTCTTCTATAATATGAAGAAATTTTACCTTTGATATTTCATGACAAGTTATTTTTAATTCCTTTCCCCGAAAATATGAAAATTATTGTCCTGACTATAGCTATAAAAATAGATACTTTACGTAATATTATCGCGAAATCTATTTCTGTATGTTTTTCATTACCATTATCTTATCACAATCTTTTAATTTTTTCAATTTCTTTTAATATTTCTATTAATAACTGTTATCACAAAAATAATGCGAAACTTTTACTATTCTACTTTTTGAAATATTTCGAACTTAAGAAAGTTAAATTAAATTGCATAAAAATTATATTATCATGATTCATTATTACAGAAAAGATATGACTGCTATTGAAAAGGAATATAGAATAGTACCACTTCATAAAAGACCAGACCTAATTCCAGACTGTTGTACATTACTGAATTCTGAATGGCCAAGAAGTGAAACTGCACGGTATATCATAATACTTAATTTAATAAAGTCCTATTTAACAATTAAATGAACTTCAATGTAAAATAGGTTAAAATTTCTGAATGTATCATGCGATGAGTTTCCCACATGTCTTATACTAATAGACAAAGAGGACAGAGTCCTTGGTCATTGTAAAATATCTTTAATACCTCGATTACGTCATAGTTGTTTTATACAATCAGGTATGTATAATTAGTTTAACAGAGAGAAAAATATGAAAGTGTACAAACAAGAACCAAATTTAATTTTCTATTTCATGTCTTAGTGATAATTGACTACCAGCGTAGATCTCAGGGTTTAGGATCTAGACTACTACGTGGAGCTGAGGAACATGTAGCAAAGAAAGGAATTAAAAATGTATATTTAATAACTAAAGGCCAAGAACTTTTTTACCTAAAAAATGGATATAAAACCTGTGATCCATTTAAAGCATCAGGCATCAATGATGTTGTATATTCTAGTGCAGCATTTACTAAAGCAAAGCTTAAAGAAAAAAGTACACAATATTGTGGTCCACCACCACCTCCAATGCCAAACTTTCAGATGCCAAAGTTCTATGATCTAGGTATCTTAACACACAGAACACATATGGTAAAAAGATTATCATCACAGTAACAGTTTTATTTTTTTCAAGATTCTTTTATATTCCACAAATGTATATTATTTATTTATTTATCTAAAAAATTATTTTTTTAATTGCTTTTAAATACAGAAACACTTCTCATGCACACATCCTCATATTTTACAAGAAATTATAACCATTCCAATAGATATTTAAAATCACAAATATTTTTCAATAGCTGCATACTTTCAATGTAATACATTTTGTACAAATTAGAAGGTGCCTTTTCATATTACCTATTTATTTTTTTATATGACTAAAAGCTGAAAATATTCTCCAAAATATTTTTTAATTCTGACCACATTACAAAATGTAGTTTTTGTTATATTATGCAATGTTAGCAATACCACAAACTTTTTGATAATGTTCTGCTTGTTGAAGACTTTCAATAAGAAAATCTCCTAAATCATATATGGAAATAGTCCGACCAGGAGACTCATCATGCTTTACTACATATTTTGATCTTTGTACATCTGCAAATAGACAAAATATATATACAAACGATTGTCTGTAATTGTGAAATATATGTAAATAATTTCTTTAAAATTACAAATAATGACATACTTGTAAAATGGGGTGGTAATATTGCAATCCATTTTAATTTACTTTCTTTAAGAAGGTCGAACATTCGCTGGTGATCTGCATTTACATCTTTAAATATATTAGGCACTGCTTCAGGTTTGTAAAACAAAAATGCTGCAAGAAACAAAATATTAATTAACAATACATGAAAATTATCAATATGTGTTGTAAATAATTAGATTAGCAAAATTTACCAGATAAACAAACAGATACCACTTCTACATTGTGCACTTTCATAGCATCTATTATATTTTTCATACCATTGGACAATACTGTAGTTGGACCTAAATGAAAATTTGCAATGGATATTAAGCTCATATTGTAGGCTGAAAAATTAATATTTCATATAAAATTGAATATTTACCTAAATCATTCCGTGTGCCAAGCACAACAACCACTGCATCCCTATTAGATATTGCATTTGAAACTTGTTCTGCATTAGTAACATCTCCAACAACTATTTCAATTTTATCTTTTAAATTTGTTGGTACTTTGCTTTCATCTCTTACAAATGCTCTTATATTTAATCCTAAATTTTTTAAGATAATTAAAATAAAATTAGTTTCGCGCATAACTTGCATTTTTCAAATATTATACGCTTGTACTTTGTCTAAGATCTTTACAAAAACCTTTCTGGCTATTTTATATTTTTTATTAAAATCGTCGTTCGCGAATATAACGGAACGAGAGTATAAACAAAACCAAATACAAGGATTGATCATAACGATATTACCTGTCTATAAAATATTTTATATCTTTATTACATTTTCGATAATTAAAATCTCTTTTTAATATATATAAAAGAATAGATTACAAAGTAAAATGATAAATAGTAGATAAGACTATACCCTTATTTACAGCGCTATTTAAAGCACATAGTCCGGTATTTCCTGTAGCTCCAAATATCACTATTCGATTCATGGCGATACAACTGCTATCAGATAGCTACTGAAAATTCGTTATCCACTTCAAGTACTTAGAAGTGATTGTCTAATCAGAAATGCTATGTCATGTCTAGAAAACACTTAAAATTGCAATTTCAAGAAAGTTACAAACAAGAATATGACGTATATTTTTCCTGATTTATCTATTACATATAAATGAATGGAATTAAAAGAATAAGTTACTAGATTTCTAAATGGAAAATGAGTTTTATTGTATCATATATACATACTCGAATTTTCCATAAAGCCTCAAGCCTATTTTAGTAGTCTAACCTATTCTCTAGAAAAATTCTATATTTAAATATTTTTTAGACTTAAGGAACATATAGTCATTATTACATGATATAACATTTATTTTTTTGTTTTATATATATATATATATATATATATATATAAATATTAATTAAGGTATAAACATAAAATAGTTCACAAACATTTAATTTGAGAGGTAGTCAGTAATAATTTCAGTAAGTTAAACTTTTTAAATTATAGTGGCATTTACCATTTATTGCATGAAACTTCATAAATTATCATTTATTTAATATCTAGCTTAATTAAAATATTCAAATTTGTTGTTTTAGCAGAAACATATATACCTTATGTATAATAATTCATATTAAAGCTGCATTGACATTTAGACAGTCTTAAATAAACAAATATGGCTTCTTTTGTATATTTTATATTATATCTTGTATATTTTCACAGCGAAATACCAATACATTTTTTGTTAAATATCATGTACACAACTTTTATATTATTATTACTAAAAAATTCTTTACTATATAATAAAAATGTTAACTTTCTGTTAGGCATAATAGGATGGTGGCATTATTAAATCTTGCAATACAGATAATTGCTCTTCTGTGAAATGTTGCATATACTCCTCTACACCCCTCCATCCATTATGAGTTCTTTTAAAATCATCCAAAGTCTCTTTAATTGTCATCTGTAACTCAGAAGAATTTTATTATTTAATGAATTATTGTATCATGTTTCAAATTTATTTTGGATACTAACTGGTATAGGTTGTGGATCATTCATATGAGCACGAAGATGTTCAAAAATTGGAGGAACGTATTTTGGTATATCATATGGATGAGCTTGTACAAATGCACACATTCCTATTATAGCTGCATGACGAATACGCAATGCATCAGCTTTTAGATTCTTTTTTGTTTCTTCCTTATTACTATTCAAAGCTTCTTTTTTACATAATTTAATATTTGCTTTTCTCTTGAATTCATCCTGAAAAATTAGAAAAAAATCTATAAATATAACTGCTGGTAATAATTATCATAAAAATATTTCAAATATATTTACCAATAAAGATTCTAATTCGGGTATAAACATACAATGCACTAATCCGCTAAGTAATTCACCAGCAGTTTTTCTTACTTCAACTCGTTCATCTTCTAATAAACGTAAAACTATATCTTTAACAGAATTAACCCATGATGGATTACTTAAAAATGTACACATGTTGTAAAATACCCAAGCTTGAAGGAATTCCAAACAAGCAGATCTTGTCCACCAAGATACATGCTTTGACATTTTTTCTACTGCTTCTAAAGCTACTGGCATATTACACGGCAATGTGAATGCTTGTGCATATATTGTTAAAGCAGATGTACACGATTGTTTCAATTCTTCATCTGTTTCGCAATTTTCCATCTGATAGATGATTGGAAATATTTGATACAATTCTGGCGGTAAACCATACCATGGACGATTCATATCTACAATCCATTTACAAATTGTCTTAAGTAATCGAATTGCTCTTTCTTTCTCTTCTTCATTTATTCCTATTTCTTTTAGATCGTTCGATTTAACAATAGATACATGTGCAGGCAGATTTTTTACATCATTGTCGAATTTCGTTGCATTTTCATCTACAAGAGGTTGTAATTTTGGCACTATTTTATTTAAGAAATCTTGTATTTGCGGTACCGACTGATTGTTTGAAGTTCTTAAACTTGTGAACACCGTCACTAAAACAGAACTTAACCGTTCTCTCACGTTTTCAAATGGATTTTCTAATAATCTATCTTCTATCCGTTTCAACAAACGTTGTAATAATTCCAAAACCCGCCATAGTTGTTCAGTAAGAGTCGTTTGTAAAATAAACAATCGTCCCGATTCAATAAAAGACGATTCTGATTCGCTAACAAAAATTTCTTCCATCAAATGCTCCAGTAACCAATGTTGTCTATTTGGATCTCTACATTGTTGAGCTGTGGAAAAACAAAGGACCCAGTCCTCAAGAGTTTCTGGTGTCATATTAATTAAGGTAAGTTTTATGACCGGTAATAAAGAATCCCACATTTCACAAACCATATTAAATGGCCAATGTTTTGAACCCTTAATGATTCCCGCAATAATCTCGGCTGCACACCTTTGACTACTTTCTTGTTTATCCTTCACTAACTCATGTAAATGTGGCAGAAAATTTTTTAGGAATACTATCCCATGATTACGAAAAAGGGCTTTAAAAAGACGATATTTATAATAACTGAATTTGTCATTGTCCTTTTTTGTTTCAAGACTATAAAATTTTATGAGTTTTTTGATATTCTGCAAATCGTTAAAAAAGAGATCGATTTCTTTTTCATGATCTGTTAATTTTCGTACATTTGGATCTAGACATGGTTGTTGAGGTGTCGGCGCATACATTTCAATTTTTTTTGGCCATGTGTAATATCCTAGATATGGCTTATGAATAAATCTAGGTTCATCCCATTGCTCTGCAGTCAAGGGCCGAGTTTCGAAATTATATTGGAGCCAAGCATTGTCTGGTCTTTGCCCTCGTTCGAAATTCACAGATTGGTTTTCTGATGATTCATTTTGTTCTAGTGATGTTGGTGGATCAATAGTTATCTTGAAATTAAAAAATTTGTGTTTAAGTTATACCAAAAATATTTGCAAAATAAATTTTTTCAGTACTTTACCTTTGGGTGTTCTCTTTTTTGTTGTTGCAACATACATATAACTACACGAAGAGCAATATTTCTTTCACTTAATGAATCGTGTATTAATGCTCCTACAAAGTAACGAACTACTTTTGGTGGATAAATTTGTTCTGGGTGAACTAAATGTCGAATAAAGTCTATTGCCATTAAACGATGTCTCCAATGTAAATTCTTTTCCAAAAGGGCATTTAAGAGATCATTTATTAAACCATTATAAGATGCTAAATTACTTTCATTAAATGCTTGTGCAATTTTTAAACCTTCCACAATTTCATCCTCTGTGGGCTGAGGTAAAGTAGGTTGAGGATTAGTCTTCCATAAAGCTGTTGCAATTTCCAAACATGTATTCGGTATTTCAAACGTAATAGCGATCGTTGTAAATTGTTTACTTATATATTTCACAACATCTTCTTTCAAGCGAATTATAGATAATTTCTCACATGGTTTAGAAAGTACCAAAGTTGTCCATAAATCTCTCAATTTATTCCAATCATGTTCAATAATTGTTTCTTGAGAATCAACTAAAATATTCAGAGCTCCCTATGTAAGATAAAATGAAGTATTAAAAAAAATTGTATTAAACGTTGCTTGTCATGATTGTTGTCGTTCTTACCTTATACGCATCATGATCTGCTTCCGGATCCGCCCTCAATATATCAAGTAATTTTGGAATAATGATTCTAGATGACAACGTCAAATGATGGAAAGCCCGCAAGAGGACGCGTTGAGCTTGACATCGCACGTCAGAGTACCTGCTAGTAGCCAATCTAAATAATTTTAACATTATTTTTTTATGAGCTTCAGTTAAATTAAAAAACTGTAAATATGAACGAGTTTTGTGTTGAATTTCTGCACATAGCAATACAAAGGATCCCATTATTCCCTTTTTTCTTACTAACATGTCCTTCATCATTTTGTGTGCTCTTTTTATATTTCTATAATTTACAATATTAGTTGTAACAGATGCAGGTCCTAATAAGAGATAGCCCCAAATCTAGAATAAAAGAATTTTATAATGTGTTTAATATTCTTTATTAACTTATTACTCTAAATAGTATATTTAAACAGATACCTTTATCAAAACAAATAAACTTTTTGTATCGCCCTCTGTATTTTCAAGAATTATACCTTGCAATTTATTCATAAGTGTTCCAATGTAACGTTTAACGTTACTACCATTAGGCATTAATATTTCATGTTTCATACCAAGTGTTGGCCTGAAAGGTTGCCATTTTAAAGACGATTTCACTAAATCTAATGGTTTCCCTTCATATATAGGTAAAACAGATTCACAACCTTCAATAATGGTGCTTACAATATTTAAGCTAGTCAGTAACTCTTCTCTAAAATCATATAATAATTTTATTTCACCTATTCTTAATGAATATTATCATTAAATATTATATAGAAGTGATCAATAGTTAACCTCCTTAATGTGATCAAGCGTTTACAATATGTCTTTAATTTACTTGTTTCAGGAATAAGGTATCTTAAAAATATTCGATTTATTGCAGCCATTTCTTTCTTATCAGGAATGTACCATTTGACATCTAAACTATTAATATCCAGAACTTGACCCCAGTACTTTATTTCATCAGTAGATGTAAAGTGACATGGTACCATAGTAGATAATGAATGAAGGACTGATCTTAATAATATACAAGCTAAATTGTTTCCTTCTCTAGAGTTTAAAATCACTACACGGTCAAGAACTGTTGTGAGTGTATCTATATAAGGTAGTAAATTGTTCCCTGTTGTAGTAACAGTTGCAGATAAAAGCAACATTGCATATAAAAGACGATCATCCACATGTTCTTCCTTAATAATATCATTACTTTCGCCCGTGATATCTAAGATAGTTTGTGAAAGTACAGGCAATAATGTTTTCAAAGTTTCTTTGCCATTAACTTGGGCAAATACTCGACACAAACCAGCTGCCAACTGTCCAGCAACTTTAATTTCGAGTGTACGTTGAGTTATAAATGTGCATAATTTATCTAAAGCCTTTTTAAATATTGCATCATTAATATACATTAACAGGATCATGCACACATTATACAGAACGGTTTCTGTGACCTTTTCTAATTTACTTTTCTCGCCACCAGCAGAATTTTCTAATCTAACCAATTCTAGAGAACTGTGATCTATGAAAGAAAATATCTTGTCCAAAAATTGTAAAACAAAATCTTCAAATCCAGACGCTGTTTCATAATCTAATTTATCTTCTTCACCTATTGCTGTGATTGGTTTAGAAGTATCCACAATAGGTATGAAACAGGCATAAACTGAGATAAGACGGAAAGCTAAAAAGCACTTTTCTGGATTATTTGGATCAATGCTAGATAGAAGCAGAGAAAGTAGTGGTAAAACATGTCTTGGTCCTTCTGGGTATGTATAGTCTGCAAAAGAAATTTATAATTCATAAAAATGTAAAATAAATAGTAAATCATGTCAAAAAGTAGCCAGAAAAGTATAATCCACACCTGTATTTACATTTTTAGACCCTTCTGCCATTGGCCTAGCTATAGCTTCCATACAATTCAATGTAGCAATCAGTTTATATGATTCTATTGTGAGAGAATCCAATGTAGAAGACACTCTATTCAAAACATATGGAATAACCAAATTGGGTCTCATAGTAGCAAGATATTGTAAAGCTTGTGATGCATGATTAACACTTAATTTATTAAATATTGATGCCATAGTTACTGGTAACATACTTTTGACAAATGCATCAACATGACTATCAGTTAATTTATACTCTTCAGGAATGGGAGTTTCCCAAGTTGGCTCAGCATACCTTTCTCTATAATATAAATAAGACATACATTATAAATTTATAAATACTTGTAAAAATTAATTATAAAACTTGTTATCGATTCTCACTTGTGCAAACGCGTAATAAAATAAAATGAAAGCTTCATAAGAATCTCTTTTAATATATTCAACCAGTAACCATTATTAGCAGGATGAAAATATGTTTCTATCGTTTTCAAAAACTTATCAAGATATGTTTGAGCACTTGAACCATTTCCCTAAAAACATTATACAATATATGAAACGATATTTTATTTAAATATACTCTTTAATTTTCAATAAAATTTTACCAGAACTGCTACTATCCATATTGTTATAGAATTTGCATCTATTTCATGATGTTTTTGTATTTTATTATATGATACTGGTAATTTTAAGCACCGTATAAATCTAGTGAACATCAATGGTATATAAGGTTCCCAATTAATGTATCCAATGTTATAATTAGCTACTGCTGCCATTAACTCCATCATTTCATTTTCCCATGTTGGTGCATTGTGACATATTTCCCATAATTTCATAAATTCTTCAAACCATAGTTGATATCCAATTGAATGGTATTTTGGAGGCAATTGTACTGGTAAAAACCACCGTAACAGTTGTATACTTTGAGACATTGTTATGACATCGGTGAGGCATAAAGTTGGTCTTAATTCATCTAATATCTCCTGTGTTGCACTTAACTATTATAAAGGATTAATTTTCATTCTTTTGTTAATTTACTTAAGAAAAATATTCACTTACAGGAAAATAAACTTTTGCGTATACAATAAGTGATTCTGTTGTATTCTCAAAAAGATGACAAATATGGTACATTTCAGGACGATTTTCTTTTGCTTTCATTATACGAAGAATCATATTATAAAGAGGTCGCCATGGCAGTTTCAATTCATCAGGAGATATAAATTTCCTCTTTCTGTAAATATATATTAAAACATGTGAAATTGATTTCCTATAACAAATGATAATCCTATATAATATTATGAATAAAAGTTAAATCATCTTACTTTAACAACATTAGTAATGTAATAAGACACTGAAATGTAGAAGCTGTAGGTATTTCTGAAACTGTAACCAGTTCATATAATAACTTTATAAGCAAGATGTGATCTTCTTTGCTGAAGTTAAATCCATACATGTTTATGTAACTAGAAAAAATATTCATGAATCCAGATTACAAATATATTTTCTAAAATAAGCAGTATAATTAAAATGTAATTATTGCCTTTCTTTCAAATAATATAATAATATAAATGAATATACTCACTGGCCTAATTTAGTAACCCATACATAGCAGCCTGGCCATATTTCATTAAACATAACAGCACGCCCTAAATTTGCTTTAATTTCGGCTAATAAAGCCTGTGTTTCTGTCTCTACTTCGTCTGCATAAGGCAACAACTTATTGTATATAAATTTCTTAGATTGAACATCTTCTATACTTTTGTAAATACAAATATCTGCGAGATTCTTGTTCATTGTCACTGAAACTGTCTTACTATTACGAACACAAGAAGCACAAATAGATGCAACCTACGAAAGAGCGCACTGTACAATGCAAAATCATGTATATTATTAAGTCAGTAACAACTTGCTTATTCTGCTTCGATTTTATTGAGTCATGTTTTGCATTTTAGGATGCCATATTTGATGAATAAAAAGAAACATGAATTACTATAAATCTAGAGAAACATCGATCTTCGTTTTCAATATATCGATATTCAATATGCTTATTAATATTATCGATAACAAATTCGATTTTTCATTTTGAATACTTTTCGTAATATCTCATTTATAATTAAATAATTACCTTTTTTTATGCTTTTCCTACAAAAGAATATAAGAAAGTTAAATCAGGAATGATTGATAAACGGTAAGTGGTAAAAGTACATTTAAGTATGCTTTGAATATGAAAAACTGAAACCAAGAGAAATTTAAATACATATCTACTGTTTATAGCTTATTAGCATACGTATAATGTAAACATATATTATCCTATATGTACTACATGTACTCTTTATACTTTACTTAGGCCTTAAACCGTATATGGTCTAACCTTTTTTCATATGTGTATACTTGACTACATACAAACATATGGCGACGGCGGTAGTTGCAAGAGGTCACATACAGACCATGCAGTGTAATCTTGAGGAAATGTAATATTAATAATTAATGTAATGTCGATGTGTTATTTTATGTGAATGAACAGAATTTTATATTTCTTCAATTTTTTCTTTTTAAGTAAAGATATCTAGTTTCTTAATGAAATAAAATAAATATGTAATTTTTGAAATAAACATACATATAAGGTTAAGATCCAGTTTTTATACTAAAGAAAGTTACATTTCTTTTCGAAACCAGAAAGATTTAATCTTTAAATGTTATTGATAGCTTAGTTCATCTAAGAACAACGGTATATTTAAATAAATAAATGTGTCAAAATGAGGACTAGGAAAACATTAGCAATCATCAGTGCAGGCTTAATTCTTGCCTGCTGTGTTATGATATATTTAATAATGGATTTAACACTTTTTCCACCTGGACAAGGGTCTAAACTTTCTGTTAATGATGTAAGTTATTCAATAAGTATCCATAGATTATAATTTATATATAATAAACAAAAATAACTTATTGTTTTATATTCTTAGAATCAATGGCTACACTTTGAGAATAGATTAGCAAAGTTAGAAAAAGATTTCAATAAGCATCATGAAGTTATGAATGCTTTAAGGGAAGTGGCTGAAGCAAAACATTTTGTACCTATAGACCATTCTATAAATCGTCCTGATCAACCTATGTCATCTAGTTCTTCCCATTTAGGAAAAGTACTTAAATGCAATTTTAACATACAAAAAATTCCTGAAGTTGATATTCAAATGTTAGAGATATATAGGCAATTAGAGTTTGATAATGTGGATGGTGGAGTTTGGAAACAAGGATGGGATATCACATATGATGAGAAACAATGGCATCCAAATAGAAAGCTGAAAGTATTTGTTGTTCCACATTCTCATAATGATCCTGGTTGGCTTAGTACCTTTGAGAAATACTATGCATTTCAAACACAAAATATATTAAATAATATGGTAACAAAATTGGCAGAAGACAGAAGACGTAAATTTATTTGGGCAGAGATATCATTCTTTCAACTTTGGTGGGAAAGTCAGTCTAAGATAACTCATAATTTAGTTAAACGTTTGATTCATGATGGTCAATTAGAAATTGTATCAGGAGGTTGGGTTATGCCAGATGAATCTGTTTCTCATTGGACGTCTCAGCTTACACAACTTACAGAGGGTCATCAATGGTTAAAATATAATTTAGATTATATACCAAATTCAGGTTGGGCTATTGATCCATTTGGTCTTTCTCCAACTATGCCATATCTGTTGAAAAAGGCAGGATTGGAAAATGTATTGATACAAAGAGTTCATTATTCAGTTAAAAAAAGATTAGCTAAACGAAAACAATTAGAATTTCGTTGGAGACAATTATGGGATAATGATGGATCGACAGAAATCTTTACACATGTAATGCCATTTTATAGTTATGATGTGCCACACACTTGTGGCCCAGATCCAAAAATATGTTGTCAATTTGACTTTTATAGACTGCAAAATTTTGGACTAAGTTGTCCATGGAAAATAGCCCCAAGAGCCATAACTAAATCAAATATTGCAGAAAGAGCTGCTCTCTTACTGGATCAGTACCGTAAAAAATCTCAGCTTTTCAAAACTGATGTGGTATTAGTACCATTAGGAGATGATTTTAGGTATACTCATTTCACTGAGTGGGATGCTCAGTTTAATAATTATCAAAAGCTTTTTGATTATATGAATCAAAACTCACAAATGAACGTTCAAATTAAATTTGGAACGTTAAGCGACTACTTTGATGCGATCAGGGAAAAACATACTTTAAACGAATTTCCTACTTTATCTGGCGATTTCTTCACATATTCCGACAGAGATGATCATTATTGGAGCGGATATTATACATCAAGGTACGCTCACATTAAAATTAATCATAGTAAATTATCAACAACATGTTTATTAAATACATTTTAGGCCTTTTCACAAACGATTAGATCGTGTATTATTGAGTTTACTAAGGGCATCGGAAATATTAACTACTACAGCTTGGACTAAAGGTAATGACAATTTAGTGGAAGGTACTCTTGCACAACGTTTAAGTAAGGCAAGAATGTGGCATTCTTTGTTTCAACATCATGATGGTATTACTGGAACTGCCAGAGATGAAGTTGTTATAGATTATGCTAAGAAGATGATAATGGCCTTGAATAATTCTGCGCATGTATTACAACAATCAGTGGTTCATTTATTAAAAACTCCACAGGAATCTTCTGTTAATGTAGATGCTGTATATATTTCACTTGATGAATCTAGGTTTGAGAAAAATTTATGAATATTTTATGAAAAATAATAATTTTTAAAAATAAATAAAATAATAATTGTAAAAAACTCATGTTTTAATGCTTTAGATTGCGCCATACCAGTGTAGGAGACAAACATGTCCTAATATTAAGGGAGGAAAATCCTTTAAAAAAAGTTATTCTTTATAATTCTATTCCAAGACAAAGAACGAAAGTACAGACATTGGTCGTATCCACTCCGTTTGTTAAAGTTACTGATCGTATGGGTCAACCAGTACAATGTCAAATTTCTCCAATTTGGATTGGACCAGCTGCATTAACTGTTGCTAGATATGAGTTATCATTCTTGGTTACTGTACCTGGATTTGGTATTACAACATACGTAATTCACGCTTTGTCGAAATCATCGTTTCCACCGTACGTAATTTCATTTTTTAAATTATTAAATATTTATTTTTACAATTCAACTTTTTACTATTTATTATATGCAGGGAAGTGCATGTTGCGAACATAACTGTTTTTAATACAGATATAAACCTCCCAAAAATACCAGGTTTTAATCAAATTCAAGTAATACCAAATGCACAAGAATTTTCAATTACACAACGACCAGAATTATCTGCATCTTTTGGAAAGTCAGGTCTTCTGAAAGCTTTAAGAGTCACTAACATAACAGTACCTGTTCATTTAGAATTTGTTAAATATGGTACCAGAGGTTCTGGTAAAGATAAAAGTGGAGCTTATTTATTCTTACCTGATAAAGCAGAACCAGATTTAGTATATATGGACAATAAATGTATTATACACTTAATAACTGGACCCATTGTATCTAAAGTATTTGTAGAATTTGCACATGTACGTCATACTTGTATATTATACAACTCTCCTGGTACTGATGGACTTGGTTTACGTGTTCATAATGAAATTAACATATCAGAAACGCAAAATTATGAACTTGCTATGAGACTAAGTACAGATATAGCTTCAGGAGACCAATTCTATACAGATCTAAATGGCCTTAATGTAAGTAAAAATATCTAAAATATTCCATCATCACTAGTAAATATGTTTAAGAGAATGATTATTATTTAGATGATTAAGCGTCAAAGATTTCCAAAGCTTCCTACACAAGGAAACTATTACCCAATGGCGTCAAGTACATACATAGAAGATAAGAAGCTTCGACTAACAGTTGTAACAGCACAACCATTAGGTGTAAGTTCTATGGCACCTGGGCAAATTGAAGTATGTATCTAATATATCGTTCACTCGTGTAAGAATATATAATATATACACACTGTACATATATAATATTTTTATACAGATTATGCAGGATAGACGATTACTTCAAGATGATAACAGAGGACTTGGACAAGGTATAACTGATAACTTGTTAACAAATCATATATTCACGTTTGTTCTCGAAAAAAAGAAGTCTTTTTGTATATCTTCGACACCACCAACAAATCACCCATCAGGTGTACTCTCATTATATGGCCATTTAGCATCAGAAGAACTATTACACCCTATAATTGCAATGCATCCACATAATTCTTTACCTTTTAATTTAAATGCGTATTTCTCGCCACTTCGTTACGATTTTCCTGCGGATCTAAGCGTTGTTAACTTTCGAGTATTTCCTATCCCAGAAGGAGCTGGTAAAGGTATTGGAATGGTTTTACATCAAGCAGCTTTAGACATGTGTTGGAATGATAATTCTTATTTGCGTTATTTTAATGTTTCCGAATCCGTAGAAGTTGATTTAACAAAATTTCTTAATTATATAGATGATTGGGTTATTAGTAAAGCTCCACTTACATTCCATAATGTAGGACCATCGTTGAAATCGCCTATTGTTAATTTATGTCCACACCAAATATTACCAATCTTATTTCACAAGACACAATCTTAAACGTAGAATTTAATGATCACTTAGACTCATTAAAAAGAATTAAGATTTCTGCTCATTGTTCCACTATCAACGGCCTTACTCAAAATGATATAATCCAATTGATCAGATGCTGGTGGACTGGTTTTATCCATCTTGTAGCTGTAACAATATCAGTTGGAAAAAATGATTTACAATTACAATTTAGTGGATACCGTTATTTTTATATGCTTTTAATTCCGTATTGTTATGAAATTTTTCATGCATACAAGAACTATAACTTGTATAAGGCACATATATGAATCCTCTTTTACATAAGATACTTTTTCTTACTGTGATCTACTTTTTATCAAGAAAGATATTTAATTATGATATTCAACAGAAAAAAATATAAAATATTTTTTGTAATTTTGTTCATTACCATAGATATTTAATTGATATTATTATTGATTATCATTATTATTATTATTATTATTCATATTGTTATAAATATGAATACAAAAATACAGAAACATATTCTTGCAGTTATACTGAAAAATAAAATGTGGGTTTTTATAAGATATTACATCTCCATGCTAGTCGTACCATTACTTTAGAAAATGTAATTTTATACATCTGTATGTATGTATGTACATTCTAAGTATTAAAAATTCTGTAATAAAGTTAAAGGTGTAAAAAATTTTCCTTATATTAATTTTCTGTTGTATAGTTATTAGTTTTTATATCCCAATAAAATTATATTTATATATTTATAAATTATATCTTACTTACCCAAGGGAATAGAAAAATTGCATAGCCGATGGGTTAAGTTTAAGTACAGTCAGAACTACTTTACGCATCTTGTTTTCTGATGCCATAGCTTCAAGAGCAGACATCATAAAATGGCCAAGACCTTTTCGTCGTACTGTGGATTCCAACTGCATTTCATAACTGAAAAACAATTATAAAAAAAAAATTATAAAATAAAACTTGTCATCTTCTATAAATTATAAATATACGTATAAGATCTACATACCAATACAGTACTTCTTCCCTATAATCTATATCAAAACGAAAATGAGAAAACCCAACAAATTTCTCATTGGAAGTTGCTACTAAATACCAAGCTGTTGGCTCTGTTAATTGTTTTTGTTTGGCGACTGAATCCCAACCCCAATCACTTTGTTCATACAGAGATTTCATATTACGTTCCATAATATCAAAAATCCAAAGAATACATTTAGGTTGTGCATCTATGGCTTTCATGCAAGAGAGTTCAATAGTTTGATTATCCTTTGTCATATATTTATGAAAGAAATTTAAGGGCTCTAAGGGATTTTTCACAGAGTTTGCTTTATCAACTAAGCTTTTAGCAATAGCTTCTTTTTCAGCCAGAAGTTGACGTCTTGTTTTCCTTTTCTGTAAAAAAAAACAACCTAATAAATAATTGTGTATAAATGTCGTATATAACGTTTTTAAGATAAAAACAAAATTGAAAGTAAAATAGATATTATATTGAGTATTATTATGATAGATTAATACTCCAATAATAAATTATTTTACTACTTTACATCGTTAAACAATAATAAAAATGTTTCATAAGATAGTTACCTTCATGATAATTATATTTCCCGCGTATATTGAGTAATATGATTTTAGGCTATATTCTTTCTTGTAACAATTATGATATGAAATTAACCAATTCAGTTTATATAAGGTGAAAGTATTGAAATTATTCTATAATTTCAATGTACTATATAAATAATATATCATTTATATAAATAGTAAATCTTACGGGAATTTAACGGGAATTGATGTTTTTACTTTTTTATAAGAAGTTAAATATATTGTATTTAATAAGTATTATATATATAATAAAATGAATTATAGAACAGTCTCTTGGGAAGATCGACACATATAGTGCTTTGTTACAGTAACAGCTTGTACGATTCGACAGTACCAAAAGCCTATGTGTTTGATTAAATCAACTTATTGAAAGAATTGGTTGTGTGGTATAGCGTGCAAGACAACATTGTGTATCATTATATGATCAAGTGCCGTGCATGTGTAATGCTTTTGTATTAGTTCCAAAAAATATTTAGCAAGAAGAAAGCACTACGAATTTATTGATAAAATATCTTTATATGTATACATATATATAGTTATATATCTCAAATGATCATATACATCATTTATAAAAATACGGATTTTGACATCTCAGATTAATTCAAAGCAGTTTTAACTGGTTGGCAACAAATGCATATTGTATCTTGTTGTTAGTATCTAAAAAAATATCTATATTATAATATTTAGTATAAATTCATGATTATATATTTCATTTATTTCTCAAATTACTATGGTTAAGTAATTTAATCATCTATCATATATACATTGTTTTCTTTGTATCATTATTTCAATAATAACTAAATGTAATAAAATTTGATAAATATTGTCACCTTTTTTAATTCTTTATGTTTATACTGATATATTTTTCACAATGAACAATATATATTTCCAATAATTATTATTATTATTTTTTATTTCAGATATTGCAGTTGAATATTGAGGAATGGCTGAAAATACTACTGCATCAAATGCAGAGGAAAAAGCTATTTCCTCAGCTATGACACAATGTTATGAGAATTATATCATAGTTGATGTTGGTGCCAATCTTACTAATAAAAAATATAGCAGAGATTTAGATAGCGTAATTCAAAGAGCAAAGGATGCAGGGGTACAAAAGATTATGGTAACAGGTGCAAGTATTCGTTCTAGTAAAGAGGCACTAAGATTAACTAGGATATATCCTGGTACTCTTTATTCTACTGCTGGTGTGCACCCTCATGATGCAAAATCATGGGAAAATCCTGATACTTTGCAAGAACTTGAAAGCATAGCTAATAATCCCGAATGTGTAGCAGTAGGAGAATGTGGCTTAGATTATAGTCGTGATTTTTCTGATCCTGAAACACAACGTGCTGTATTTCATAAACAAGTAGAACTTGCATGTCAATTAACTAAGCCACTTGTAATACATGAAAGAGGTGCTCAGACAGATGTTCTAGAAGTTCTGAATCACTATAAAAATTGTTTACCACCAGTTTTAATCCATTCATTTATCGGAACTGCAAAGGAAGCACAAATTTATTTAGACCATGGTTTTTATCTAGGAATTACAGGATATTTATGCAAAGACAAATCTGATAGTGGAATAAGACAACTGTTGGAAAAAAGACTTGCACCTCTAGACAGAATATTAGTAGAAACGGATGCTCCATTCATGTATCCTAATACTAGAGCCAGCAAATTACCTATACATGTTAAAGATGCTCTAACTGAACGATCCATGACATTTCTTCATCGTTACTGTACTTTTCAACGTAATGAACCATGTGCCTTACCAGCAATAGTAGAAATGGTAGCAGCATTTATGCAAATTGCTCCAGAAGAGGTTGCCTTAGCTACTGCTTTCAATGCTTTGAAATTATTTGGTCTAAATCAGTGATATTAATAATTGTTTTTTATTCAGAAAATGGTGCTACTGGGTGCTATTTTACATTTTAATTATTCTGTTATCAATATATTGTCTATGTTTAAAAGCATTACTTGTGTGTTTATCAAAATATGTCTTTCATAATAACAATATCAACTTACATTTATATAACTTATTAACAATTATAGGAGAGAAACATGTCATGAAATACATTATTTATACATTAATAACTATTATCTTCGATATATATGTTACTTATATTTACATTATTCCTATGCAAAAATATTCATCTATACAAAAATTCATCAATACATTAAAATTAGTAGTATATAAATTATTTGATTTATAATGCAAATTTTGTAGAAATATATTATGAAATATATGATTCTGAAATTATACATTTTAATTGTTGATGTTATAAATATTTTCATATAAATAAATTGTTACATAAATGAAGAGTTCATTGTAAATATTTCTTTAAACTTTTGGAAAGTCCTAGTTTTAATAATATTAACATCTTTGAATAGGTCATTTGAATATTTCCACTTTTATTGATGATAGGAAAAAATATGTCACATCAAACTTGTATGGTGTTGAGAGACACATAATTTGATGTAAATAGTTCTTTGATAGGTAGACCCATAAAGGTCATATGAAGGTCAAATTCGTTTTTTTTAGTGGAACTATATGCTTTTTTACGTGTCATCTAACAGAGTGTTTTAAGACGCGCACAATGATGGCGCACTATAATTTGAGGTCATTAAAGATCAATTGCAAGAGAAAATAATTTATTTCATGTAATGGTGATTTTTTACTGTACCAGTACACTGCTAGTTTAAATGTTAAAAATAGTGATCTTGACCATCGATGCTCATGTTAATACATTTTTTTTCTGGTTATTGATATTTGCTGCTTTTGCTGCTGTACATTTGCTGCTTTAAGTTTCCCCATAAATAAAAATTCGCGATTAATCCGGCCGTGATTGATTTCTCGCAACGCTTTAGACGCATCAATAGTCAAGGTCACCACTTTAAGTATCTAAAGTAACAGTGTATTAATAAATTACCATTACATAAAGTAAATTATTCAACCGTTCTCATAAAGTAAATTATTGTCTCATGCAATTGATTTTAGATGACTGTGATTTTGTCTGGTCATTGTATGCATCTTAAAACACTCTACTGGATGGCACGTAAAAAAGACATTATTCCATTCAAAAAAACTACTTATCAAAGATCCACCATGCAAGTGTGGTCAGACATACTTTTTTCTATCATCAATAACGGCCGAGATATTCAAGCAGCCTGTTTTAAGTGCCTCACCCTGTGTATTAAAATATGTTAAATATATTATTAAAACAAATATATTTATCTTAATCTTATAACAAAAATACCATAATACATGGAGTATGAAAAATGATTTTGTTTCTTATTTTTACAATTTTTTATATTTATTAAATTACATTTATTTTTATAAACAATTTATGAACTACTATCATTTTGAATTGTACTGTTTCAATTGTATGGCTTTCTGAAGATGTAACACTTTTTCTTTATCAGAGAACTTCTCCCAGAGGTATGGATTTATAACAAAGGAGTGGAAACCTGGTAATGTTTCTATTATTTTTAATTGTATCTTCATTGTAGATAATAAATTTCCTTTATTAATAGAATATGCCTCTATTGGGAAAGCGAAAAAGAGAATTCTGTAAATCAAAATAAACATTATTTTTGGATTAATGGAATAATTATTAAACTACTTCAAAATTATTTCTTACTTGCTACATTCTGTTAGCGATGCTAGTTCTTCAACAAATGTAATATTATCATAATTATTAGTATTTATAAAAGAGCCATCTGGTTGTATGACAACAACGTAATCTAAAATAATAAAAATCAAAGATTTGAAGCTGCAAATCATTGCTGTTTGGTTATGATTATTCACAAATATGTTTACCAACAAATTCGCCGAATTTTGTTCTTAAACCACTTTTTATGTATTCAGTACCTCCAACAGCTTCTTTTAGACTATCTATTAAATAAGGTATTTCACTACTGTCACGTTCAATTTTAATTTCATTTAATTTGCTTTCATCTGGCACAAACCCATTATATCCAGGATAAAGCTGTTTTATACACCAATATAATTTTAACACAGATAATGTAATATCTCTTACAGAAAGAAATGAATTTTTTTCACAGAAAGAATTATATAATATGAAAGACTTTTCTATTAATTCCGGACAATAAAAATTTAGTGAAAGTAAATGGAAAGCAGTAGACACTGTGTTAGATACTGAACAATCTATAGTGATAATAAGATTGTACAATTTTCTGCCTACAGTTTCCCAATTATGTGGTATATAATCAGCAATAGTATAGCCTTTGATAAATGTATGTATATCAATAGAATATCTTTTTAAAATATTTGGATTTTTAAGATATTTTTCCACTAAACAATTTAACAAAGGAATATTACAAAAGCGTATGTCATTTAAATGCTGTAAGATGATTAATTTTTGTTCCAAAGTAGTATTGCTAATTAACACAGTAGAACATAATTTATTTATTAATGCTTCTTTATAGAACTTCTTTTCTCTAGAAAAAAAAATTACAAATAATATAAATATTTGTATGATATAAGTAATTTTAATTATATAATACTTACGAATTTAGAACTTTTTTAGAAATGCAACGAAGTAAATGCTCGATTTCATTGAAATTTAATCTATTACAATTAATCAATATCATATGTTGTACATAAGACAGAAGTCGTGTAGAAGGTAGACACAACTTTGGTAAACTATATATTGCATTAAAAACTGGCATTACATTGTCTAAATTTATTCTGTTTTTATTTTTCTGTAAAACTCGGAGAATATGCCTTTTTACAGTTAAATTATTTATCATAGAACAGAAGTTAAGGGCTTGAAACAAATTAGTACTATCTGAATTAAGTTCAATTTGAGCTTGCTGTTTAAAAGCATAAGGTAATGCATGAAGTAAAGATTCAGACAGAAATGATTTTTCCATATTGTATAACATATTATATAGAATCATTATCTGTCCAACTGTGAAATCATTCAAGGAAACACGTATCATTTGAAGCAATGTTTGAATTAATACACTGTTAGCCGGAACATTAAAAAATAGTAAACATCGTAAAATGTTTATAGTATCATATCTGCTTAAAGATCTAACATCTTTGAGTATCACTTTACAAATATTTTCAAATCTTTTGGAATTTGTGAAGTCCGTCTGATCTAATTTTATATTTCTATTGAACTTTTGATATAAAATATTTATAGTTTTAACAGCAGTTTTTGCATCCATGTTTTTAATATTTTCTCCAATATATTTCATAGTGTTTTCATTGTCCAAAATCTTATTATTTGTTATTAAATTTTTAACAATTGAAACATCTATAAAAAATATAATATGTATACATGATATATAAAGATTGTAAAAAGAGGGCTAGAAATTTCATTACCGTAGCTTGATATTGTACTAAAATTTGATAAAGTAGTCCATTTATGGATTATCATTGAATCTTTCACTAATGTTCTACTAATCTTATTCATTGTATATACTCTTTTTATTTATTACAAGAAAATTAATTTAAAGTACCGTAGAAACATACAAGTGTAGCATAAATCATATAATCTGAAGCACGATCATATAAACATGTCGCGACACTTGCCAGGAAAATTTTCTCGGAGATTGAGTTGTGTCTAGTCCACGATCATATGAACAAATCTCAACATTCATTAAGGAAAATCGTTTAAAAATCAAGTTGTGTCTAGTTATGAAAAATCAACATGAAAGATCAATATTCTTCAAAGGTTCGCATTCTTGCGAGACAGACAGTATCTGTAATTGTATGTTATTTGTCTAAGCATTCTAGCATGTCACGCAAAATGCGTAAAATGAGAACCTCCTTGTCTTATATGTTGATTTTTCACGATTCAATTTTTGAACGGTTTTCCCTAGCAAGTGTTGATGCTTGTTTATATGATCATGATTCAGCCTTGTACAAACTAACTTTCGGTGAAATTCAGTCCAATGCTCACCTGTGCGGATCACAGTCATATAATGTTTATTTAATATAAATTATATAATACAATGTCATATAATGTTTATTTATATGATTGGTGTGGACCAATCAGATGATGAATAGGAGCAATATGGCGTCAAAGTAACATGTAAAATGCCTTAAAAATGCTCAGTTTGACAACTTAATCATAACCTTTGGATTATTGGAGTCCCCGCTGTAAAACTTGTTTTTTGGGATTCTGTACATTAAAAATTATAAGCTTGCGAAAGAAAAGTCAGTAATTTTTGAACCTCTAAAGTAAAGTTTAATGGTATTGTCAATATGTGACGTATAACTGAAATACTTTGTGCACTGTGGTTATTTTTTATAGTAAGTAAATTTTAAAAACATGTCAAGAGAAACAAGGACAATGGAGATAAATAAATACATTTTATCAAAATTATGGTATACGTCTCTTATTATTTACCGGAGAAATAATAACAAATCTTTTTTTTCACAATGTAACAATGATATTGAGGATTTTGTCGAGTCAAAAACTCTGATTACAAATTTAATGTAAGTATATATAATGAAATTTTATATATTAAAAATGTTTTATTTATCATATACAATATATGTATATACGTAAAACTAAATATTTTACTACTACTACTAAAATATTTTTTTAAACCATTTAAAATAAATAATAACTTTTGTATTATATACTTTTACAGTCATTCTCAGAATGAAAATCAATATCAATGGATAAATTATATATTATTGCATAAATTTCTCAACAATATAGCTTTAGATACTAAATATGTAGAAAAACCACAAAGTTATGTTCAAATGATATATGCTTTGCAATTGTACAAAAATTTGACAATATATTTACAACAGGTATTTTAAAATTGAATTAATTTATACAAATTCATTTATATATTTTATTTCAATTATATTCATAATTTATTTTATATTATGCATTTTACAGGAGTTACTAGCATTCTATAAAAATAGTTTAGAACAAAGAAGTTCAGAAGATTTTGAGAAAATACAGAATGGATATTTTATACTTTTGAAAAAAAATGTTTGTGATAATCCATTTATTACATGTTGGATTCTTAACGAATTATTGTTAATTTATCCTAAGTCATCAGTTAATATTATTTATAATCTACAAAATTTTTATTTTTTGCTGATAAAAGAATTGATGGAATTTGAATTATCTAAACAGAAATCAGACAATGACAATTATTTTGGATGTATATTATGTATTATCTCAAAAATGAATATTGTTGAATTTAATGATCCTACATTGTCAAAATGGCTTTTTCCTATGATGTTGAAAACTAAAAATATTCAAGATATTGAATTTGCATTGTATTCAAGAACAGATCATCACTTTTTAAAAAAATGGTGTACTTTTCTTAGTGAATTTTATATACATTCCAAACCTAATAACAATTTGAATCATGTATTGAAAATTCAGAAAATATTATTTCATTTTCCTTCTGCTTCTGTCCCTATTCTAAATAAGAATAATCTTATAGAAAGAATAAGTAATAATAAATTACATTGGATCATAGACATTTTGGTAAGTAACAGGATATAAATTACTATATAAGAGATTATAAAATATTTGTATGTAATATTAATATTTTTTTAGGACATGTGTTATATTTTAATGATAAATGGACGATATAATGATGTTTCATTAATACTATCCTGTACATTATTAAAAGCATTTTGGCCAGTTTTGTTATTTAAAGTTTTGCATGAGTATTCGCAAGAAGAAATATTTTTAAATAATGCTAAGAAAGATTATGATTTCATATGTAATTCAATTGAATTTTTAATACCTAAATGTAATTTTGATGTATTATGTGATCCCACATTGAATGAATTACAAAATGTACTGTGGAAAAATGTAAAAATTTTGAAATATATCCTAAATTGCAGAAGAGACGATGTTAAAACAAATAACATATATCATGATGAGATAACAGAGACAACTGACTTTCAGCAAAAGCTTTCTATACAGCAGATATTCAATCTTTTACAACATTTTGATAGTCTTTTAGTATTAAAAATGACAACAGATATATATGAACAAAACTATGAAAAAGTAAAAAATTTATTAAAAGATGTTTGCGAATCTGAAAATGTCTTCATAGCATATTGTAGTATTTTAAGTGCTTTGAAAGGTGTCTTATTGTGTAATAGTTATGAAGCAAAGCAATCTATTATATCAAAGTACTTTTTTGATATGGATCATTATATAAAAATCTTATTTCCGCTTAATCTACGAATACAAGTAATAGAAAATATATTTTCTTTACTTTTTTTGCGATATGAAGACTTTGGTCATACACAAAAAAGTTATGACAAAAGCTATATAAATAAATCCCATGAGCAATTAAAATTCGAAAGTAAGTGGATGAAACAACATCTAGGAGGTTTTATTTGTAACAAATATGCTGTGAGAGATATATTATTCCACTTAGAGAATATTATCTCGATAACAGAAACTGCATGCACAGAAGAATCTATAGAAGAAAAAGAACAAATTCAAAATAATATTGCTTCTATCAATGCAGCAATAACAAATGCTAAATGGAGATTTGAACTTTATACAACTTCGGAATTTACTAAAAATATTAATATGAAATATGAAAATAGAAGTTACTTATCTAAATTTAAACCTAAATCTCTATTAGGTGGAAAGTTACCTTCCGATTGTTCCAAAGAAAAGATATTTTTTTATCAAGAAGGTAATATTTCAGATGAAACAGAGACAAGATCTAGTAATAGTTCTGAATCAGAACTAGTACATAATACTAAATGGCGAAAACGTTCTAATAGTTTAGTATTAACAACAGATGATATAACAACTAAAGACATCATCCATAAACCATTATTTGTGAACTTCATGCTAGCAACAAAAGAAAGCTTAATTATTAGATGTTTATGGAAAAATGATTATGCAAAAGCACAAGATATTATAGAGGTAACTTTATTAATATAATTTATTTATATGTTTTTTATTGCAGTTTCTAATTTTTTATACATGTCTTCTTCAAATTCAGTAGGCTTGTATTTAGTTGGTCCTTTTTCTTCTTCTCCTTTTCTTTCAATTTGTCTGAATATACCAGGAGGATTACTTGCATAATATTGCTTTGCAAATAATATTCTTTTTTTTGGAAAACAAAATTTAAAATGGAAACACCAGCAGCACCATCCTATAGAACAATGCACTGGCATGTATTTAAAGCTATTCTTATTTTATGAAATCTTTAATAATGTAATTTACCTCTATGGCACCAACAAGGAACTGCAACACATACATAAATCAAAAACCAAACTTTAATTGTTAGACCTATTTTGCGTAATGTTCTTTTAACAACACATTTATCTTTTTGTTGTTCATAATTGTACATTAAACAATTTAGTGGTTTAATATGAAATATTCCAGTTAGGTTTGTACAATTTTTGAAATCAACTAATTTTTGTAATATCTCTTTAGGATGTTCTTCTAGTTTTCCCTCATCAGTAAAGTTTAAAGTTTTGTTAGAATTTATATATTTTTCAATTTGTCCTTCATATTCTTTTTTGAACTGATCATAGTCATAGGCTTCTTCTCCTGGTTCTGTACTATCAGCATATCTAGGATCTTCTTCAAATATGTTTGCAGAAATTGATCTTTTATTCTTATTGATATTAGCAGCAACATTAGTTATCTTTGAAAAAGAAGAATTATTTTGCAAATTTTGAATTCCTGTCTTTTATAATCTGAAAGTAAATATTAATAAAGCTACATTCTTATCATTATCTAATGATAAACTGGTAGTAATCACTTTATCAAGATTTTCCTTAAAACCAGCAATAAATGGTGCATCATCTTCCCCTATATTAGAGTTCTCCCATATTTTTGATTTTAAATGGAAATACATATTTGTATGCTGTATTTTATTTATGGTTTCATGTTTATTGTAACTGTCTACATATGAATGTAGTGGTCTGTATCTATTTTCATCTTCTATATAAAAGTTTAAATTTCTTAATTCTTTAGGCTGTATCATTTCATTTTCACTTTGTTCATCATAATCTTTATTATCAGAGGCAATCTCGAATACTTTTTTATCTCGTAAATTGATCTGCATAGAGAAAGATTAGTAAAAAAGATTGTAATAATAGCAATTAATAAAATATTAATACTCAACTTTATGCAATGGTAATGATAAAACAGAAACATTCAGTAACAACCATGTAGAAAATACGTTTTGAAATAACATATTTAATTAATATCTATATTAATATGTTCTGATTTTTAAGACATGCAATATGAAGAATACCCAGCTAACTGGGGAAGTGCAGTTTTCCAAAGCATTACGTACACTTAGGGAAAATGTATGTAAACAAGCAAATACATTGAAAAATAATGGTCAATCTCCAGAGAACTCACAATTTTCTACACTAGAGGTACACAGTAACAATTAATTAATATAATCTATAAGAATAATAATTAATAGTAATTAATCTTACAATAATATTTTTGTAGAATATAAGGCTAGTTACACAAGAGGGTATAAAATCCTCTAGACAAACTAGTCAATTTGAAACGTTTTTGATATCTCAAGAAATGAATTTGCGATTATTATCTATGGAAATTCTCACCAATAATGAAATATTAGCAATATGTGCGTTAGATTTGGCTTTAACAATGAGTCAAACTTACCCAATTTCACAGAATCTTTGTGAAATTGCAGTGAAATACTTAAAATTGTGTAAAACATTTGATAATACTGAATATGTATACTTCTTTCATAAATTTTGTCAATTGTTATATGAAAAGAAAGATGTGGTTTCTGTAGAAGATATACTCTGTGATGCAAGAATTGCATTATGCATAAAGGAATGTAAAGAAAAGGAAAACTTTTGGACTGATATTATGATTAATTATCATGAATTTAAAGAATCACAGACTGATAAAGATACAATTAATCAAATATTAAAAGATAGTAATTATTTGCCTGGTTTAAAAATACTTAGCAAAATAGTAACAGTTGCTTGCGGATCTCGGAAATATATGCAAAATATGTGCTCTCACTTACAACTTTTACATTCAATTATTCCAACTGAACATACAATGTCTACAGTTTCTGATTTATTAAAAATTCCATTACATTATTATTTTGGTTACCAAATATTTGAACTTAAAATTGAGCCACAAAAACTTGAAGCAATTGCTCATGATTTACAAGTTAATTTGTCGTATAGTATCCTTACAAATACTTGCCCTAAACTTTCTTATCGAGAAGATACAAGTTATACTATTATTAGTAAGGAAAATGGATGTATTGTTTTGAACAAAGCTTCATCTAAGTCGGTGTGTATAAAAAATTTTTAGAGAATTGTATAACAAATTTAAATAACCAAATAATAATAATATCTTAATTTATAGGATTTAAATTACAAGCTTCAAAGACCAAATCAATGTGTTTCAGAGATATTAACAGAAATGTTGCAAATTTTGCATAATTTAAACGTGAATCAATTCCGTTTGGATCCTGATGTTTGTAAAACTATTTTAAACTATTCTGAAATTCAAACTGTATTAAAGAAAACATCTCGTCTTGCAAGTTTAGATTTGAGTGAATTATCTGTGGGTAATGAAACATTAGCATTTCTTTTGAATACATGGAATCTGATGTTTCTACATACTGCTTTAACTATTTGGGGAAATCGTCCTCCTTTTAACAACTTACAGCATGCAATTTCATCAATGTCAGTTGGTTATTTAATTGGTGATTTGGGTTTAGTAACAATTGCTGCACTTAGATCAAAATTATTAAATAACATAATGTTAGATAATACATTTTTTATACAAGTCGAAGAACTTAATGAACCAGCTTGGCAAGATTTGGACATTACCCATGATCCAAGAGTAATTTTTGTAATGGCTAATGAATTTTTAGGGTCACCTCGTATACAAGTAAGCTATTTTTTCTGTATGATTTATTAAAAATACTTATATGTTTATACAGTTTTTTATTGATATTTATATTTTTAGGTCTATAACTCAGACTCATTGGATGAAGATTTAACTAACGCTTTTCATGAATATCTAAATTATTACTCATGTGAGAAGTCTACTCAAAGTATAGAAAAACAAAAGATAATGTTACTTCCAAAAATTGTAGAACAATATCAAACTTTCATTTCTCAGAATTTTAAAAATGATTTACAGATAAGTAATAACAGTAACAAACTATTTTCAATAAATGATTATTTTAAATCTTTTAATGAAGATATAGTTATACAGTATATGCCACTTTCCTATTCATACAATGTAATATTGAAATATTCAAATTATTCCAATTCATATAATCATAAACAAATTAATCAGTATAATACTACCTGGAAAAATCATAATATAAGACCAAGTTTATTACAATACTTAGAAGGCCAATATTGGATCGTTTCGTATCTTTTACAAAGGATAAATAATGAAAATCCTACTATTTTAACAAACAGTTGTGATAACTTGAAACGCACTGCATGTCTTGAAAATCTTTTAACGTCATATTGGACGAAGGAATTGAAACTATTATTTGAAAATAATCAAACTCTTGCAGCCATATCCGAGGCGATATCAATACAAAAATTGTGGTCTCATTTTGAATTTATGTTAAAGGAAGATGAATTGGATGGTTGTTTGAGACTTATAAATGCTTTGCCAACTCATATTGCTTTAAGCAGCGAATTGCAATGTTTCCGAGATAAAATTCTCAGTCACATAATTTCGAAAAAAAAAGATACATTCAACATGGTGATATTGCAATATTTATATCAAATTAAAGATATATATATATTAAGCCAAACAGTATTGTATAATGTTAACAAATGGCATATAAATATTTGTGAGAATGCATTACTTCATACAGTATATCATGTAGATAACTACAAATTACCTATACATTGTAAGTTACAATTGAATGAAATCTTGCACAGAGTGCTAATTTTTCATAAAATGCTTCCATATTGTATAATTAAATCCAACGAAATTTCGTATAATATTGTTTATTGTACAGAAAAAGTTGACCCATTACAAATTATCAAATCACTAATCAATGCAGATAAATTTGAATTGTGTTTGGAATGGATGGAATGTCAAGCATTTTCTTTAGAAATACATCCTTCTATAATGCAAGATTTTTTAATTGGTTTTTTAAAAAATGAATCTCAAAATTTTAAACAAACTTTAAAGGTATATTAACAGATACTCTAAAATTAATATTATAAATAATAATTTTCAGCTTTTAATAAAGTATATTGTTCTTTCTAGTTTTTTCAGGCATTACCTTTGGATCAGTCAATTAAACTTTGCAAGATTGTCTTAAAAAAATTAGAGTCTATTGACTCATTAAGATTTATTTGCAATTATTTATTACAGTATTGTAAAGCAACAGAAACTATAAAATATAGACGAACTCTACTAGGAATTGACATTTTAAGTATGTTAAATGTTCAAGAGAGACCATTATATATTCATCTTATCAAGGAACCGTTATTAATGTTAGAACAATTGCTGATGAATTGTAAATTTGAAAGTATTCAAAGGATATTAAGTAGAATTCAAAACAAATTAAATCAAACGGATATCCCAAGAAGTAGCTTTGACAAAATTATAAGATTCTATGCTCAAAAGTCATTGGATTGTCGTGTATCTCTACAATGTGATTCTATTGAAAACAAACCAAAAAATGTACAACATTCTGCTTCAGAAATAGAAAACATTGAGTTTGTTATGCCTATAGTTGTTCCTACCAAAGAAGAATGGATACCTAATGATAAGGTATTTAAAATCACATGCATTTCTTTTTTAACATTACTATCTTATTAGTTTGTAACATTTGAGATTGTTCTAAATGTTTTTTGTTTAATAGGCTGGGAAATGTAGTTGCTGCAAAAGTGTTATATTTTCAATGTTTAATAGACGACATCATTGTCGTAGATGTGGCCGGGTTATTTGTGCAACATGTTCCCAACATCGCATGCAAGTATCTGGTTATCCACCCTCTGTACTTGTTCGCGTATGCACCGACTGTAAACGACAGACCGCATTACAAATACACACTTTTCAAGGAACAGAGTCCACTCCAAGTAGTGAAATATTTGATTATTGGCGATTAACAAGAGACCAGAAACACAATGATACTATCAGGGAAGAATTTTCATTTGAATATGCCCCAAACATTTCTTTATGTTTAGCTATTCTGAATTTGCATTCCGAACATCAAACATATGCTAGGTAATAATAACTTTTAAATATTATTTCATTTATTTCATAAGGCTTTCATGTAAGGATATGTAACAAAATGGATATTTATAGTTTTCTATTAGATTGTTGTGACGAAATGAAACGTCTTCTACGACCTGTTAATGGTGGTAGAGTAAATCCTGAAGTTGATCACACAGTTATTATTAAAATGATACGTTCCTTGTTAGTAGCTGCAAAAGTTAAATGTGCCAAGCTTGGTCTTAATACGGGACTAGCTCATTGTGATCGTTTTCTATCGCAAGTGGATCTTATTGCAAGTCTTATTCAATTTGATTGTTTACATTTAATACCATCTGATAGTCTACATGATCACACCCTAAGAAAGTTGAGAGATCTTTTAATTAAAAAAGAACAATGGACTCTTGCTTTAGATGTAAGCACTAAAGCAGGTTTAGAATGTTTAGATACACAAGGAGTTTGGGCAACTTGGGGTAAAGCATGTTTAAAAATGGGATATTTTAATCAAGCACGAGACAAATTTTTCCACTGTCTTGATAAAGTACAGCCTGAGAATTTTGATGATTGGGTAATTCTGTCATATCCAGAAGAATCAGAAATTCTGAGCAAAAATGGAACTCAGAAGCTAATAAATGAAACTAATAAAAACAAAGAAATTAAAGTGGATGAATTAAGCACAAAGAAGATAGAATTTTCAAAAAATCGTCCATTAAAAGATCCGCCATTACTTATAGAAATCCTACAAATATTGGATAATTTAAGCATATACAAGCAATATGTACAGCATCCTCATCAATACAAGTTCAATACCTCGCAAGAAATGTTAAATAATTTTGGAAGCTTTAAAATCGCTAATCAAAGACAGCTTGATATTAAAAACACATCTGTAACGGTACAAAATATTTGTTATCATGAAAGCATTTATTATTTATTAACTTATGGAAGTTATAACTCAATTTTAGAGTTCTTTTTAAAACATGAGAAATATGATAAATGTCTTATTTTTACTTTAGAAAACAATTTGGAACCCGATTTATTTTTCAATGCAATTTACTTATATTGTTTAAGAAATGGAAGTATTGACAAACTTCATGAAGCAATGATGAACAAGGATTCAAATTTATTAATTTGGAAGAAATATTTAATATATATTTGTCATAGTTTAGAAAAAAGACAATACTTGAATATTTTATATCATTTGCAACTTTTTATGAAAGATTTTATACGTGCTGCAATGACTTGTATCCGCTTTTATCTTAACGATGTAAGCAACTATTCAGATTTAAATGCTAAAATTAATTTCTTATTCGACGCCCAAAAACATTTGGAATCTGAGTTGCAAATTGAAATTTTAAGTCGTAAAAGAAAACGAAGTACGAGCTCCATGTATAGCAATCAAGGAATTCTAACAATGGAAATGGAACCATCAGAGATAGATAAACATATAAATTCAATTTCCAGACAAATGGAAATTACAAAGTTTCTAGCAAATTGTGAAAAAGAGGGAAGAGCTCCTATTCACTTTTTAAGCATATTCCCAAAAAAGGACTCTAATAATTCTTCTAATCTGGAAATACCAACATTATTTGGTGATCAACAACAAAAGATTGACTTGGCTGTTTTAGCTATTCTTTGTGGACGAAATATTGAAGAAGGATTTGGCATAGCATTTAGAATAATCCAAGGTCTCTTTTTGATTTATATATAGTCTAAATACTTTGCAACTTTACTTTTTTATCTAAGTGATGTTATTATTTTAGATTACAATTTACCACAGCAAAAAGTGTATTCTCTAACTGGACACATTTTGGGAATGAAGAACAATATTTCCGCAATAGAACAATTAATTAAATGTTGTCATACGTCTGGGATTGCAAATTCATATATTATATCAGATTATGTATTGACTCACTGTGTGAAGTTGTTATTAACTCATCAACATGATGAAACCAACTCACTTTTAAAAAATGATATTTATAATCTTATTAAATTAATAACTGACATAGAACTTAAAGTAAGACCAAAAATTGCATGCACAAATGGATTTCCGATCTTTTGCAACAAAGCTCATTCATCCTTCTGTTTTCAGATAAATGCATATATCGAATGCAAACAATTAAAAGCAGCATACCTATTAGCTGTGAAACATTCAAGAGCACAAGATATAAGAAAAATTTTGAAGGAATCAGATAGGCTTGGTCGAAATGCTATTAAAGCAATATGTATAAAATGGCTTCAGCAAGAACCAAAATTATAATTTTAGGGTAATTTATAAGAGCGAGTAAACGTGCAATATTTCTCCATTTCGCTTTTTTATTAAAATAAGATATTTTATGTATCTTTCTTATTAAATATTTAAAAAATAAATCTTTTATAAATCCTTTTAAATGATTATTTCTAAGTATTAAATACAAAAATTGAGATTCTAAGCACTACATAAATGTTTCTAAAATAATATACAAAAACATATATATTTTGAATGATTTTTTCATTTTTTATTTTGCAATTAAGACATAAGATATATATGTATTTAATTTTCAATAACTTAATCATGATTATATTAAGTAAATGTATAATATAATCGTAAAAGAGAATATAATAATAAAGTTAAAAGAATTTATTATTAAATACATTACTAATAATAAATAATATTTGACAAATTGGCATCTCTTATTATAGGGATAAAATATTATACATTTCAAAAATAATACTTTTTATCATTTTTTTCATATATTTTTATAAATTTCTTTTATTATTTGTAAATATTACATTTGTATATCATTATAAAAAAAATTATATGCTCGTAAATAAAGAAAAGAAAAGTATGTTCAGAAAATAGATATTTCAAAATAATTATGGAATGTATATATGAATCTTAAATTCTATAGTATAAACTATATAAACCTATTACAAAGTATTAAAAATATTTCAATTTATATATAATACATTCATTATGCATTATACCAAAATGTGCATCAAATATAAATATCAAACTGTATTGTACTGTATTTTAATCATAAATATTTTTTCATTTTTTCCTATTCTTAGACATTCTCTCATAAACCTCTTCTACAATAATAAAGAAGATTATATGCTCCAAGGTGTTTGTTTATGTTTCCTTCTTGTCAGATTGTTTTTTACGTTCAGTACGTGATAATGATAATAGCTTTTCATCATATTTTTGTGCAAATGCAGCATCAGCGTTTTTGATTGATGAAAGTAAATGGTCTTTTTCCTGCTGAGACCAATTATGAGTCCATTGTCGAAAGAGTTTTATACGACATCGAAACAGAGTTGGTTTGTCTTCTACAACTTTTGCTAAATGTTTCATCTTAGATAACAATCTATGAACAAGATTCGGAGGTCCACATTCTTCGATAAGTACATCCAGAAAGTCATTTTTTTCCATTTCAGACCATTCTTGAAACCATTCCATTATATAGCGTAGTTTTGCTTCATTTGTGAGTAAGGTAGCCATGTTGTACCTGTAATGAAATTCCAATTAAAGATGAAAAATTATAACTAAAGATGAAAAATTATAACTATCATATATTGTGATGTTTACATAATAAAAAAATATATTTTTTTATCATTCTTTATTTATTTTATTTATTTTATCTTTATTAACGTTTTCTTTAGTTATTTTAGTTATTTAGTTATTGTTTCTAACCATTACAAGTTTTTATTTGGGAGCACACATAATGTTGTGACAATACATTATAGGATAACGATTAATGCAAAAAATATAACATTTAAATGCTATATAAATTTTACAATATCAAAGAAATCTTACAAAATTATTAGTCCGTTAGTTTAGATTTTTTAGGGTTAACTTCAACTTCGTTTTCGAAATCCGAATCGCTTTCCGACGCTAGCCGATCTAAAACTGACAAGAATAAGACTATTAGTTTCTACAGGCTTGCAACTAAAAAATTTTTTATTCTTATTGAGTTTTTCCATTTACTTCCTGTATCAATAGAACTGCCTTGTTCCACAACGAGGCTAGTTAAAAAATCATTGATTTCAATTTGTGTGGCATTCAAACAAGAAATTAAGTGATTCAGATTACTTGCATCTACACTATTATTCTTTTCATAAATACATTTGTCGCTTTTATAAATTTGTACATGTATACTGGTATTATTCATTTTACCGAAATATTTCTAATAATTTTCATTCACGTAAAAACAAATTTTTATAAATACCAAAATCTTGACTCAAGAAAAGTTCAATTTCTACAGATTAAAGGTGTGTTACATTTCATTACATTTCTTTTACTATATAAATTTTTAAAAGGGAGTATTTAATACCGATATAATGAATTAATTACAATATATAGAATTGATTTTCCTATTCTGAAAGCATTCATAAAAATATATAAAGCGTTACAAATTTTTAATAACAGACCATACATTTAATTGTGCAAAGTTAGGGGCATTTCGTCGTTAACATGTAAATTCTCCATTATATTAAGTTTGTTATATCATTGTCGTTGTCGTTTTGGCAGACCGAATGATCGAATACTGACAGCATAAACGTGTTACATTACTACATTTGATAAACCTTAAAAACATATTTTGAAATTACCAAAATGGTTCTACTAGAAAATGATACGGTAATTTTTTATCTATAAAACATTATATATATTAGTTCGAAAGGGTTTTATATTAACAATTAATTTTAGTTTTTAGTGGAATTAATACGACTTTTCGATAAATGTCGATTTTCTGGTTCTATAGTATTTACTATTAAAAGATGTAAGTATTTGTATTGTTATTTTATAAAGATAATTGGAAAATAAAATTTTTATTTGTAAAATGCTGTCCTCTCAGTTAATGGACACAACAAACCAGTGCCAAGAAAAGGCAAGCCTGCGTTACCAACACCAGCTGAATTTCTTTGTTTAATAAGAGCTACATGCAGATCCAAAAAGATTTCTACTGTTGTATGTATTGTGTACTTTATAATGTATTATTTATTATTTTAATTGTCATTACTGAAACCTATCATCATTAATGAAATATATTTTACATTTCAGGTACATATTAAGGACATAAATAAGTTCCATCAAGCATATTGGAATTCATTAAAGTCAAGTATCAATGGCCTTAAGAAACTAAAAAAGGTTAAATCTGCAAAACCTAAAGTTCATTAATATTGTGATAATTCAGTGTTTGATATTTACTTATTATATGTGTTATTAAAATTTTTTGTATAACACAAAACATATTTTCCCTAATGTATAATGCAATACTGCCTAAGAAATAAATCACAATGTAATAATTTACAACATAAAAATACGTGTCAATACAAATACATTGTTGAATTTTTGTATGTAAATATATATAAAATATAATTATTGTCAACGCTAGTAAGACTCAATTCTATGATTTCTCGTCGTACGCGATTTGTTACCATAGAAAAAAAAAATATTTAAATTCACCAATCATCGATCGACAACGAATAAGTATCACCTCTGGCATCACGATACTAAATTTAAGAAATTATGTCAAGTAGATGATAAGTAGATAAGTCACTAGATATTTTATATATATATATATATAT
>NT_176967.1:965017-1005804 GCF_000188095.3 Bombus impatiens
TAATAGATATTTTATGTACATATAAAATTTGTACGTACATTTTATTTAATCGACATTTAATTTAATAATTATTCTACTTTCAATAACGTTAACCGCATCGGGTATTTGAAAATTATCTATCTTTAAATATTATGCAGTAATTATTCTCTTTTCATTTTCGTTAAATAAATAATAAATTAATTTCACTTTCAGAGAAACATAATTATATGTTAAAACTACTGTTAACTTGGATTTACGAATAACTATAGGAAGTATGTTAATTAAAAATATATACTGTGTGCCCCTTGACATAGGCCATTTTGATGTGCGTTTGGGCTTAAAGGGATTATTTCTTCAGGGGCAGATAGAAGTGACTAAGAAGCTTGTAGTGTAAAACTAATTGAAAGATTGTCAACAATTTCGATTATATTTTTCTGCTCCTTCTCAATAATTTTTAATCAATATTACTACTGTTAAATTAATGTGAATACAGGTACTAGAGAAATACTGTAATTTATATATTCAGTTCTTAATCGTGAACTACAATTGCAGAAAAATATTTAATTTACGCAAACAGTTGCCTTGTGGTCCAATTATCAAGAATAAAAGTGATGGAAGAAATAATGGGTAGGTATCCGTAGTTCTCCAATGAAAATAATGTATCTCGTATGTTAGTTAGTACGTAGCATATGATACGCGTCATTTCTGTTATAGAAATCGTGAAAGTTGAGGATGCAGTGTTCTTAGAAGATACAGCGCTAGAAAATTTATTTGGTAATTGTAATATATAGTCTATGATGTACAGAAATTTTTAATAATTACTATAACATTGATGTGTGATTTTTATAGATCCAGAAAACGTACAAGAAACTATTATAATGTCTGCTGAACAAGGAGAATCCACTGACACAACAGGTATACAAAATAGAGATAATTTTTTACTTTCTGATTTTATATATTTATACATGGCGTTTGTTCATTTCGTAATGGATTTGTTGTTTTTGCGTTACATTCTTTTTTTTTTATTTATTATAGCCTTTTTTTTACTATGCCTTTCAGTTATTGCTCATGACGGTCAAATTATACAAATTATAACAGATTATGAATGTGTTACATGTCATCGTATCTTTCAATCACAAGATGTAAGATTTTAACTTTATTTTGACATTATTATTAATAGTAGAAATATTAAAAATTGCTTAATTGTAAAATGTAATTTGCAATATGTTTTGACAAAATTACTTATTTCGATAGATGCTAAAGGAACATTTAGACATATGTAGAGAAGAAGATGATTCCAACATTTTGCAGTTAAGGAGTCTTGAGAATTATGAGTCAGATGATGAAGAGAAAGATAATAATCCAGACTATATTAATAATTCCAATATGGAAGGTATATATTATATAAAATTTTGTCAAACATATTTCGAAGAAAAAATTTTAGATAAGGAAAATGATCATTTCAGATGACAGTTCTAATAATCAAAAAAATTATAATGATAAGCCAATAATTATACCTGTACCTGATACACAATGTCATTGCTGTGCTGAAGATTTAAGCACTGCGCACAGTGGTGGTGAATTTAAATGTCAACACTGTAACCTATCATTTAAAAAGAAATCATCCTTAGAAAGACACATTGTGGTAATTCATTGGCAGTGTGATTCATGTACCTGCAAAGATTGTGGAGAATCATTTCGTGATAAGAAGTCACTAAACAAACATCGTTATACTACTCATGCTGATAAAAAAATTTTCAGGTAACTGTACATTTATTATTAGGACGAATATTTCATTAAATAGTATAATTTAAAATGTTTTAGATGTGAGCCTTGCGATACTTATTTTTCACGAATGTATCATTTAAATCGCCATATAATGCAATCTGGATGTCATGGAAATATTCTTAATACATATAGTTGTCAAGTAAGTTTTATATATAATATTTAATTAGCAAAACAAAGTTCGAGACTAATTGTATATGTTAATAGGTTTGCCAAAAAATTTTCACGCGGAAGGATAATTTACGTGAACATTTACGAACTCACGCCGGAACTCCTCAAAGACAAAAGAAACCTTGTAGATATTGTCCTAAGGAATTTTTTACTAACCAACAATTGTTAATTCACGAACGTGTACACACAGGAGAACGACCAGTTCAATGCGATTTATGCCCAAAGTCTTTTCTATCTTCTCTTGCATTAAAGAAACATAGACGTGTACACACAGGAGAAAAACCATTTGAATGCCAATATGTAAGTTTTGAATTAAATTCAATTTTAACAAGTTACGTTTTTTTTGTGATTGATATTATCCTATTATACAGAGTAGGGCATTTAAAACAGGTCACGTGAATAACTTGCTTGTTTGCGAAGATAGAAGAAAATGCATTAGGCCGAACTTGGTATCAAGAGGCATCAAGGTGATATGAAGATCAACTCTGTTTTTTTAAATGCAATAGTATCTTATTTATAATTGGTTTCTTATTTATAATTTGGTAGAGTATTATGAAGGTCATTCAAGGTTACCTAAGGTCAACTGCAATAGAAAATAGATTGCTTCAGAGCACTCTTCGAATACTTCAATGATTTACATGTAACATGTTATATACATACTTAATGCTAGTACAAGTGTTTAAAATAACAACCTTGAACATGGATACATAGTCTAAAACATTGTAATACTGATGGCACTGCCTGACAAATTTCATTTGTATCTATTATAGAGCAAGTTCTCTTTATATGTTCTTGCATTCCAAGTTTGATTGTTGGTTTTTTGTGGCATACTTCTTCCTTTAATTTTCTCCAGTAATAAAGATCTAGAGGTGTCAGGTCTTGCCAGCCATTTGTTATTTCCTGATTGACCAATCCAACAATCTCCAAATTTTCTGTTGGAAATTCTATAACATTTCATGCTGAGTAAGCAGAACATTCGCCTTATTGGAACCACATGAATTGTCATATATACAGTGAAATGTCTTTTAACAATTCTGGCAAAACGTCTTCTGAAATTCTCTCGTATTTACGACTATTTAGCGTGCCATCAATAAAATACGAATCAATTATTTTACTATGAAAAAGGTCGCACCAGACGTTTATAGATCAAGATCTCTGTTTGTCCACTTTTTTCAGCCATCGTGGATTATCCACTGACCAGTAGTGCATGTTGTAATAGTTAATAGTTGCTTCGTAGTTTGTAAATGTGGTCTCATCTGTAAACAAAGTTTTGCTCAAGAACATTTCATCGCCTTGCAGTTTTCGTAAGCCCCATTCACTAAATTGTAAACGTTTTTGAAAATCATTTTCACTTAATTGTTGATCAAGTGAAATCTGGAACAGGTGAAATTTGTTAATGTGAAGTATTCGCAAAATATACAAAGATATAAGAAGAATACAAGAAGTATTTGTCGACTGATGCCACTCTCGCGTAAATAAGAAACCATACTATTTCATTTAAAAAATCGGAGTTGATCTTTGTATCTCCTTGATGTCTCCATCTATAAAAAAATTAGTAATATCAGATTATAAGTCCCTCCATACCAAGTAAGCCTGGTCTGATGCATTTTTTCTATCTTCAAAAACAAGCAAGTTATTCAGGTGACCAGTTTTAAATGCCCTACTTTGTATAAATTTCAGTAGATTTGTAATGTTAATCTCTTCATATAATTTTTCTATTACAAGCAAGCACTATATACAGGAAAATTAGTGTAAGTTTTTATTACAGATTATGTACAATTTACAATGTTGTACTTTGTATAATTAAAACTCTAATTTATATTGTAGATACTGTATTAATTAATTTTAACAGCCTAAAAATATATACGATATATTAATTGATTTTCGAATTATTTTAGTGTCAAAAAAAGTTTGCTGCTCGGGAAACTTTAAATCGTCACCAAAGAACTCATACTGGTGAAAAACCTCATGTTTGTCAATATTGCTCTAAATCATTTATTCAGGCTGCTCAATTGAGAGCACATATATTTCATCACACTGGTGAAAATGGTTTTTACTGTGAGGTATGTGGGAAAGCATTTAGTAGAAAAGCTCGGTTAAATGTTCACAAAAAATTTGTTCATGAAGGAGCCACCCCATTTGCATGTCAAATGTGTGAAAAGAAATTTATAAGAAAAGAAGATCTGGTTAAACATGTAATACTTCATACAGGAGTTAAAGGTAATGGAATCGTTATAATTTTGACATAATTTTTGTGAACTTTAATTAAACAATATTCTCTTTGTTACAGCATATAAATGTGATAAATGTACAAAAGCTTTTTCTACAAAATCTTCCTTACAAGCTCATTTAAATACTCATAGACGAGAACCACCACAATCTTGTGTTGAATGTAATAGGGTTTTCATACGTCAAGATTGTTTAATGAGGCACATTAAAGCAAAACACCGTGATCTATTAGAAGAAGTAATGGATGAAGTCGAAAAAAAGAATTTACAAATACAATTATATAACATTGCAACAGTTGCTGCAGAGAAAACAAAGAAAGGAGAGTCTACTCAATTTTCCACTGAAGAATTGTTAAAAGCCATAGCTGATCTTTTGAAAATATTAATTGATGATGATACTCTTCAGGTATAAATCGCAATAATAGTATTTGTAACTATAACAATTGTATTACATCAAATATTATTTAATACATGTTTATATATATTGTATTTTACAGCTCTTTGGTTGGCCTGATGCCCCTATTGAAGATATTGTACAAGCTGTAATTAGACGATGTGGGCATGAACCATTAACATCAGAATGTAGATTACCTTTTGATGAAAGATTAAGGGAAAACATAAAGTGTTTATTTATGGTTGTTATAGAAGATAATATGGTAAAATCACTTTTAACAAGAAAGACAATAGATGACGTAATTGTACATATTTTGAAACTTTCAAAGGAAGCAAATTTATAGTTATGAAGAAGAAATAATTATTAACTAAGTTTCTATTTACATATGAAGTGTTCATTTTTTTCTCCTAATATTAACAAAATTTAGTTAAGTTGCGTTTTTTCCTTTGAAATTATGAAAAAGATAATTAATATCTTTTTTATACATTTACTTTTTTATGTAGATAAAAAATTCAAACATTTTGTTTAGGTTTAATCTTTTTGATTCTTTAATAATATATATCTATTAATAATCGTTGTCACATATTAATATGTAGTTAAATCTACTGATGCATTTTATTTTAAAGCAATTATTTTTTGTATAATATACATTATTTACAAAATATAGTTAATTAAAAAAATTTTTAATTCAAATTTTTCGGACTATAAGGTGAATTATTGAACTGGTCAGGAATATATAAGTACATATAAGCAATGGGTAGTCATCGTGTTAATTATATTTCGTGAAAAATAATATTATTTTATTTAATGCATTTCTCGTTGTTAGTCACCATAATGTTTACTTTCTCATATACATATATTATTCAGAAAAGAACGCTTCGGATATTTTTAGTCGATTATACATATTTATTTTGTCATGCAGAATATTATAAAAAATAATTTTCTTTCCATTAAGATCATTTTGTTGTAAAGTACAAGAAAGATATCGGATGAGAATATTTCTTTTAAATACTACAGAAAAAGATGTATTAAACGCGGTGGCAGTGCTAACAAAGAACATTATTTAATTTCTCGAAATATTACTGTTTCTCATGTTACACCGTCAAATTACTTAAATATGATCTATTAAAAAATTTATTTAAATACTTTCTCCTTTTAAAAATATAATATACTTATATTATTGTTCGATTGCACATAATGATATTACATTTATATTAAAATCTGTAATTTTTACCGAAAGCACATATTGCACAAGTGAAGAATAAGTGAAACGTCGAAACGTGTATAAAATGATTCAATATTATACATTTTTCTAAGTATATATGTTTCATTGTTACATATCTCACGCTTCCTTTTCATGGAACTTTGTGTTTATACTATAGAATAGTACTCGAGTTTGTGTTTGATTACAGATTAACATGTTTGTTAAATAAATATTGCATTTGCTTTATCGCGTACTTTTTTTACGCGTAGCTATATGATTAGGAAATACATAATCTGTATTCTTATACATTTTTCCTGTTCTATATATATTTAGAAAATTAAAGTTGATTATTTATATATTATATATAATATATGTTATTATATGTAATATATATATATGTATATATATATATATATATATATATATATATATATATAGAGCGGCAATGAACTTAAGCACATTTTCTTTAAAGATAATGATAATAACAATAGTAATAATAACAATAACAATAATATTGTTATCAACAACTGTATTCGAACAGGAGACAAATATATTACACACGCGTGTACAAATACACATTCATTCATTCATTCATTCGTTCGTTCGTTCGTTCACTCGTTGAGTGTTTATACGTAGTTTGTTGAATATATCCAAATTATTGTAACGTTTTATTGCATAGTAACCTAACGTTAATTTTTGACGTGACATTAAAAGAAGTAAAAGAAAAATATAAATATAATTTAGATTTGAAAGATTATTAAAAATCCAAATGTTTTAAACATAGAAAGCTTAGCTCGAAAGGGTACGTAGTATACTTTGAGAATACCGAATAGGCAATTTGTGAAAGATAACTTGTATTATAAATTAAAGAAAACTGATTTGTTATGTTGCTTTTTCCTTTTTATAATAAAAATTGTCAGTATTTTTTTATTTTGTCTCTGACATTTTCACATTTTAATTAGACAAAAATCATGCATACCCGAATGTGATATAAAGATATTTATTGAAATAAAATACGTGAATATTGCGTACTCTTTCGAATATTTAAGAAATATATTATAGCAACATTGATTGATGTGTTTGGCGATGCTGTGTTAGCGAATTAATAAATATAGTCGTATAATGTGCGCATCAGATATGTACCAAACATATGTACATCAAACATATTAGTGAACTGACACAAAAGATGAATACAATACTGAAGCTAAATTATGTATCTCGCTTCGATGGTGGTACCAAATGATCTGGTAATTCTGCAGGTAGGTCGTAACCTTCGAGTTTTACATGAATCAAATGCATTGCTAAAGCAAATTCTTCGGAGTCCAAAAATCCATCTTTGTCGATATCAGATAACTTCCAAATTCTGCCAAGTACATTGTTTGGTAATTTTGATTTTACCATCTCCGATTTTGCCGCTGAAAATGTGATTCCAAATGGATATTATTAATAATAGAAAATAAGAAAAAGGTAAGAATATCATATAATACGAAAATAATTTATATTGCTTCAAGCTTCAACTATTTTGCTTAAAACAAAAGCGTCATATAATCGGAAGGAAGTCTAGTTGAGTTTAAGCATAAGAGTTAATACATTACATATAATAAGAATTTACCTGCTCCTGTGATTTTTCCATCACATGGACCGAGTTTTTCAAACATTAAATTGTATTTATATCTTTCCTTGTTGACAATCCATTCTGGTTCACCTGCGCCAGCATCGATACCCTCACCTCGTTTATATCCGAATGGACTCACTTGATCTTCCACGCCTTCGAATGCACCGCCTATCATACAAAATATCATGCAACTTCGTAAAATTTGATTTTCATAGAATCTTATTTTCTTCTAAAATAGTATGTGGAAAATGAAAAAATATGATGAATAAATATAAAAAGTCAACGTTAACGTTTAGTCATACTGAATGGAATGGTTTCAGAAAACCGTTCATTTACTGAAAAATAATTAGATCATACGAACTTAAAAAATTAATAAATAGATTATAAACGTTTATGTATTTGTCTTCTAGTCCAGTATATATTTTTGTGAGTCATATATCTGTAACAAAGACAAAGTACATAAATATGGAAAGATACCTTTAACAAGTGAATCTGATGTTGTACCAATTTCTTCATGAGGGATCATACTCATGAGTTGGGCAATATCTTTAACCAGCATATTATCAACCACTTCTAAGAGTTTAGGCTTCAAAGTGTTAAATTTACTAAAATCATGGTGAGCTAAGGACTCTTGCATCTTTTTCAAATCTGGAAAGTCACCAGGTGAAATTTGTTGTTCCCTTTGTATTTGATCATAAATTTGGCCCAAATTTTTGATAAGTTCTTTCTTTTTGGTATCTTTACCGAACACGCTAGGCATATCTTTTCTTAAAGCACTGATTATATAAGCATGCACCTATAAGTCAACATATCGTTAGATTTTATCGTTCGTCGAAACACTACAGCCGATATCGATCGATTAGTAATAGGGTGCGGTAATCAATAGGCTGTAATTTTTGTTTCTTTACCTTTGCTAACCGTGCACGTTTAATCAAGTCGTTGAGCTTTCTAAGTGCCGCGTTTCTAGGTAACGATTGCATATCTTTGAATAAATCTTGTTCCTCATCTTCAAATAGCCTAAAAAGAAAGGAAAGAAAAAAATGTGAAATGATAAAAGATACAGAGCTATACAAGTTTTTATAACACAAAGTGTAAACCATATAATGGCTTTGTATAATAAGTAAAAAATGCTTATGTTGCAATAACATAGCAGATAATGTAGTATTCGTATAAAGTAAAAACATGGGAAAATAAAGATAACTCACCGTTTATTTACATCATATCTTAAAGGCTGATCCCAAAATGAACCAATATATACCCTAGCTACTTCAGGAGTTTGTAAAACTTTTCCCAAGGACCACATCAATGCTCCGTATACTCTCATGAGTTGTTGATGATCGATCATATCAGCTTTATTCAGTACAATTCTAATTTTATCATCATGACCGCGTAATGCTTCGATTAATCTTCTGAATTCATCAGAGATGTCAAGCTTATGTGCGTCAAACAGTAGAATGATCCTGTCTACTCGTTCAGCAAACCATTCCATAACACCAGTAAAATCATAACCTCTGTCAACCTAACATGAGAAAAACTGGTTTTTTAATTAAATATACAAGCTTGATTTGCAAATAGAAGTTTGCAGAAATCCATACCCTTTGTTTCTCGCCTGATAGGATACCAGGTGTATCGACTATAGATATGCCTTTCAGAACAGGAGACGCAACAGTAGAACATTGAAATCTATTAAGAAAAGCATTCCCAAATTTGGAAAGAGGACGAAACTGCTTGTTTGGATCAACAACTAAAGCATTTCCAGGGATCACACGCTCATTCTCATTGTACATAACTGCAATGAAGCGATCTGTTGTTGGTTCAGGTCCGATTCTTATTCCAGGAAAGTCTCGTTCTAGCAAATACTTGATGAAAGTAGTTTTTCCAGTAGAGTATTGACCCACCAAAAGGATCATGGGTTTTGCATCAAAATCCGGATCATCAAGTTGAGGCGAATGAAAATCTTGAAATTGGTAATGCTGCTCAAGTGGCAATAATTTAGACTTGTATATTTTTTTAAGGCCATCAGCAACATTTTCAAAGAGATCCTGTTTTCCGCTTTCTACTCGGCTTAACCAGCTAAACATTTCGTATATTAGTCAAAAGATGGTTCTGCAAATATAACAATATATTATAATCATTATTGTAAAAAGTCACGTATGACTAAAGAATGTATTGTTCATATGACTTCGATCGTTTTTTCTTTGCCAAACAAAATCATAATCTAAATACAGATTTGATGTTGATTCACAACTTTAACACAACAATTACGAATATCCTTCTTCTTCTCTCCTATTTATATTATATGTATCGTATATATACTTATAGTGAAAATAAGTAAGGAAAGGTGAAAGAATGATGAAAATTTGAGAAAATAACATGAAATAAATCTAACCTCCTGTTTTGATTTCAATAAAACACACAAGTAATGACAGGCGTGCTCAACACTGACACTATCATACGGCACGACAGCACGACGTTTACCAGCCCATATGTAATTTATACGTATGTGTTGGAAATAACTAGAATACTGCTTGTCAACGTATTAAGTGTTCTACAAAAAATTTAATCTCGAAAATCTTAACAATTTAATTCTATTTCTGAAGCACGAAATGATCGATCGAAACAGGAAATGTGTATCGCTCGAACACGTTAATTGTAAGAAAACAACCGGCGATTACGCGCGACTACTCAACAGACCACGTCGCGAACAATTCTATATCGATACCGCGACTGCGCATCTCACAATCACTATATACCTCCTTCCATTCTCTAGTACTCTAGTTTATTATCCCTCTCTTTTCTCTGCGTTCCTTTCTATTCTTTCATCCTTTTTTCTTTCTTACATATTTCTATCTTTCCCTCTTTCTACTTTTTCTATTTCTTATATGTGGCACCTTTGTTCTTTTCTTTTGGTAAATGTTTCTTTTTCGACAGAGTTATTGTCAATAAATACATAGATTTGATAAATGGGGAAAAGGTTATACAAATATTTACAATGATTATTGTATATAATTAAATTTACTGAATATATATATATGTATATATATATGTATATAGTTGAGAGTAGTCAATTTCAACAGATCAAATTATCCTGAATCGTTCGAAATTAATTAAATTGAGAATATATTATATAAATGAAGATGAGCAAATAATATGGAGACTATCAATCGAAAATTTCAAGTATAATTGAAAGAATAATTTATATTTAAAATAGGTATTTATTAAAATATAGGTATAAATATATATAGGCATTTATTAAAATACTTCAAGTAGGTATCAATCAATGAATTTAAAAGTGTATGATATTTGGAGTCTTTCTCTTTTATAGAAGTAAGGAATCCTTTTCTTGGCAATGAGTGATTTACGTATGTATTTCTGTAAAGTTGCGTACTAAGTAAAAGATACGCTCTGTCTACATTAAGAGTCACGCATGTGTTTAGCTTTATCTCGAAATGAGCGCACTGTTACGCGTCACTGTTAGTCGAGGTCGGTCATATTCCATCTATGATACATTGCATACATACAGGCATACATACATACATACATGCATGCATACATACATACACACACGCGCGCGCGCGTTTATATCTATTCGATTCTTATCCACTTATTTATCTGTCCATAAAAAAAGAAAACAATTGTAGATAAAAAAGAAAAAAGCTAATGTAAAATAATGTAATTTCATTGCTAGTCAAATAATTAATAATTTATTTTCCGAACCACTTTGTTCAAATAATTGTTAACATTTCATTGTTGTGAATTATTTTTCGATTTAATATAATACCAACAGCGATATTTGATAAAAAATAATATCGTGTCACATACATATATATAAATAGAACAATGGGATTATATGTACATATTTACAAATTGAATATTAATATAAAAATATTGCGTGTCCATTTATTTATTTGTAAAATATCATGTAGACGTACATATGCAAAGTAACTGTGATTAGTGACCAGTAGATGGGGAAAATTCGACTGTTCAATGATACATATGCATATGTGCATGAAATAAAAAAGTAATTACTTACATACTAAGATTACTAGGTATATCGGTCGATACGGTACGATCTCGATGCCATTTAATTGATGCATTCACGCATATCTTCCATTTGAGTATTTGAATTCAACGGAAAGAGTGCTTGAAATAATCGTTCTCGTATTGCGTAACGAGACATGCAAAACATTCAGTGTCACTCGTTGCATAAGCAACGCGGACACATCCTGGTTAAACGATTTTATGCCAATTTAGTAATCTTAACCAGCTTCGCTCGAATTAGAATTGATTCGCATGATACAGTATACTTTGTTTTACGGCTATATGCGTTATCACTATCACGGACGTATATGAGAAGCGAGAATTTTGGTTTCCTTCTTGTAAGATAAATTATCGAGTATAATCAATTGTAGAGAGATAGATATATATTTTGTGTATTAATGGGGGAGACTCATAAGAGTAGACATTCATCGTCCCAGTTCTCAGGAAGCACGTCCTTCCATAATCTAGTTAAGGTTTTTAGTCGACAAGGGGTGCCACACTTTGGTATATTCATATGATACAATGTCATTTTTTCTGTATCATTTAGATACATTAACTATAAAAGAATAAAAAGAAAATATAAAAAAGAGGAAGGAAGAAAATATGAAAATAGATTAGACGAAACAAATATTAACTGGATTAGAAATGATTCTTTTCAGTAGGAAATATATAATACCTTCAGTTCTGTGTCCGCAGAATTGGATGCAACGTGCAGTTCGAAAATAAGCGTCGAGCCGTAATCAGGTTTAAAGTATTCATTCGTGAATCCCATGGTTCTTAATAAATTAACGAGAGTTATGTCATGAGCAGAATAAAGATACGTTCGTCTTGTATCTTGACCATCATTAAAAGCGTGTAAACGCTTCAAAATTTCTTGCAGTAAGGGGCCTAAAAAATATTGTTTATATAGACGAATAACTACAATAAGATAAGAATGGTTTCTTGATCATAATTGTTCTAAGATATAGATATTCATATATGTGTACCTCCTCGAAGTCGTTGTTGTAATGTATTGCTTGTAAATATGGCTAAGCTACGGGCTGCAATTTCACGCATATGCTGATTGTAGTATTTGTTTGTCCATTCGGGTAATTTTAAGCCATTACGTTCCTCGATTTCCAAAATATTGTACAAAAATTCGACATCGGTGATTGTTGAGATATTTTTTGCGGTATAATTGGAAAGTTCTTGAAAATATTCGGCTGATGGAGATTCTGGATGTTTAGATTCATTTGCGTACGCTTCTTTCAAAGCTTTCTCTAATCGTGGACAGGGAGCCTTAACTACAATCGTCTGAAAATTGTAATTGTTGTTTATCTTTCTTCCTCTATCTGTTTTAATATCGAAAGTATTTTGCTGGCGTACAATACGTATACCTTATCCAAATGTCTAGGAGTGGAATGAACAGGAACAGGATGCCACATTAATCCTGGCACAAATATTTCCTCTGTGTTTGGTGGATATAAAGCAGCTAGTAAAACTTGAGCAGACATTATGCACCGATCCGCGTAAGTACTTTGCGTCAAAGACAAATCACTCTCATACTTGTTGCCAATTATTGAGCCGTATTCATTACGAATCCACTGACCAATATTGTACATTCGTACCATACCTTCCTGTGCATGAGATCGAATAATTGTATGATTATGTATAATGTTTGTATACATTGAAAACTTATTTATGTGATATCAACGCATTGGATAGCATGCATTTTCAATAACATTCTACTTATGATAATAAATAATAATAAACGGTCATCGATTTATAAAAAACAGATTTGGAATTTGTTAAACCTTGGTTAATGCTCCCCAGCCCCCTTGCCATTTATAATCCCGATACGGATCGTTTGGGTAACTTTCGGTAGGAGTACGATCTCCATGTCGAAAAACCTGTCAAGTTATTAACAGATTAATAATCATAAGAGGAAGGTATGTCGGTTACTGTATTATAAAGAGTGTGTATTAGAAAACAATACATATACTTACAAATATCACCTGTCGTACGGAATTTTGTGGAGCTAACAGTATAAAACTGATAGTGAGAGTGAGTATCAAAATAAAAATCGATACGCGAACACTCATCTTATTTCGTTGACATTTGTCCTGTTTGTTGTTATCATTAGCTCTGTATATATCTATGATATGTAAGAAAAAATGATACGTATATCGTATGATACGTAAAAGATACGTGTGCGTGCACTGCGCACGTATAGAAGAACGAAGAAAGGAAAACAACGTTATTGAAAGACATGAGTGATATACAAAGATGAAATATAGGAATCAATTGCTCGGCGGAAACGCACGCGATGTCTTCCAATTAGTAAATACATAATTACGTACATAAGTAGAGAATTTCTTGTAACAACGTACAGTTTCCTTAAATGCGCGTAGGGATACAAGTAAAAATATCAGCAGTATCAGTACTTCGTTCTGATTTCTATGTATTCCATCATAAAGATCGCATGACATATAAACACTAGAGCGCGCTCGTATCGTTGGTACATCATATGAGTCGTTTTTCGACATTTTAGACCATGATTATATAATCCGGTATCGTGATTTATTGTAAAGTCCCTGAAGCCTTGTCTTTCTTTATTTCTTTTTAGAAATAAAGAGAAATTTTCTAGTTACTACAGCTTGTTTTTTGTAGTTGATCCAATTTATTACGAAGAGTGTGTGTCTATTTTTTAAAGGATGCTTTTCTCTTCCTGACCTCTCTGCTGCAATTAGAGTCCCACTATTTGATAGAATTCCTGGTCTTTGTGGAATTTTTTTCTGGAGTTATTTCCTGCAATAGTTGTAGTCATGAGATAATGGTAGTCATAAGATATTCATATTTATCTATAAGTGACAACTCATCATATTCTTTGCCCATTAATAGGTGATAGTGTGACTCCATTTCTAATCTATATTTTGTTCAGTCGGTACTGATGGAGGAAATTCTGTGTGATTTTATGATATGTACATGTTTTTGCATATTTGCAAGACATGCTCTGGAGGAATGATTTGAGCCCATACTGTCATCTAATTGGTACGTTGATAAAATTACATTCCGCAACAACTATATCAAAACGTCAACCTACAAATCAAAACGCACAGGTTAGGGTAAATAGAAAATACTGGCTTGGGTAAATAGAGCTAGAGTGTATCACTACAATCTGGCAGCCTCCTTGACAAAGATTAGCATATTACAAGACCCAACATGTGACTATAGCACTCACATCGAAGAAATAATTTGTATCTTGTGGGCCTGCTTCTTACACAGGTATGAAAGATAAAAATTTATACAAAATCACAGAAAGAACGGATGGACTCTGCTCTACAGAATCCACATATTTCTTAAAGAACCCAAGATACAGAGCATCAAAGATATAGATAAATTTGTAGAAGCTTCATATATCACCATGTAACGAGAATAATTATGTTAAAATTCAGAGACAACAAAGAGTACTAAGCTTTAAACTGAAACCTTACCATTGTACAGATATTTTCTAATACATAAGTCTGAAACTAGATGTACATTAAAAAGACTAAAAAGAGAATGCTAGATTAAAGATTAGGATTAAGTACTAGATTAAGATTAAATATTACAGATTGTGCAATTATTCGAATCTTTAGTTCTAAGTTAACTATTTTTATACCTTGATATTGCTGTTATATTGTTAATATTCAACACTCTTGATGTAACATGAAGCTAGATTTAAAACTAAGACTGAGCACTAGGTTAAGGTCTAGTATTACAAATTGTGCAATCACTCGGATTTTTAGTTCTAAGCTCACTATTTTTACTTGATATTGTTGTTATATTATTGATATAGTGTTAATGTGGTTTATAGACCCATAAAAGTCTAAAGCTTGTATTCATTAAAAAAGATATTTTGATATTCTCAGTCATGGTGTAATATACTTATGTTCTCGATACGTGTACCGAAATAGTGGGAAATGCGCTATCAGGGAGGGGTTATTTTGAATAAAATGGATGAAAGGTAACTACTATGGCAATGTTTCAAGATCCTAGTAAATACTTTATTTGTCTACATTCTGCACTAGTTTTTCCGGTTGATTTAACGGAATCCTTGCATTCTTTTGTTTATGATAAAAGAAAGAAGGGAGAAGAGAGAAGTGGAAGGATAAGGAAAAGATAATAGCCAAGGTAATGTAGAAACGAAAGGTATATGTATTGGATTTATTTTCGTTAATTTTACATAAAACAGCGTATTGATACGCTAATAGTCGAATAGCATTCGTTCGAAAATACAATATGATGTATGTAATTAGTTGGAAACGAAATAGACATAATGTACAAGTATTTAAGCTGCATGTACGACAGGTATCGATATCAGTTTATGAATGCAAAATAGATGCACGATCGGCTACAATTTAACGCATGAGACTGAAAGATAAATTACAGAATTCATAGTTGACCATTTAAACTTGTGCGTTTCCAATAATTATTAATGGTTTCTATTTTAACGCTTGATTGTGTTATATATATCGTATCGCCGATGGGTAGGTTTGTCGTATTATTTTACTATTCTTTCCACATGTTAGTATATATGCTTGTAAACGCAGGAATACGCACTCTGGTACGTAAATATGAATGGAATAACTTTATGACTAGAACAATGACTAGAATGTAACTGACATTTAACTGTCTCGATGTTCTAAATTTTAAAGAAGAAAGAAACCGAGGAAAAAGAAGGAACAATATGTTTCATGAACAAAAATGTTCAGTATACCGCGTATATGCGAGAGATCTGAGATAGAAATGATTGATTGCACGCACGAACGATAATTTAAAAGAGAAATCGATTTGACTTAAGATTGATTTACTAATTGATAAGGGCTGAAGCAGCCAAAATTTGTCGGGTTGCAGAATCACCTTACAACAGGGGCAAAGGCAAGAAAAGGAACGAAAGAACGAACGAACGAACGAGCCCGTGCAAGTAAACATTTATGACGTTAGAGCTTAAAGTCGAAATGAGATTGATCAAGCGAACCAGTACGTTTTTGAATCTAGGGTTGTTCGGAACGACGTCGTCGGCCAGGTCCTCCGGCGTAATTCGCCGCTGCTAATCCCATCAAATGTTTTGCAGCTTGAGACCCGCTGAATCCGCGACTCAAACCTAAGTCCAGTCCCCGTTTGTTACTGTAAAAAGAAGCCACGGATGGTGATTAGAGTGCGAAACTTTGACAATGAATGCCAAATATGTATGTATTGCACTGGTATTAACTTTGTAAAGATGGTTACTTTTCACTCACTTTTCAAGCTCTGGATTACGTATCATGGTGTGACCAAGCCGACTAATTATTTCCATTAGAGCTTCCGGATCTTCCTCCCAGTAACCTTGTTGTCTATAATGTAAAAGTGTCAATGTCTTTTAACAAAAGCATTTGCGCCTAGTTGTGAAACATTGAGAGCTTTACTTTGCATAATGCTAACAATGATTTTCATTGAGTACACGGCCAATCTTTTTTCCCTGAAATTGTTCGCGGCATTCTCATTTCATTTAACGACGTTTAACTATCGAATTTATAACTTTTCCATTCTGGGTTATACACGCATACGCGATACTCTGTAACAGTGGAACAAAAAGACGTAACAATGGCAGTCTCTTTACTTTTAGATAGACGGAAGAACCGTTTCCTCTCATTAAACGACACCTCGTCAAATGAAACTGGGTTAAACTTTCTGACACTGCCAGATGCGTCTTTCGTTCACCTTGTATATGCGTATCTCTTTTTCTCTGTTTCTTAGACACATAATACGACTGTGCTTATTCATGTTTCTATCTATATTGTCCTGCTATGAATCGCGCATTTTGCTGTATCTCTTGTTTCATCTCGTCTCGTCTTGTCTAGCGTAGTTCCGTGCCGTATCATACGTCCGTTTTCGTCTCAATATATTTCGACTAGCGATACTACGAAAGATCGATCGACCAAGCAAATTTGTAGGAAAAAGTGAATAAATTGATCGCCAGAGATGAGAGACTTACGGCGCGGCATTCGTCGAGAGGTTCGAAGATACGAAAAGAACCGCAACCACCAACAGTATGTAGAACGATACCATCCTTTGATGCATCCTCGAAATTTTTTCAAATCTGAAAGTGAAGTGGTTTCATTGTAATATTAATCGATTCATTCAACGCACCGTTGCATACATGTGCATGTTAAGAAACGATCAGGATGAAATTGATCAAAATATACGTTTCCCGAGTTGGAACTCCAGTTAGAGCTCCAGTTGGAACGTCTATACGTGCCGGTGAATATAAACTAAAGGAGAAATAAGGAAAAGAAAGAAGAAAGAAGAAAGAGAAAGAGAAGAGAAATCAAAGTCCTTAGTCTTTACTATTTTTCTTTTTTCAAACTACCGGAGACAGAAAGGTAGGCGCACTCCGCGACTATAGCGACTAACAAACTATTCAAGCCACAATCTAAGAAGAAATTCTAGGAAGGAAAGAGCGATCGTGGCAAACTTTTCGAGCAGGTCTCTGCATCGTATTCTTACGATTCTCAACAGACAGTTCCATACAGCAGCATATTATCGTAACAGTAAAAAGGTTCATTTGCGAAACGTTACATACACATATATGCACATACATGTACACATATGCGTGTCTTTTGTCCTTAAAATGTTTTTGTAAGCAGTGATTGGGATTATTCGAAGCTCGTAAGGTCCAAGGAAATTATGTTTTCATTGAAACGAATACCCGAAAGTTTATGGCACGCTTCAGATTACAGCGACGCTTTCCAATTTCTCTTAGTATCGATGTTCGTTCAATTAGTATTTTATTGGAAGGCAATCACGAGTTGCTTTCAGCGTGCCGAATGGCCGTAACACAGGATAATTGGATTCAGCGCTTCCGATAATTGATGTTGACGATACGTTTTCACGCGTGTACTTACATTCGTTAAGAACAACTCGATACTCGAATACACAAACATTTTCAAATGTTTAAATATCACAATTCTCTGTGGGATTCTAAAAGAACTATTCCATCCACCGTATTGGAACTTGTTTAAACCGGGAAGAATCGAAAGAAAATATTGGATTTCGAAAAAAATGAAAATCAAAAAAGAAGTGAGATAATGGGGTGTGCAGATAACGAGAAATTAAAAGAATCGTAGCAATTACTTTCGTCTCTTTCGTTTTTTCTATTTTTTGCCACCTTTCACGCCCCGTATTTCGCAATTCCGTCTGTTATACCCCGTATTCCGATTTCCGCTTTTCATTTTCCGCTTTCCGCTTTCCCCTTTCTGTTTTCCGTTCTCCGACGACTAAGCAGCGCGGTACACTCGCAACAGGGTGAATCGCGTTCGATCAGCCATGAAAATTCAACCACGAAGAACAGCTGCGCGTATCGTCTTCCTTATCCAATTAAGATTCGAGAAGTGGAAATATCGTATAGATTGCTATTTGAAAATAAATGACAAATCGAACAGCTGTGAATTGGAGAAAATATCGCGATACCCGTATTTGCCATAAACTCGATTGTTTTTTTTTTCAGTCTGTTAATTTCTTTATGAAGAAGGAGAGACGTTTATCGCGAATGCAATGGCTCGATGTCACGAAAAGAATGCAGCAACAAGTCAAATTACCTGTCGGCGTACCGTTTAATTTTTGCATCGTGAAACGAATAGATCGGACGTGTCGCGAATTACTTTCATTCGAACATTGAAAGAATTTATTATCTGAAATTGAATATTTCTCCGTGAGTTTATTTCGATAATCATTGCAACGTGGAGGTTTCGTCTTAGCGAATTCGCTCACGTACTTATTCTAATTTCGAGTTCGGTTCGAAGCGTGCATAAAAATCGAACGGTAGGAAAACCCGAGAAATGTCAGAGAAGAAGAGAAACAGTGGTTGGATAGTGGTCGGAGACAGTGGAGATACAAGAAGGAAAATAGGTGAAACAGAAAAAGGAGAGTAGGAATTATAAATACGAAAGATTTGTTAAAAGCAGGAAACCGTATTCTATTTAAACGCAACGGAGTTGGCAGTTTCTTCGGTATAGAAACGCGTCGTTTCTACAATGAAATGATTACAAGATTTACATGGATAGAAAATATTCATAGAGTGAATGATCATCAGAACTGTGGTTCCTGTTAAAATTCGTTATTCGTACGTTTATTTTCTCTCGTAACTCGGACACTCGTTCGTTCTTCTCTTTCGTTGAAAACTTTAAAAATTTCCGTATACTTTGAGGTTCGTTTACGCCGCGTACAAGTGTAAGAAAGGCCAAAGGGAAGTATGCAGAGTCAGTTGACAAAACGGACACGCGTATTTAATCTCGTGTTAACGAAAACGAACAATCGAAGAAAAAAGGGAAGAAAAGAAGGAACAAAGGAAGAAGCTAATGTTGCACTAGGTAGTTGCACTTACCTTATCGGGATACGATAAACGAACGAACACCGGTAGAGTTGTTCTTAGATGGATTGTTTAGCTAGATTGTTTCTTCGACGACGGAGAATCCCGCTCTGCGAATACGACTCCGCTCTTCACGGTTTATATAAGTCCGCGGCTTTACGGCGCTTGTTTCATCCCCCATTTCCATCCCCATCCCCACCCCATGGTACCCCTAAAGACTTTCCTCGACCAATCAAACGGATCCGTGTACTACCCCGTCCGAGCTTCCTACCCTCGATTCTCGTATATCGTTCCGGTAACCACCAACGAGCGTAACGCGAACTCAACCGCGCGCACTACTATCGCCGAATCAACCATTCTTCTTCGTTCTCTTTCTTTCCTCCTGTTTCATCTTTTTCCCTTCTTTCCTTTGGTTTTTTTTTCTCCCCCTTGTTTTCAGAGCAAGCAGAACAAGCAAAAGTCGCAAGTTGAATCGCCTCGTGTACCAAACTCGCAAGAGTTTCATAGCCTTCGGAGAATATTGCGATAAGCGTTTTGTACATGTAACCGTGTTATGCTATATAAAACGTTAAATAAATGTAAAAGGTTCGATGAATCGATTAGAGTGTTTTTGAAAGAAAACAGGAAAATCAGGGAAGAAAATACCATCTGGTTGGTCGTTAGTCACGTTTGATTCATCGATAACAACTCCTTGGACGTAGAGGAATACACAACTGGAGCGAGTTTCGTCCATTAAGCTTACCATTTTATTGCCACTACTGTTTACTACCCTATGAAAGTCTCGCTATGATAACAATCGTTCGGATCGGTTCTTGGTTTCAAGTCGCGTGCGTACGAAGATATTAATTATCCGATTCTGTAATTAGTCTTTCGTGGAAAAGAAGAAATCTGAATGTGAAGCAGTAGCGACAGTTGCTAAATCGGTGCCGATTTATCGAAAAATATGCTTACCGAGAATCTCATTCGTACAGTCATATTCGCAATCTATGGTAAACGCGCTCCTTTTTCCTTCTGCGCTTGATCGATTCGATTAATCTTAAGATTAAGTTTGAAATGACAGTCGAAAGAGGAGGAAAGGAACAAGTATCAAAGCGCAACTATTATTCTCTGATCGTTTTTCTCGACTAGATCAACCTACGAGAGCCTTTCCCTTTTGATCGCGGTAATATATGTCCATAAATATACCGTTACTTACACTTATCCTTTTTGTCCATCCTTTGAAACGGAATAACTTTTTCAAAATTGGACCGAATGACGAGTTTTTTCGAGAAACTAAACTATTACTTTACTGGGCGAAGAAACATTTGGAGATAATTGCAATTGGGATGGCGGGCAAAATAATAAATGTCGATTTTTACAGCTTTCTTGTCCGAGCCTGTCATGAATATTTAAGAAATATGTTTCGCAGATTTATATAACTATATCAGTTATCTGTATACATAATGAAAATCTTATCGAAATCATTGCGAAACATCGATGATACAGTAAAAAGCGACAAGCCGAAGTTCGTGAGAAACTGACCATTTTTACCATTTTTAACAGTTTGCAACTCATAGCAACGTCGATCGATTTCGACGAAATTTTCAGCAGATATACAGTATACATATACGGTATATTTAACGTGTATAGGTAACTCAGATAAATCTACAAAACGTATTTTGTAAATTTTTATTACTGGCTCGAATAATCAGTTTTTTACGCATATCTGATAAACTGATGCAAATCGTTTGGTCCAATCTAAAAAAAAAAAGTTATTCTGCTTTAAAGGATAGACAAATATGAGTAAACTGTATATATCGTCACATGTTAGACTGCATTTCGAAAGCGAAATCTTTGTGAAAGAAAGAACGACCGCGCGATTCGACCCTCGAATCTCCAAACGGATGAAGCGGCTACTGCGATTCGCTCTGTTTTGATCAATTCCTTTCGCATCGCGAGCATCCAAAGATAAAAAACGGAAATGCTTTCGTATCGATTCGTCTTTTCGCGTTTGTTTCTCGTTCCTTTTTCTTTCTTTTTCCCTCCTTCACTTTTTCCATCTAACATACATATTTACAGGAATTCAAGAATCACCTTATTACCGTTTATTGCGGCGTCTATACATAATTCGTCCCTTTCGTAGGGCGCCGTCTACCATTGTCGGTCGGCATGCAAATCACCCAATATGTAGTCCATTTTAGTAATATCTCTGAAATGGTGGTGCTTACTTTAAATAAATGATCGTTACGAACCTCGTGCGTTATAAAAGAGCGAATAAATTAACTACATGTATATCGTCAATTGCGTGTACGGTTTGCATTCCTATAAAGAATATGTCCGACAGTTACTTATAATCGAGCGTGAGGTGATTCCTTGTCAAAAAATAGGAAGAAAGTGTAGAATATAATTTTGTCATATGACGCTTCGTTTTCTGGAGAAAATCCAATTTGAAAATTTGTCAAAGCGAAGTGTCTATGGAAGAATTGTATTCCATATTTTCTTCGTATCTTTTCATCGGGAATCACCCAGTGCTCCGCTTCTGTATAACGAGAGGACTCACCCTCTACCATAGCGAGGACGCGATGGATCGTCCAGAATATTGCAACATCGAGAATTCTTTATCTTGGCGAAACTGCAAACTAATGAGAGGTAAGAGTAGACGAGCTGTGGAAATAACGGAAATAGAATACACGAGTGAGAAAGAGAAGGAGAGGAAAGGAGAAATCTTATTCATCCGCTAAAGTAACCTTTTAATCATTTCCGATTACGTAAATCAATTTCAGTGGCGCGCGCGACTATGTCTGTTTCCTTTTGGAGATTGATTTATTGGTTATCAATTTGTTAGTTGGAAGCACGACGAGAAGAATTCAGATGAAACGAAAGATCGAGTAATACCAACGGAGGTAAACCAAAGAGAAACAGCAAGTAAACAGAGAGAGAAAGAGAGAGAGAGAGAAGAAAGGAAACAACGAGGAGATAAGAAATTGGAAAATTATCAATCTTTTTCGTTTACTCGTGGCTTTTTCCTATAATTCCAAACACTGTTCTTCCTCCCTCTCTTTTCCTCTCTCTGTCTCATTCTTTTTTTATTGGACGCGTTTGGTTCGAGAATTTGCGCTCCTCGTGCGAATCGAAATATCGTAGGAAACGATATCGTTAGACGTTAAAACGAAATAACCCTCCCGGTTTTATGGAATATTTGTCGAGACATAAACTAGAAATCAATCCGATACGGCCAGTGTGCCCGCTCGATTCATTTGAACGTTCGAGATCGTGCTTTCGGAGAAGTTGAAGTTAAATTGAAATATATCGCAAAAATTATTTCGTTCGAACATGCGATGTAAAAATTTTGTAGGTTAAAATTTCTTTCTCTTCCCCCGCCCTCATCTCTCTCTCTCTCTGTCTCTCTCTCTCTTTGTGAAAAGAAGAGAGATTTCTTCCATGGTTCTCTTCAATTCAGTACGGTTACCTCGATAGAATTGCCTCGGCTGATTGTTTCCCGGTTTGCCCGATGTATCACGTTCTTTATGTGGTTTCGAACGTTTCATCGGGATAGAGACGATTTGGCGCCAGGAGAAGTATACGTGTAAGTATGTACATCTGTTTAGCAAGATGACAGAAAACCTGTAGGCTGTAGCAACTGCAGTAAGAATGGTAGTCGTATTACAGGCGTATCCCATACGTTATTATTCACTCGCGTTTTCACGTTTTCTTTGGGGCAAGCGATTCATGGATTCCTCGATTTCCTGTAAAATCAAGTAGTCGCAAAATCAGGTACTCCACGAAGCAACTTCCCATTCCGAAATGATAACTTCCGTCCCTCAGTCTCTCGCTCTTCGTCATTCTCTCTCTCCCTCTCCCTCTCTCTCTCCAGGGAACGAAGAGTCGATCTAACGATTTTCCAAGGATCAAACCCTATCGAGAGGAAACCAGTCGATGGCGAAGTTAGGAGAGTTACTCACAAGCAAACGGTCGTCGATTAGTTGATCGTACATACTTGGTTCTAAACTTCATCCCCAATCTACGTTATACCTATCGCATATTATAAGTTGGGTTAGCTTCTTTCTCGAGAGACCTGATATTTCTCGCGTGTTCATGCTGGTGTATTCGTGCTGTATTTCTGTCGTACTGCTGTCTCGTTATAATTAAAATTTATTGTTTTTGTACTCGACCAAGCGTACGTGATGGCGCACGCGGTCGAAAAGAAAAGCGGGTAGGGAAGGGAAGGAAAAGAAAAGGGAAGAAGAGAAGCAGAGGTATGAATTGCAGAAACAAACGACAGTGATCAGTAATTACAGGTGACACTGATTGTTCGACTTAAAATACACGGTAAAATAGTTAAATCGTATCGATTCGGGAAGCAAACTAGTCGATCTTAGGGTAAGAGAAAAGGAAGATTCGTATGTATCGTGAACTACGTATTACGTGGTGTTCCACGTGTGCACATGCAACGACGCTCGCACCCAACGACCTGTACAGCTTTTAAAAATTACGATACTCTCGCCTCGAAGAGCGTTAACGTTCTAACAGCATTTCAACTTGGTCTATTCCGCTCCAAAGAAAATCGATTATACGTTATTCGTTATCCGTTATCTGCTCTGAAGAGGAAAATTAATGTTTCGTTAGAGGAAGATTCAGTGAAATTTAAAACAGTTAAAACACCTTCCCCGTTTAATAGAATTTTACGCTTAAGTAGCAAGGAAGTGACTTACTGATATATATATAGTATCTATGCGTACTGATATATATAGTATCTATTCCGTACTATGGTATCGACTGATTCGTAAACGATTTTGGATCAGTCGATTTGCAAATCCGAAGACAATGCACGACGTAAACGAAAAAAGGGTTTGAAAAAAGAGTCGTATGACTTTTACAGCTTCTATTTCTATCGGCCTACTTTCAAATGAGCCGCGCTGGATGAAGGACGCGAAGGAAAGATAACGACGATGTTCTGTTTAGCCGACTGCGACTGTCCCGAAATATTCTACTTTATCGATCGTAGGAAAACGTACGTAATTAAAATCATAGATGTTTCGACTTATCGTTACTAGATACTGCTGGTTAAGAAGGAAATTGGCTCAAAAATCGCGGAGATAGTTTCGGATACGTGTATACTCTCTAAAACGTAATATGTATATACGTATTTTATATATGTACATACCTATGTATAGTTAAAAAAGTATACACGCTTGAGAGAAAGGATATAGGATTTTATTCATCCGGGTACCCGCAGCCACATCCATGGCCACTTCTACAATCGCCGTGAATAAGCGTATCGATATCGTATCGCAACGCATCATCGAAAAGTGCTATCGCACAACCGGTGTTTACGATTTTGTCATAGAAAAACGGTCGCGTGAGACAAAAGAGGTGCGTCACGTATCAAATGCATCGACATGTCGCGGTCGTTGTGGTAGTCGTCGTCCTCGACGACAAACGTGGAGTAAATGTGCAAAGATGCGAACTTTACTATTTCCTCCACTTTTTTTCTCTTCGTCTCGAATTGCATGAATAAATAATGCGTTAGATTAATAAAACATATGTATTTGCGTCGAAAACAGGAGAATCCTCGACACGAGGCATAACAGTAGAACCGATGTACGGTTATTCGCGCAGGTGTAGCATCGTCGTTTCACACCTGTTCTTTCGATCTTTCGAACGAACCGATAACGCAAACTTTCCCATCAGGTAAGGCTCGTATCGCACATTCGTTAGTCGCGGGGAAATTCGTCTCGTTGCTGCGAGTCATCCATGTACTTTTATCCTTTGGCCGATTAGTTTCGAGAAAGGAAAAGGTAAGGACGATAAAGATAAATACCACGCGGTAACGCAAGGCAGGTGCATGGTTCGAGGATCGAGGCGCGACTCTCCACTTCTCTTTAGCTTCGATATCGTTTGTCGTGTCGTGTATCCACAGTAGCGCCTAGTATTCCATCATTTTCTTTCTTTCTGTTTGTGTTTGTTTACCTACATGACAACTTACCTACCTACGAACCTACGTACTTACCTACCTACTTATCTATCTACCTACCTATTTACTTACCTACTCGCTTGCCCGTGTGTCTGTCTATCTAGTCACCGACCGATTCAACGATCCTCTTCTTTGTGTTCGTACTTGCCTATCGAAGTTATTTTGCAACCTTGACGAGAAATGGAAAATACATTGGCAGAGAAAAGGCTGTCGCGTTTCGATTAATGGTACGACCTCGTTCGAATATCCACGGAGAAGTTAAACGAAGCTAGTTGATAGAGAGAGGGAGAGAGAAGGAAAGGAAGAACTCTTCCTTTGAAAATCATTCTGTTTTTAATTTCTTTTTATTTTCTGATATCACTCGATGAATAGAGCCGAAGTATGACGGTTTTGAGTTTAGGAATCCATTTGGGAAACAGCAGTCACGCGTTTTTAATATTTTGCAACTCTTCGTCCACTGTATGACTTACCTTAACGTGATAATATAGACGATATTTAAACGATAAATTTTATTATTTATCTAACACATATCGTGTTCAAAGCAGCTGAATATCTCTTTATTATCAATATATGAATCGATTTGTCAAATAACATTTTCGATAAGGATTACCGGCCGCCCTCCGACTGCCAGAAAAATATTTGTACGTACAACCTAACTAATACCCCTCCTACTTCTCCATTCCCACGAAACAATATCCAGTTATGTTCGTAGTATGAAGAAAAACGGGCGATCTATCTAGCACGCATAAGGCAGGAAGAAGGCCATACGGGATTTTGCAATCTCTTTCGAGTAATAACTTTTCAACAGGAAGATTCCTATATTTAATTAACTTGGTATCGTTGACCTCTGCTCGATAAGTACGTTCGGTAAATATAAGTTTCGACCAAAAAAGATGGATTCCCAGAGGCAAAGTTAGCACGAAGGGTGTATTACGATGGTCGAAACAACCGGAAACGTAACCATGTAAAATCGTTGTCTCTCGACCCGTCTCATGTACCGTGAACCGTGCCTTAAAACGCGTTTCTCCGTGACCGGTGTAATTTGTCTGGAAATCACCTTCCGATGTTCTCTCAACAGCGAGAAGGAGGAAGAAAAGAGAAGTAAAATAGGTTATGTGGAGTACTGGCGTAAGCAACAGCGCCTCTTTCCGTTGATCTCGAAATACGTATCCAGTTAAGGGAAACGCGTAAATTTACAAAGTCGAATCCTCGATAAGTGATTCGAGTTGGACGTGTTAAACTGGTGCACGGCCGAATAGTCCGCAGCACGCACAGTGCACGCGCACGGTTCAGACAGCTACAAACGGGGCAGGTGAAGTGCACAGCTGCTGGACAGCTGGACAGCTGGACCGATATTCGTTTCCAGGTAGAGTCGATTCAGTCGCAAACAGTCCCGAAGCAAAACGATCGGTCGAAGTATTCGCGACCAAAGGGAAAACTCACACCTTTATCGCACGTTTGTCCTATAGGGTATAGAATGTACATAAGCGCAAAAAGGAATAACACGGAACGAAGGAAAACCAGCTGGTTTGGTTGTTTCGTTCGACCGGATCCGCCGTTTCCTCCGAGCAAAGCGTCGTCGAATGTTTAAGACGAGACGCGAAGTGTTGACCTGCGCCTCGATGCACGCGTGTATGCTTACACATCTCGGCGTCTACTCGCCTAACCTTTACCGTGTATTTTGAAACCATTCGGATGCGCGTACGTATATACGCACACATATATACGCTTATGTATATGGGTCATTGGAACCCTTCGAAGACGGATCGTTTTTCCTAAGGTTCTCACGAAAGACGGGTGCGGGCGACGCGACGTATCGGAACGGTCGATAAGGAGAGCAGATTTCCTGCGATCTTGCTATATACATACGTATAGAGATATACGCGTAGAAACGCTGTTTCGCACCCCTACTAGCGATAATTCTCCATCGTCCCAAACAGCACTGCAAGCAGGAGAATTGCGCAACGTGTCGCGCGCTACGCTGACTCAGACGGGTGAAATGCAGAACGCGGGTGTTCCGTACGATAGTCGTACATCGTACAGTTTCGCAAGGCATAACTCGCGGTCGAGTAGGCGGCCGCTACTTTCCTCTTTGAATCCCAGTTCGAAAGCGTCCGGTTGACTCGGCTTGGCTTGGATAGTCGCGTACAAATGGGAGATATCGGTATCGTTTATCGATATCGATACCGGTAATCGATAAGCGGAGAAGAGCGAAGCAGAAAAACGGAAACGAAATAACCGTCGTTGCGATTACGGCCTATGGGTTTCGCCTTGTCCCGTCTATTTGTCTTTTTCTAAATACATACATCGAGAGTACGTACATATATCGAGAAGAAACAATTAGTATTCTCGAGCTGCGACTAGCATCCGGTTAAGTGGCGACAGCCGCTCCCATCGATCGCGTGCGCGCACGACTCCAAGCTTGTTTCTTCGGCTCTCTGGCTCGATTCCATTTTCCGCTTCTCCGTTCTGGTCCTTGACGAGAGAGGATGATGGGTCAACGGTTTCACCGCGACTCGCGATCCTAGCGATCGGACCGATGCGACGCGGCGTGGCGCGACATGGCGGTCGCAGCGATCGCAAATATACGCGCCGTATCTTACTTGAGGTACGCGTCCATTTGAGAGCAAAACTATCGTGAGTTATACCGTCGAGTTACTTTGAGAACGACTACCCAATCTGAAGCGACTCGGATAGTCGCTCTCAAAGTAGCGTCCATTTGCGAGAAATAAAAGTCGAGAACAAGTAGCGATAGTTTTACTCTTAAGTGTGTATGTACTTACCTTTACTTTTGATCCGAGTATTTTTCATCCTACAGAACCCTGCCGTATGTCGTACGTTCGATCGGTTTTATTCCTCCTCAATCAACGTAAACAACGCGTTTCTTCGATAACGAGCGACAAGATCGAAGATGAAAATTAATCGATCGTCGTGCAGACGATCGTAATCGCGATAAGACGCGTCGAAAGTCGGACGGGTCAAAACGATTGAGACGATATCGCGACATTTCGCGATACACGGGATACCGAAGAACGGCAGATAGCGGCGACGGAGACGCGTTTAGAAGAAAATCGAATATCCAGCGATACGATAGCGGTCAACGATCGAGCGCGTATTAAACGATCGCGGATCTTGTATTTTGTACCAAGATTGGGGACTGATAACGCAAGGTATAGAACGGGAAAGACTATTAACAAGAAACAGAAATAACTCTAATACGATCAACCCGATGGATGTTATGACGATCGAAGGAGTCAAAAAATAGTAGGAGGTTAATAAATGGATAAGGAAGAAATAAAGATCTATGTCTGGTGCAGCTACGTCGTACGAGTACGTAAACAAGCGCGCGCGTTACATGTACGTACGTATAAACGCTTAGGAGTGTGTAGTATGGTTAGTGTAGTATATGCTTAAATGGTTGGAGGAGGAAGGATAGAGACGGGAAAGGAAGAAAGAAGAAAGAGAAAAGGGAGCAACGTACAGGGTTTCAGGGTTAAAGAGGGAGAAAAGAGCGGCTGCATCGCGACTGGCTGGAAGTGGAAAGGCAGCGTGTTTACGCGAGTTAGTGGAGGGAGGTGGTACGTCTCAGCTGAGCGTAGTATAGAGGTAGAACGCTGACGCGAGGGCGAGTTAGTTGCGAATGAGCGCTCGTCGGGCGAGCGTCGTTGCGACGTCGGTCGATAATGTCATCTCGTGATCGACGAGCAGCCATCGGATCTTGAGGATCATCGTATATGTGCGCATGAACGTGATCATTCTATGTATACACGGAAAACGCATGATCGAGAGCATACTGCTTGCTACGCGTAGTGTTTTGATACGTGTTTTGTAGAGTGTGCAGTGCGTTGAATAGCAGTACATAACTGTTTTCTTGTTGTTGTCGCGCCGCATCGTGTATCGCGTAGACGCGCATCGCATCGAAATCCTATCGTATTTCTGGAATACGGCCGACGCGCAGACACACGGGCTCCGACGATCAAGAAGAAAGGAAACGCGTGTCCGCGGCCCGTGCGCGCGAATGTTACGGAAAACCGTAACTGCTACGCTTACGTTTGCGATTCTGCCTGAAAGAGTGGTCGCTATCGTGCGTCGCAAATTCGCGGTTTGCCGCTAATCTCGCGCGATCATCCGTCGACTGCCTCTCTCCTAAAATCTAAAACTATCTCTCGCGTATTTACGCCGAAGCAAGCGTAGTGTCGCGCACAGTGCCGTTGCTGCCAGTGATCGCGACAGCGGCAAGAAAAGCACACATACACACGATAGTGGTAAAAGAAAAAGGAGAGGAAAAAGAGGGGAAAAGCCGAAGGAAGAGGAGAGGAGAGGAGAGAAGAAAAGAAAGAGCTGGTCGAACGAGGTACAGAAGAAGGATACAGTCGTAAACACGGGGAAAGATTCAAGGTCGAGGAGACGCGAGACGCAAAATACTCTTGGCGCGGGAGGCTCGATTTTCTACGAATCGATATCGCAATTTTTCCAAGTGTAGTGTATCGTTCTGAGCATCGGAGACCGAAAGTGAAGTGATATACGAAATTTTCTGTAAATCTCGGCACAAAAATGGTGCCGCAACAGCAAGATAGTCCCTCTAGTTCCGGGATTCCTATGTTTGGTTCGTTGCTTGTGGATAAAAATTCAACGACACCGTACTCGGATGCCACACAGGTATGTAATCGTCGTTTTAAACTTCGATATCTCGAAGAACGCGTACGAACACGACGTTTTTATTTGTCTGGTCGTCCCGTACGTCGCGTTAACGTCTTCCATAGATGGATATTATCAATAACAAAACGATAGTCGAAACACTGTTTTCTGGTGATATACCAACGAATATATACATATACGATATAGTATTTGTAATGGCTGATTTTATACCAATAAGCACGGTAGAAACAACGCGTCAGAGTGAGAGAAATGGAAGAAGGAAAAGGAAAAAGTAACGTGTATCTTGTTTCGTTAATTTCCAATTCGTGGAATCGAGATCCGTCGACTTTACATGTTACTACGTGTCGTCGACAGATGGGAGGAAAAACGTTCGTTATAGATTTAAGAAATGAGGAGTAAAAGGTGGATTACAGGTCGCGTCTTCTACAAATTGCAAAGAGGCGACGTGTTTTTTTTTCCACTTTTCTTTGATTCTTTTCTTCTTCTCCTCGAAGAGAGCAGAGGCAAAATGTTTGCATGCGCGTGGCTAGTTTGATCGTTGCACGGTTATTCCGTGTAAACGTTTTTACACAAAAAAGTAGGTATGCTTATTTATTTCTGTAGCGTTTAAAATACTAACAAAACACCGTCGTCGAACGGAAGAATAGATTATATATTTTTCTCCCTCTCGTTTATTATTCCTGATGACTTTGGATTTCGTTTCAATTTTTGTTGGCGGTACTCGTTCAATTTTTCCAGCTTCTTTCATCATCCTTATTTATCTGTGCTCTTTTGCTCGATAACATCTTTTTCTTCCTTTTCATTCGTCACGATAGCCTTTCGATAAATTCGCCAAGCTATTTGCATCGAAGATATTTTCGAAAATATTTTCCGCTCTTCGTTTCGAAGAATCTAAGAAATCGTATATGTATATATTTTGGGACGTCGCTTGAAGTGTTTGCTAAAGGTGAGAACGATAAAGGTTAAGCGAATACAGATGCTTTTACAGAAACGGTAGAAGCAAAGAAATATATCTATGTGGAATTCGCTTTTGAATAGGCCAGGGTCTATTTCTTGATTTCGCGGCCGTGAATCGAGACACGATCGATCATTTGTGATTCGCGACTTAAAAGCGTCGATAAACGCGATTGATGCGCACATACATGCATCCGTGTTATAAATAGGCGAGGAGTTGGACTATTAGTCGAAAGCTCGGTTCAAACGATCGTAAACGTGTGTACAAGTATCGACGCGTTAACGAACATCTCTCGAAATAGAAATATATCCGATTACGGTGTTAGTTTAACTTTGAGGAAAAGGAAAAAGATGAAGAGACATCGGAGAGGAACGGTTGGGTTTCTATGATGTGTATCACGTGATCCTTATACCGCGAGTAGAGTCGTTGTACTCGCGCACATCACCTTCGTAACCTACATTCTGCCCTTTCGATTTCCACTCTAGTGCGTGTCGAGTAATCGACGCAATATCTAAAAGTATAATGGGCAAGAGATTGCTTGCGCACGCTACGTGTTATCTACTTCTCGACGCTTAGCTTACCATTTAATGAGGTATGTAAATTGGTATCGCTGCGCCAGTGTATAGAACGCACATGGACTTGCTACACGCTACACGGACGCGATCGTTGCTCTCTCTCTCTTTCTCTTTCTCTCTCTCCCTCTCTCTTTCTCTACGATGCGCATACGCGAACGCGACTACGTCTTCGTTTATACGTTTATATACGAATTTACGTCGAGCATCGTCCACTCGAAATACACGGCTTGGTACGCGATACAGTGAACGCCTGGCGTAAAGCGAGAATACATACCTAGGGAAATTTTCCCAGGATCTTTTGATCTCATTTTCTTTTCTCCTTCTTCTGTTTCAGACGAAGAAGAACAATCCTAATCATATTAAGAGACCGATGAACGCGTTCATGGTCTGGTCACAGATCGAGCGGAGGAAAATATGCGAGATTCAGCCCGACATGCACAACGCGGAGATTAGTAAACGGCTAGGAAGACGTTGGAAGACGTTGGACGAAGCGGAGAGAAGGCCTTTTATCGAGGAGGCGGAAAGACTTCGACAGTTACACATGGTGGAATATCCGGATTACAAGTACAGACCGAGGAAAAAAGCATCAAAACCAACGGGAGGCGGCGGTGGTGGTTCTATAAGTACGAAAGTAAAAGAAGGCAGCAAAAAGCCGCGAAAGTCGGCGGGGGGTGGTATTTCCTCGTCGTCATCGATGGGAGGAACGATACTGGGCAAGAATCACACGCGTAACGATAACAACAACAATACGCATACGACGAGCGGTAGCGCGAACGCAGGAGTGGTTGGTACAATGGTGAAGAGGTTGCAAGCTCACTCCAGCAGTACCAAACCTGTATCGCGTTTGAAGGTCAGACTGGCGCTTGACAAAAGACCTTCTCTCGACTATACTCCTACCCCTCCGATCGTTACCGCCAAAATACCCAGCAGTCCATCATGCGGTACGCCAGATTCTCCGGAATCGGCCAGTTTTTACGAAGACAATTTTCTCGAATGCGGTTCGACCGCCTCCCGACTTGCCGCCATATCCTCTGGTCCGGCCTCGGTGGAAAATACCGAGCGCCGTACTACGATCAGACACGGTGCTACAACTGTCGTTGGGAAAATCAAACGGGAACCTAGTTTCGAGATGGATTATGAAACGACGTTCGAGCCAAAAGACCGATTGCTGTCGTCGGTCGGACCTGCCGCCTCGAATCCAGCTAACGTTACCTTTTCCACATCCGTCGATGACATGAGTCTACTTTCGGAAAAAAGTTTTCGTACTCGAACATCTTGCCACGACAATCATCATCGCCACCAACATCATCAGCAGCAGCAGCAGCACAAGCACGACCTTCGTCATCACTCGCACCTCGAACGTCGATCCAACTCTTTGGTCAAAGAGGAATTAGACACGACGACAGCGGCTTCGACGCCGACAACCGCGACCACTCTCGTCAAGAACAAATCGATCGAGGATATGGATATAGGAATGGAAATGGACATGGATATAGAGATCAAAATGGAAATGGAAACAAATTCGCCGACGTCTGTCGCTAGTATCGGTGGCGGTATTGCAAGCGGTAGCACGAGTAACATCGGCAAAACGACAGCGATGCTGAACGAGCGCACTCAACGTACGTCGTCGAAATGTTCTTCGACCATAGTTACCAGAACCGCTACCATTCCTACCGTCGCACCTTCTGCGATTCAAACTTCGGATCTAGTGTCGACGAACCCAATGGTCAGCGACGCGATGTCGAACGATGACTCGCTAGATGCTAACAGTAACAACATTGTGGTCAACTCGGGGGATGCGACTATTGCCGCGACGGTCGTCAAACTCGAGGAACCTGCCAACAATCCGAGCTTGGCGGATCTTTACTCGCTAACGGATCTATTGCAGATACAACCGTCGGATTTCAAGATAGATCTTGACATGGAAACAATAACCACCGATTTGGATACTTTCGAAACGGCCAGTTCCAGTAGTGGATCACACTTCGAGTTTTCTTGTACACCGGATGTGACAGATATGTTGTCTACTATCGGTGTAGGCAGCGATTGGGTCACGTTTTGAGAGAACGAGAATGGGCAAGCTATCGCTCAGCGGTGCAAAGTCCCGAAATCTCTTCGTCTCACGCGCACTGTCCGCATACTCCGCACAGTCCTTATATCGTTTCTACTTTCTCGTCTATACTACGAACGTTTTAGACGAGGTGGCTGGCTGCGGCTAATCCGACGATTTCGAGAATGTGCCGCGACACGACATAGATGCAGCACTCGTCTTCTTTGTATATCTCTTGTGTAGTATATTAGATTTAAGAACTATATTTTCATCTGAACGGCATTACTATAAACGAATGGTAGAACAGGGTCTTTTCCCACATCCCTGCGTACGAAGCGAAAACAGAAGAGAGGGAACAGAAAAAAGAAGTATGTGGAGAGTGTTCGCGAGTGTACAGTTAACGACAAATGCAAAGTGAGACGCGTGCAATTTTTCCAACTAAATATTTAAATATTCGTCATCTTCTCGTCTTATTTTTCTTTCCCATCGCTTTATATTTTCGTTTCTTGTATTCGCGTTTGTTACCTGTGCCGTCTTCTTCGTATTTTCGGTTCCCTGTTTCATCAATGGTACCACGCACGGTATACATCATAGCGCTACCCGTTAGAACGAACGTGAATCCTCGATACGCGTAAAACGTTTGATCTCATATTTTCTATTTACCTCTAGAGATACGCAACGCGGCGGTATACGCTTTCAACGAGTAATTTGATTGTCGATATAAACGCAATCGTTAGATCTCTTGTATCTACGTCAAATCTTTTCAACGGGCCAACGCATGCCGAATCGCCAATGTACCAAGACTACTTGTTGATGACTACACTGCCGATTAAAATATCTTTTTCACACCGAGTCTGCATCGGTTTGCTCAGCAACGCGCATCAAATAATTACCAAACGAATAAATTTACACACGATATCTTGTGTCTTTGTCTTTATATCTTCGATTCTTCGATCGATTATATTACTAATAATAAGTTGTGATATCGATGCGTATTTTCTTCACACTGCCAATCATTGCCGCGATAACATTGTCTTCGCCATTGGGCAATACCCAGGTTCGCTACAACGTTCGAAATGTTGATGCAACGGATGACACGAATATCAAGAAGGGATGTTGATAGTACCGTGCATATTTTCGAAGTCGAAGATATTGGGTGGGTCAGGGAAAGGGAAGTGGGGGAGGGAGGGAGGGGGATTAAGAAAGAGCGAGCGAGTTACTTTTTACACATCGAGCCCGACGACTAATAGGATAAATGCGCGTATAATACGAAGGACCAAAGTATAACGTATAACGACCACTTTTGCCCATTTTCTACTCGTTTGTCCTATCCTATCCTGTTTCCTTGTCCGTCGTGCCTTGTCCGATCTGTAATTCAATAGGCTGTGAGAATATTTTTCGATATAAAGATATGTCCTGTAACTGATCAGTTTTCAAAAGTTGAGGGCAGCGAGGCAAACGCGAATCACGAGAATCGCACGAAGAGAGAAAAGGTTTGCTGAGTCGCAACGGGTGGATCGTGCCTCGTGTCATATGTTGTGCGAAGGTAAGATTTCGTTCGTATAGCGTGCGTAAATACGCCTAAAATGGCTGACCGATCGAACTCCAGTCTACGTGTATATCTCGGTTCGTTACGTCTACGTGCCGTTTCACACGTTCCCGACATTCGATCGAATTGGTGTTCTTTTCTGTTCTTACACCCGTAATGAAATAGCGCCGAGCACGCGCATCTGCCAACAAATTTTCTCGAATATTCGCGTTGCTGAATGACCAGCGTTTCGCGACCGGCGACATTGCGTTCTGTGACTTGACCGCGTACACCGAAAAAATCGTTGACAGTGAACCGTATCGCAACGATAGAAAGAAAAAGATCATCCCTGCTTGTTACGAACGGCGAAAAAAATCACAACCGTGTACGAGTCGTCGACGAGCGTTTGTAATTTATTCCCGTAGATATATAGAAATAAACGAAAACACACCAAAGTGCAATATTACGCGTATGTGGCTCTGTAAATGTGCAAACGACAAAAACAAAAGAATAAATTGTTAACGAAATACGCGCGCAGCAAACAACGGCACGAACGACGCAAAGGCCATAACGATCGTGGTCGAGAGTAAATTTATTTTTTGCTGTCGTCGTCGTCGTCGTCGTCGTCGTCGTCGTCGTCGTCGTCGTCATCGTCGTCATCGTCGTCGTCGTCGTCGTTCTTGCTGTTATTATTGTTATTGTTGTTGGGAAGTGATGTTGTATCCTTGTATGTATACACACGTATATATACGTAATGCGAAAGAAACTTGAGAAAATGACAGCGAGAAAGCATGGCCGATATTTTTACACGAGATTAAATGTTATACGAAGGTTTATAGCGATCGCATTTAATCGGAAATTCGTTTGAAATCGACGAGTAATGATGAGAGACGCGGGGTCAATGATAACGATAACGATCATTTTATTATATTAATTCACGAGTATCAAGCATTAGTTGCTGTTATCTTTTTCATTCTCTTTTCCTTTTAACAGTTCGATAATTAATTTCATTGTTTCTATTTTTCTTTTCTATCGTTTTCGCAGTTTCTTTAGTATATCGAATATTTTTTACTATCTATTACGTATGTAGCTCGTAAGAAAATAATCTCAACCGCTCGTGCATTTTCGTCGATTTCAGTAAACGAAGGACAAACGATATACCATGTATTTTGCACGGATACCGAGGAGAGTAACGTGGGGCGCTCAACGCGTCTAAGAACAAACTATCAACCGTATGTCGTAGATTTAAGTTTTCATCATACACGATAGTGAACTTAGTTGAGTTAATGACTAACTTTATACATATATAACAACTGTACATTTGTATTTAGCGCTTTGTTTATAATACCTTTCACCTTGTTATTAAGTATCCGATTTATATAATTTTTTTATCGAACTTATTAAAAAAATATTTAAAAACAAAATAAGACGTGGTGTTTTCGATTTCGCCGAACGCGAAGACCTGTTTCCTCCGATCATCGTCATCGCTTGATCGTTCTCCTTCTCCGATTCCTCGTATGTTCTAGATGCGTTCTTTCGTACGATACACTGCGACGAATCGAGCGGCTACGATGCACATACATATGCATGCCGAATTGACACGCGTTCCGAGTCGCGTGTACAATCCAGTCGACGACGACTTCTCTCTACGTAGATCTACGTGCGTATAATCGAGTTTTCGTTTCGACGAAATCATGCTCGTTGCATTATGCCGTGCATACAAATCCGTTGATAATAACGCGCAGTAAAATTATTAATAGTTGTTTGTCGGTGGATGAAGAACGTCGTAATGTAGCAACCATTAACATTGCACGGTTGCATTAGCACCGAACGCCTTTCTATTTCGTTGATATCGTGCTAGTCGGCTTGATAATGATTCGTCCAGGTCTTCGAAGAATCTCGCCGTTTCGTATTCCAGTTCGAGATTGATTTTTTTTTCGCTCGTTGCAAATCCCCTCCAACTTGGATCGAAAACTAGATTACCAGATAGATGGTCGTTCGTAAGTATGCTGTGACATACATATTTATTTGTGTTTTATATTTCTCGAGGTAACGCGTATATGCTACGACGCTATTTAATGTACAGCGACACGGTATCGTATAGAACCAAAACGAAATGCGCGACTATCTGTCTCTCTCTTTCTCTCTCTCTGTCTCTCTCTTCCCTCGACTCCCGCACATGGAAAGAAGAAAGAGGGAAAGAGAGAGAGAGGGAGCCAAACGAATCGACCGAACCGAGTTGCGAGTGGTAAAATAATCGCTCAAGGTCTGTGGTGGCGTTGCACCCACTCGTGCGAACAGGCTTGCCAACAGCCATATTCTACTGTTTACATCGCGCGAATCGTACTCATGGTGTGTTGCATCGGCGTCGGCAACCATTATCTATCGGTTTTTCACGCTTTTCTTCCTATCGTAAATGACTGGAAGAAGAGAGAAAAGACGAGGAGCCGCGCGTCCCATCTTGGGAACAAATAAAACGTCGCATGCGAAATCATCGTTACGCGTACGTAACTAGTTGCGTTTCACCTTCGACTCAACTTACATCCTGCTGCTGCTTTTCCTTCGTCACGTTGTAACGGGAATTCGAACCACGATAAAATAGAATCGTCTCGATCGGCGTACATATTATGTACTATGTACACAGGTAAGAAATATCGGCCCGAGATAAGACAGGTGATTTACGACGTAATCGGTTCGATCAACCAACTGAAATCGTTGCTCCCGTTTCTTTTTCCTGGATTACGATCGCGATTGGACTTGGCGTAAACGTAGCGCGGGTCAGTTTGCGAGGATCGACCGATGATACCGATGATACGTACACGGTTATCGACGACGACGAGGAGAAAGAGGATGAGGAGGAAGAGGAGGAGGAGGAGGAGGAGGAGAAGGCGGACGGTTCTTTGAAAGAGAAGAATCGTTTACTTTTGTTGCAGAAATAAAATCGATAGATGGAAGATGGCAGAAAAAAAAGAAATGAAATAAAAAGAAGAAAGAAATAATATGGGGGAGAGGCGAAAGAAGAGAAGGATAGATCGAACGCGAACGAATCGCGCTGCGGGTAGAGGATGCTGCTGGCTGCTGGCTGCATACCGCGAGGTAGCGTATAGCTATCGAGGTCAATGGTTAGTCCAAGGTCCTGAGTTCGAATCTCGCGGTTGAGTTGAACGCGACTCGGCATTTCCTCTCGCGAACAACGATCCCCGTTCGTGGAACGCTCTCGAGGTCGTGATTCGCGTGCGCAACTCGCACAACACCGACAACCATGAGTTTTCGTTTTCTCGCTAGCCGGTTTGGCTGTCGCTTTGTTCGCGACTCAAGATGCGAGTCGCTAAACACCAAATACATATCAGTTCGAGCCAACGGTCCAGCGAAGGATAACGCGACACGAGCACTTCCTGGTGCTGTGCTAAAAAAAAGCGCTACTTTACGCTCGTTCGAGTAGGAAACGAATCAGCGGCGATTAACAATCAAGGATAACGTTATCGGAAAAGGGAATGACGAGAACGAAAAGCGATTGACGTAGGAAAGATCAGCCGGATAGCGAGCAGGGCGATCACGGAGATGACAACAACAACGACGACGACGACGACGACGACGACGACCAAGACGACGACGACGACGACGACGAGGTCGAATCAACGCGCGTAAACATCATAATCTCGCGATAAAGTCGCGACTGATTTATTCGTCGATAAAAGCTTATTGGAAACACGTGTATCGTAGACTGGTGCCAAAACCGGTCGCCCAATGGGAAACGATCTCGTTGAAGCGACGCGGTACGCGGTGAACGCTATGAATCACTCGGACGGTTTTAAGTCGGACGTCGTAAACCCGACTTGGCTCGTTCTTCGTTCTCGTTCCCATCCTTGCCGTTCCATCTTTTCTTTGTTTTCCGCCTTTCGTTAGGTGATTGCACCGTGCCACGTTTCGTCTCGTCTCGCTTTCCTCGTCGTTTCGATCGGACGCTTTCACATCGTGTTTCTCTGATATTCTTCCATCGGATCTTGAAGCGCGACGAGCAGAGTAGCGACGCGTGTCGCTATATTGCTAATTTTCTTAACGTTAGCGAAACGGAACCAAGCCGAAGCGAATTGCATCGCGTCGCATCGGATTGGGTCGCGTGACGACGAGTCGGTTCGAACCAAAGCGTGGGTGTACCCGGTGTTGCAACGTATCACGTTGATAACCGAGTGCCGATAGAGCGACTAGTTTCGCGAAGAAAAATCGCGTCGGTTAGTCAGAGCTTGCGACATTAACTCGCGCGGCGTGATGCATGAGCGACTCCGGCCCGGAGTTTGCATGGTGCGACCCACTTATTCTAGTCTCGGCGAATAAAAGATCGGACGTTCGACCGCGTGCATCGTACGAGTATTTCTTGTCGTATTAAGTATAAAGATACGTTCCTCGTACGCCAACTATGCTCAAATTCTCCTAGATTAGCCAAGATTACATAGGAGAGGGAAGAATCGCACGAGTCGCGAGATTCGCAATTATTATACTTTCGATTGGCGCAACGACGATCGCGCGAACGCGAGAAAGGAAAGCGCAGCTCGCGCCGAGCCGACAACAACTTCCTCTCGGCTGTTGGATATCGCGAACCAACGACGAGCTCCCTGACGAGAGTATTTTATCGTCGATTTGTTCGACATGCTCTTATTGCGCCATTAGTAATCGCGAAACAAGAAAGTAATGTAAACACTCGGATAACTTTGATTTATAGAAACAGGCTATATACCGACTGTCGAAGGAGAATAATTGATGGATAGTAGGCGTTCGTGCACGCTCGCGGTATATGTACGTAACTTTTTCGGTCGTAGCGTCGCGTCTGTTCTAATACGTCAAATCGATTGCGGGACGCGAGCAACGTTTCCCGGTTCGAGATCGTTCGAAGCTATGTAAATGTAAACCAACCAACGAGTGATCGATCGCTTGGAAGAAAGAATTACTCGGTCGCTTTCGATCGGATAACGATCGATATCGGATACGCGTAGATGCGGTAGAACGAATCGATCGATTTTCCAGGATTTTTTTCGAGACGCGAAAAATCGTTTCTATCTGGACGTATTTTGAGGAAAAGTAACGACCACACGCGTTGTCCGAGCAGCAGGCAGGCACCCACGAAACCGAGCGCGTCTTGCCTTTGAGCGGAAACGATTCGAAGGTCTCTGAAGAGAGAAGTCGAGGCCATGCCACCCGGCTAGCCTCGAGGCTTTTTCGCGCTGCTTTCCCCTCCGCCGTGTCCCGCCATCCATCCACCCCACATGCCCCTCCGTAGCACCGTG